>NC_133531.1:25861142-26222408 GCF_048544455.1 Silene latifolia | reverse complement strand
CCACTATCCTCTCAACCTTGCAGAGTTGCAGATTGTTATCATTAGATTCACGACTATTTCTAAATTTTTTTTCTTTTGTAAAGTTTCTGTTTTAAGAACGATAATTTGTGCATTCACGTGGTGTCCTTGAGTTTTGATATTTTTAATACACTCTTATTCCAATGTATTTTCTCTCTTCATTTATTAAAACATACTATAATGAAATAAATACAATCATTAGATCGTTCTAAGATTTAATCCGGACCATTCAAAAGTAATGAAAATCCATTTCTTTTGAAGAGAATCCGGACAGATAAAAAAAGATCTCAACATAATGGAATGGAATCGTTTAGGCGAGGGAGGCAACAATAGAGGGGCACGATATAGAGAGCTTGAGGGTGACAAAGAAATGACAAGTGCAAAATTGACGGCGGCATAGGCCTGAATAGTGCTTCACCCTTCCCTTGCCCAACACTCATCTTATTTTCTTTATCTTGCTTTTCTTCTTCCACTATCCTCTCAACCTTGCAGAGTTGCGGATTGTTATCATTAGATTCACGACTTTTTCTAAATTTCTTTTCTTTTTTACAGTTTCTAATTTAACAACGATAATTTGTGCATTCACGTGGTGTCCTTGAGTTTTGATATTTTTAATACACTCTTATTCCAATGTATTTTCTCTCTTCATTTATTAAAACACACTTTTATGAAATAAATACAATCATTAGATCGTTCCAAGATTTAATCCGGACCATTCAAAAGTAATGAAAATCCATTTATTTTGAAGAGAATGCGGACAGATAAAAAAAGACCTCAACATAATGGAATGGAATCGTTTAGGTGAGGGAGGGCTTGAGGGTGACAAAGAAATGACAAGTGCAAAATTGACGGCGACATAGGCCTGAGTAGTGCCTCACCCTTCCCTTACCCAACACTCATCTTATTTTCTTTAATTTGCTTTTCTTCTTCCACTATCCTCTCAACCTTGCAGAGTTGCAGATTGTTATCATTAGATTCACGACTATTTCTAAATTTTTTTTCTTTTTTAAAGTTTCTGTTTTAAGAACGATAATTTGTGCATTCACGTGGTGTCATTGAGTTTTGATATTTTTAATACACTCTTATTCCAATGTATTTTCTCTCTTCATTTATTAAAACATACTTTTATGAAATAAATACAATCATTAGATCATTCCAAAATTTAATCTGCACCATTCAAAAGTAATGAAAATCCATTTCTTTTGAAGAGAATCCAGACGAATAAAAAAAGACCTCAACATAATGGAATGGAATCGTTTAGGCGAGGGAGGCAACAATAGAGGGGCACGATAAAGAGGGCTTGAGGGTGACAAAGAAATGACAAATGCAAAATTGACGGTGGCATAGGTCTGAGTAGTGCCTCACCCTTCCCTTGCCCAACATTCATCTTATTTTCTTTATCTTGCTTTTCTTCTTCCACTATCCTCTCAACCTTGCAGAGTTGCATATTGTTATTATTAGATTAACGACTGTTTCTAAATTTCTTTTCCTTTTAACAGTTTCTGTTTTAAGAACGATAATTTGTGCATTCACGTGAGACAGTTTTATATTACTGAAAATACACGCGCTGTCCTTGAGTTTTGATATTTTTAATACACTCTTATTCCAATGTATTTTCTCTCTTCATTTATTAAAACATACTTTTATGAAATAAATACAATCATTAGATCGTTCCAAGATTTAATCTGGACCATTTAAAAGTAATGAAAATCCATTTCTTTTGAAGAGAATCCGGACAGATAAAAAAAGATCTCAACATAATGGAATGGAATCGTTTAGGTGAGGGAGGGCTTGAGGATGACATAGAAATGATAAGTGCAAAATTGACGGCGACATAGGCCTGAGTAGTGCCTCACCCTTCCCTTGCCCAACACTCATCTTATTTTCTTTATCTTGCTTTTCTTCTTCCACTATCCTCTCAGCCTTGCAGAGTTGCAGATTGTTATCATTAGATTCACGACTATTTCTAAATTTTTTTTCTTTTCTAAAGTTTCTGTTTTAAAAACGATAATTTGTGCATTCACGTGGTGTCCTTGAGTTTTGATATTTTTAATATACTCTTATTCCAATGTATTTTCTCTCTTCATTTATTAAAACATACTTTTATGAAATAAATACAATCATTAGATCGTTCTAAGATTTAATCCGGACCATTCAAAAGTAATGAAAATCCATTTCTTTTGAAGAGAATCCGGACAGATAAAAAAAGATCTCAACATAATGGAATGGAATCGTTTAGGCGAGGGAGGCAACAATAGAGGGGCACGATATAGAGGGCTTGAGGGTGACAAGGAAATGACAAGTGCAAAATTGACGGCGGCATAGGCCTGAATAGTGCCTCACCCTTCCCTTGCCCAACACTCATCTTATTTTCTTTATCTTGCTTTTCTTCTTCCACTATCCTCTCAACCTTGCAGATTGCAGATTGTTATCATTAGATTCACGACTATTTCTAAATTTCTTTTCTTTTTTACAGTTTCTGTTTTAAGAACGATAATTTGTGCATTCACGTGGTGTCATTGAGTTTTGATATTTTTAATACACTCTTATTCCAATGTATTTTCTCTCTTCATTTATTAAAACATACTTTTATGAAATAAATACAATCATTAGATCATTCCAAAATTTAATCTGCACCATTCAAAAGTAATGAAAATCCATTTCTTTTGAAGAGAATCCAGACGAATAAAAAAAGACCTCAACATAATGGAATGGAATCGTTTAGGCGAGGGAGGCAACAATAGAGGGGCACGATAAAGAGGGCTTGAGGGTGACAAAGAAATGACAAATGCAAAATTGACGGTGGCATAGGTTTGAGTAGTGCCTCACCCTTCCCTTGCCCAACATTCATCTTATTTTCTTTATCTTGCTTTTCTTCTTCCACTATCCTCTCAACCTTGCAGAGTTGCATATTGTTATTATTAGATTAACGACTGTTTCTAAATTTCTTTTCCTTTTAACAGTTTCTGTTTTAAGAACGATAATTTGTGCATTCACGTGAGACAGTTTTATATTACTGAAAATACACGCGCTGTCCTTGAGTTTTGATATTTTTAATACACTCTTATTCCAATGTATTTTCTCTCTTCACTTATTAAAACATACTTTTATAAAATAATTACAATCATTAGATTGTTCCAATTATGATTTAATCCGGACAATTCAAAATTAATGAAAATTCATTTCTTTTGAAGAGAATCCGGACAAATAAAAATGACCTCAACATAATGGAATGAAATCGTTTAGGCGATGAAAACAACAATTGAGGAGCAAAATAAAGAGGGTTTGAGGGTGACAAAGAAATGACAAGTGCAAAATTGACGGCGGCATAGGCCTGAGTATTGTCTGACCCTTCCCTTGCCCAATACTCATCTTATTTTCTTTATCTTGCTTTTCTTCTTCCACTATCCTCTCAACCTTGCACCATGCAGAGTTGCAGATTGTTATCATTAGATTCACGACTGTTTCCAAATTTCTTTTCTTTTTTACAATTTCTGTTCTAAGAACGATAATTTGTGCATTCACGTAAGACAGTTTTATATTACGGAAAATGGACGCGGTGTCCTTGAGTTTTGATATTTTTAATACACTCTTATTCCAATGTATTTTCTCTTTTCAATTATAAACACACACTTTTATGAAATAAATACAATCATTAGATCGTTCCTAGATTTAATCTGGACCATTCAAAAGTAATGAAAATCCATTTCTTTTGAAGAGAATCCGGACAGATAAAAAAGACCTCAACATAATGGAATGGAATCGTTTAGGCGAGGGAGGCAACAGTAGAGGAGCACGATAAAGAGGGTTTGAGGGTGACAAAGAAATGACAAGTGTAAAATTGACGGCGGCATAGGCCTGAGTAGTTCCTGATCCTTCCCTTGCCCAACACTCATCTTATTTTATTTATCTTGCTTTTCTTCTTCCACTATACTCTCAATCTTGCAGAGTTGCAGATTGTTATCATTAGATTCACGACTGTTTCAAAATTTCTTTTCTTTTTTACAGTTTATGTTTTAAGAACGATAATTTGTGCATTCACGTGGTTTCCTTGAGTTTTGATATTTTTAATACACTTTTATTCCAATGTATTTTCTCTCTTCATTTATTAAAACATACTTTTATGAAATAAATACAATCATTAGATCATTTCAAAATTTAATTCGGACCATTCAAAAGTAATGAAAAGCCATTTCTTTTGAAGAGAATCCGGACAGATAAAAAAAGACCTCAACATAATGGAATGGAATCATTTACGCGAGGGAGGCAACAGTAGAGGGACACGATAAAGAGGGTTTGAGGGTGACAAAGAATTGACAAGTGCAAAATTGATGGCGGCATAGGCCTATATAGTGTTTGACCCTTCCCTTGCCCAACACTCATCTTATTTTCTTTATCTTGCTTTTTTTTCTTCCACTATTCTCTTAACCTTGCAGTGTTGCAGATTGTTATCATTAGATTTACGACTGTTTCGAAATTTCTTTTCTTTTTTACAGTTTCTGTTTTAAGAACGATAATTTGTGCATTCACGTGAGACAGTTTTATATTACGGAAAATGCATGCGGTGACCTTGAGTTTTGATATTTTTAATACACTCTTATTGCAATATATTTTATCTCTTCATTTATTAAAACATACTTTTATGAAATAATTACAATCATTAGATTGTTCCAATTAAGATTTAATCCGTACCATTCAAAAGTAATGAAAATCCATTTCTTTTCAAGAGAATCCGGACAGATAAAAAAACCCTCAACATAATAGAATGGAATCGTTTAGGCGAGGGAGGCAACAATAGAGGGGCACGATAAAGAGGGCTTGAGGGGGACAAAGAAATGAAAAGTGCAAAATTGACGGCGGCATAGGTCTGAGTAGTGCATCACCCTTCCCTTGCCCAACACTCATCTTATTTTTTTTATCTTGCTTTTCTTCTTCCACTATCGTCTCAACCTTGAAGAGTTGCAGATTGTTATCATTAGATTCACGACTATTTCTAAATTTCTTTTCTTTTTTACAGTTTTTGTTTTAAGAACGATAATTTGTGCATTCACGTGGTGTCCTTGAGTTTTGATATTTTTAATACATTCTTATTCCAATGTATTTTCTCTATTCATTTATTAAAACACACTTTTATGAAATAAATACAGTCATTAGATCGTTCCTATATTTAATCTGGACCATTCAAAAGTAATGAAAATCCATTTCTTTTGAAGAGAATCCGGACTAATAAAAAAGACCTCAACATAATGGAATGTAATCGTTTAGGCGAGGGAGGCAACAATAGAGGAGCACGAAAAAGAGGGTTTGAGGGTGACAAAGAAATGACAAGTTCAAAATTGACGGCGACATAGGCCTGAGTAGTGATTGACCCTTCCTTGCCCAACATTCATCTTATTTTCTTTATCTTGCTTTTCTTCTTCCATTATCCTCTCAACCTTGCAGAGTTGCAGATTGTTATCATTAGATTCACGACTGTTTTTAAATTTCTCAATCTTGCTTTTTTACATTTTTGTTTTAAGAACGATAATTTGTGCATTCACGTGAGACAATTTTATATTACGGAAAATGCACGCGGTGTCCTTGAGTTTTGATATTTTTAATACACTCTTATTCCAATGTATTTTCTCACTTCATTTATTAAAACAAAGTTTTATAAAGAAAAAAAAACAATCATTAGATCGTTCAAAGATTTAATCCGGACCGTTCAAAAGTAATGAAAATCCATTTCTTTTGAAGAGAATCCGGACAGATAAAAAAAGAGCTCAACATAATGGAATGGAATCGTTTAGGCGAGGGAGGCAATAGTAGATGGACACGATAAAGAGGGTTTGAGGGTGACAAAGAAATGACAAGTGTAAAATTGACGGCGGCATAGGCCTGAGTAGTGCCCGATCCTTCCCTTGCCCAACACTCATCTTATTTTATTTATCTTGCTTTTCTTCTTCCACTATCCTCTCAATCTTGCAGAGTTGCAGATTGTTATCTTTAGATTCACGACTGTTTCTAAATTTCTTTTCTTTTTTACAGTTTATGTTTTAAGAACGATAATTTGTGCATTCAGGTGGTTTCCTTGAGTTTTGATATTTTTAATACACTCTTATTCCAATGTATTTTCTCTCTTGATTTATTCAAACATACTTTTATGAAATAAATACAATCATTAGATCGTTTCAAGATTTAATCCGGACCATTCAAAAGTAATGAAAAGCCATTTCTTTTGAAGAGAATCCGGACAGATAAAAAAAGACCTCAACATAATGGAATGGAATCATTTAGGCGAGGGAGGCAACAATAGAGGGACGCGATAAAGAGGGTTTGAGGGTGACAAAGAAATGACAAGTGCAAAATTGACGGCGACATAGGCCTATATAGTGTTTGACCCTTCCCTTGCCCAACACTCATCTTATTTTCTTTATCTTGCTTTTTTTCTTCCACTATCCTCTTAACGTTGCAGAGTTGCAGATTGTTATCATTTAATTTACGACTGTTTCGAAATTTCTTTTCTTTTTTACAGTTTCTGTTTTAAGAACGATAATTTGTGCATTCAAGTGAGACAGTTTTATATTACAAAAAATGCATGCGGTGGCCTTGAGTTTTGATATTTTTAATACACTCTTATTGCAATGTATTTTATCTCTTCATTTATTAAAACATACTTTTATGAAATAATTACAATCATTAGATTGTTCCAATTAAGATTTTATCTGGACCATTCAAAAGTAATGTAAATCCATTTCTTTTCAAGAGAATCCGGACAGATAAAAAAAGACATCAACATAATGGAATGGAATCGTTTAGGCGAGAGAGGCAACAGTAGAGGGGCACGATAAAGAGGGCATGAGGGGGTAAAGAAATGACAAGTGCAAAATTGACGGCGGCATAGGCCTGAGTAGTGCCTCACCCTTCCCTTGCCCAACACTCATCTTATTTTCTTTATCTTGCTTTTCTTCTTCCACTATCCTCTCAACCTTGAAGAGTTGCAGATTGTTATCATTAGATTCACGATTATTTCTAAATTTCTTTTCTTTTTTACAGTTTCGGTTTAAAGAACGATAATTTGTGCATTCACGTGGTGTCCTTGAGTTTTTATATTTTTAATACACTCATATTTCAATGTATTTTCTCTCTTCATTTATTAAAACATACTTTTATAAAATAAATAAAATCATTAGATCGTTCCTAGATTTAATCAGGGCCATTCTAAAGTAATGAAAATCCATTTCTTTTGAAAATAATCCGGACAGATAAAAAAAGACCTCAACATAAAGGAATGGAATCGTTTAGGCGAGGGTGGCAACAGTAGAGGAGCACGATAAAGAGGGTTTGAGGGTGGCAAAGAAATGACAAGTGCAAAATTGACGGCGGCATACGCCTGAGTAGTGCCTGACCCTTCCCTTGCCCAACACTCATCTTATTTTCTTTATCTTGTTTTTCTTCTTTCATTATCTTCTCAACTTTGCAGAGTTGCAGATTATTATCATTAGATTCACGACAGTTTTTAAATTTCTCAATCTTGCTTTTTTACAGTTTCTGTTTTAAGAACGATAATTTGTGCATTCACGTGAGACCGTTTTATATTAAGGAAAATGCACGCGGTGTCCTTGTGTTTTGATATTTTTAATACACTCTTATTCTAATGTATTTTCTCTATTCATTTATTAAAACATACTTTTATGAAATAATTACAATCATTAGATTGTTCCAAGATTTAATCCAGACCATTCAAAAGTAATGAAAATCCATTTCTTTTGAAGAGAATCCGGACAGATAAAAAAGACCTCAACATAATGGAATGAAGTCGTTTAGGCGAGGGAGGCAACAGTATATGAACACGATAAAGAGGGTTTGAGGGTGACAAAGAAATGACAAGTGCAAAATTGAGTAGTGCATGACCCTTCCCTTGCCCAACACTCATCTTATTTTCTTTATCTTGCTTTTCTTTTTCCACTATCCTCTCAACTAGGGATGGCAATGGATCCAGGATCCGCTCCAGATCCGCAGGATCCGACCCGCATGGATCGGATATGGATCCTAATTTTTGGGACCCGTTGGATATGGATCGGATATGGATCCATTACTTATAAAGCGGATATGGATCTGGATCTCACCACTCAGATCAAGATCCGAAAAGCATACCCGTTTTCAATTAAAAAAAACAAATTATCAAATTACTCATTTACTTACTTCACAAGTCATAAGTTTATAGTATAAAAAATAAAAGATTGTAGTGCATGACGTAACTTAGTGATTGTTACTAGTTATGTCACTTATTTTGGCCACCGACATTGAGTTTTGTAGACTTTGTGCCACTTCTTAGTTTTAAAGATAAAGTTAAAATGCTATTGTGTGCGTACAATATGTCACTGACTTAGTTTGTTATTGGCACACTTAATATCGCATGGGTAGTTCGTGTTACTTAACTTATAACACTATTGTGTTTGTTGTTTATTTTGATATTGTATTAGATCCGCATAGGATCCAGATCCGACCCGGACCCGTCGGATATGGATCTGGATCTGAGAAAATTGGACCCGTCGGATATGGATCGGATCTGGATCCAATGTGGAAAATGCGGATCTGGATCTAGCTGGATCCGGTCCAGATCCGGCCCGTTCCCATCCCTACTCTCAACCTTGCACCTTGCAGAGTTGCAGATTGTTATCATTAGATTCACGACTGTTTCCAAATTTCTTTTCTTTTTAACAGTTTCTGTTCTAAGAACGATAATTTGTGCATTCACGTAAGACATTTTTATATTACGGAAAATGCACGCGGTGTCCTTGAGTTTTGATATTTTTAATACACTCTTATTCCAATGTATTTTCTCTCTTCATTTATTAAAACACACTTTTATGAAATAAATACAATCATTAGATTGTTCCTAGATTTAATCTGGACCATTCAAAAGTAATGAAAATCCATTTCTTTTGAAGAGAATCCGGACAGATAAAAAAGACCTCAACATAATGGAATGGAATCGTTTAGGCGAGGGAGGCAACAGTAGAGGAGCACAATAAAGAGGGTTTGAGGGTGACAAAGAAATGACAATTGCAAAATTGACGGCGACATAGACCTGAGTAGTGCCTGACCCTTCCTTGCCCAATATTCACCTTATTTTCTTTATCTTGCTTTTCTTCTTCCATTATCCTCTCAACCTTGCAGAGTTGCGGATTGTTATCATTAGATTCACGACTGTTTTTAAATTTCTCAATCTTGCTTTTTTACATTTTCTGTTTTAAGAACGATAATTTGTGCATTCACGTGAGACAGCTTTATATTACGGAAAATGCACGCGGTGTCCTTGAGTTTTGATATTTTTAATACACTCTTATTCCAATGTATTTTCTCTCTTCATTTATTAAAACATAGTTTTATGAAATAAATACAATCATTAGATCGTTCCAAGCTTTAATCCGGACCATTTAAAAGTAATGAAAATCCATTTCTTTTGAAGAGAATCCGGACAGATAAAAAAGACCTCAACATAATGGAATGGAATCGTTTAGGCGAGGGAGTCAACAGTAGATGGACACGATAAAGGGGGTTTGAGGGTGACAAAGAAATGACAAGTGTAAAATTGACGGCGGCATAGGCCTGAGTAGTGCCTGATCCTTCCCTTGCCCAACACTCATCTTATTTTATTTATCTTGCTTTTCTTCTTCCGCTATCCTCTCAATCTTGCAGAGTTGCAGATTGTTATCATTAGATTCACGACTGTTTCTAAATTTGTTTTCTTGTTTACGGTTTCTGTTTTAAGAAAGATAATTTGTGCATTCACGCGAGACACTTTTACATTACGGAAAATGCACGCGGTGTCCTTTACTTTTGATATTTTGTCTGAAATATCCAAATTTTTGTTCAGGAAAACTTTAAGAAGTCATAATTCGTGCTTACGAGCTCATAAAGTAATGATTTTTTTTAAATTAATCATCTTTTCAAGAACTACGACTTGGAGAAAAAAATTGTCGAGTTTGAAATTCGTGCTCAAGAGATATCGTCACCAAGACGATTTTATAATATAAAAATATAATTCATATATTAACAAAAAAAATGAATACTTGCAGAAATGCAGGAGTTGAGAGGTCCCGGGTTCGACTACCAGCTGGGGCGATGATCACTTGGCCACTGCAGCTCCCGAAGGGGGTGGCTTACATGGTCCATGTGGTGGTGCGGGAATGCATGAGCCCGGGGGGACTCAACCCCCTCGTCATAAAAAAAAATGAATAACTTTCTTGTATAAGTAGACCGTCTTACCGTGAGAGACCATCTTATACCCTGTTTTTTTTTTTTGACTAATTTTAGCTTTAATCGGTTCAGTGTAGCTGATCTCTTCACAAATTACCCATTACTTCAGTTCAGCCTGTTAAGGAGTTGTTTGGTTGACTCTTAAAAACATGGGAACTTGAAAATCCCATGAATTAGGATTTTAGCCACTTGTTTGGTTGCCTTTTTTAACTAAAACGGAGGAGTTGGAACTTCCTACGGGAACTTAATTCCTAAATGGTGTAAGAAGCCACCCTTGGACATTCTTAATGCCTACATGCTTTATATTTGAGAGTTACTATTCTACCCTTATTCAAACCATTTAAATTTTTTTATACTCTCTTCTATTCTAGTAAATAAACTTCCTCTTTTATTTTGGTCCAAAGATTAAGGAAATATACTACTCCTACCATATAATTAAATTTGGACCATACAAACACATTATCTCACCATACAATTAAATTTAGACCACGGAAAAACTTCCCAAAAAAAGAAATAGGGAAGTTATTGTGAATAGACGGAAAAAATAGGGAAATTTATTTAGAATATGAGGGAGTATTTGAGAGTAATTAATGTTATTAAGGATAAAACAGTTTTTTATTATCAAAAATCATGGAAATTAAGGTGCTCTAACCAAACAATATATAGGAACTTAATTCATGTGAAATGTGAATTACTTAATGGGAAGTCAACCAACAAGTTAGGTTATTTCCTATGAATTGTGTATAAGAACTCAATCCATGTGTATTATAACTTACTACATGAATTAAATTCCTAGATGAACCAAACGACTCATAAATTCAGTATAACACTTTTCAGCCGAAAAGAACACGAACTTACTCTATAATTTATGTGTTAATAATATTTAAAATTACCGAAAATATTTCTTTATAGATTTGGATTTTGCCTAGTCAGATTAGAAGAAAAAACGTTGAATGACTCAACTACCAACTCCCTCCAATCCAGCCTGAACTCATCCCCTATTTACTAAATGAATAGGTGAACTCACAAATTTTCCCTCAAAAAAGCATCTTTTTAAATAAGGAAATTATTGATATTTTAATTGTATTCACTAAATAAGGAAATTAATAATTATAATGTATTTCATTATATAATTCTTTTCATTAAAATTAATCTTTTCATCAAATTATTTAATTTTCACTAAACGCTAAATTATTATATTTTAATTAAAGTATAAATAATATAAGACTATAAACTATTTTAAATTTTTTATTGATATTATTATTTGATAATGACTTGACTCATACAGTCATACTATTCATACTATGTATAAAGAAAACTATAACTGGTTTTGATTACTTTCATAACAAAAAAAAAAGTTGAGAAAATTTATTAATTGGAATCATTAGCGTTCTGGTATAAAAAATACTTTTAAAAAAATGTATTTCAGCACATTACCCAATCCTCTTGGATTAATTTTCAATTTTAATTTTATTTTTGCTCGAAACAATAATAACGAGAAAGATAAACAATTAATGAGATACCACTATTATTTTACAGTTCAATTTTACTTAGATTTCTTGAATAATTTTACAGTTCAATTTTTTTCCTCAAAATATAATAACGTGAAATATGAAAAATTAATAAACTATTAGTTTAGCATGATTAAGTAATACAAAAATAAAAAGTCTATAAATACCGCGCATTCATTGCGCGGGATCTAAACTAGTTTGAATATAACGCGATATCGAATCGTATTGAATAAATAAGATATTAAAAAGAAAATGAAATATTTTAGAAAGTTTTTAGGTTAGAATATTCATGCCTAATATTGACCTGTAGGTCGTAGCCCGAATTGATCCAATAAATATAACCCCAACCGAATATATGTTGTTGCGCTCAATCCAATACCCTTAATAACTTGATAATAACATATGCAAAAATGACTCGATCCTTAATTGACCAAACCTAACCCAAATTTCGTTAAACTTAAAAATGACTCGACTAGAACCCGACTCAATTGAGTAGTCGACCAGCGGACCAGGTCTATAACACATCATTGTATATATCACTTGTGTATATAAGAATGCATAGGAAAAACAATATATTTGTCTTATATATACAAATGGTACTTGACCCTTTTAAGTTACCCCTAAGAGAGGCCATGCTATATCGGGATTCCTCTAGGGAAAAAGATGACCATCATCATTAAAGTGTACCTTACCACTTCAGTGTAAAACTGTTAAATCCCGAAATGGTACAAGTACAAACATTGTTCATAAATATAGAAGGACAAGAATTAAAAAATGAACGTTGATGCATGTGTAAAAACGGGTCAGTCCAAGTCGTTATCGGAGTGTAAGAGCAAAGGAAATGTGTGTCTTTATCGTAAAAAATGTGATGTGTTCTGACTTAATTTGGATTTGGTTAAAAAGTCTACTCTTTCTTTTGTTTACTCACCAATCAATTTGGATCCAAAGCTCCAAACTTAAATGAGCTCAATCCGTGAATGTTGTTATGTGGGCCATCAACTTGTTTTTTTAACCCGAAAAAATGTTGTCAGTTTAACGGTCCACTGCAAATGCAATTGTCCTGGTTTTGTCAGCGGTTTTTGGGTGTCTAAATTTGTTTGTTCCTCTTAAGTCAAAGCTTCGAGTAGGCCATGTTTTCCCTTTCATGCTATCGGATTTGTTTCCACTTCCTCCTACTTGTGAGCCTACTTTAAACCATACTAGAACCATTAACGGATGGCCTTTTATTCGACTGCAAACAAGCTCCGATTAGACCAAATAAGAGGTACATAAAATCTTACCCAACTGATACACAACCGTCCAGTTAATCATCATACACAGGTTTTTAGCCATGGGTTCTAATACCAAGTTAAACGTATACTTGGCATTTTCGCAAACAATGTTTTGGTAATATTTTGTGATGCCTTCTCATTATGATTATACAACGAATATATACCTATTAGACCATCCCCAAGCAATGGTCATGCTAATTAGGTCACCATTTATACTTTACTCTTAATTATTTTTCATTTCTCCAAAATTTTCCATTTTTCCAATCATTTATCATTTATTCTCCCTAAATAAACTCTCTCTCATCCTATTACTTTTGCTCCTACCCAATAAAAATAGAACACCTCATTTTCACTAGGTCATGAAGGAGGTCAATTTGGTTGGTAAAGGTCACAAATTGACCTTTTGGCTCCAAAGGTCATCCTAATTTTTGTGTTAAGTGGTAATTAGTGTGACCAAGCAAGGTCATGACCTAGCAATTGACCTTGCTTGGGGATGGTCTTACAATCTACAGACCCCACAATATTTAGGAAACTGAATAATGATATTAGAATACCATAATTACAATATACACCATAATAATTACAATATACACCATATATACGGAATATTTCCATATCTCCGTAACAATTTCCTTCAAAAAAACAAATTTGAATTAACAAATTTCAAAACACTGAATATTAAAAATTCAACTCCGTAGTGGGCAAAGGACAAAAACACAATATTAACGGTAGAGGGGAGTTTGATAGACATAGCATGATCAAAACTCAACACCAATGAACATGCATGCACCCCCATGCATCATGCAGTGTCGAGATTCGTTGATTTCATGCAATTCGGCTATAAATCCACAATAATATAACATTCCTTCCTTTTGACACTTTATCCTCGCATCAATTGTAGTCTGTGGGTATAAATCCTCCGACCTTTCGCGTTTAACTATGGACATTTATCCAAACACAGTTTAATAATTTCATCGTCTAGACCTAGTGGCGAAGCTAGGGGTTTTAGCCAGTGCAGATCTTCTGCCATATTTTGTGTCTCATTACTTCTCCTATTGACACATAAACACTTTGATATATATCATTATCATTTTTAGTATCGTATGCGTCATGTGTCAAGATCTTAAAGTGGTGGAACACAAAATGGGACATAAAAGTGAAACAGGTGATCTTGACTGAGTTTTAGCTAAAGTCTTTGATTCTTTTTCATACTTGACTCTATTATATTAGTAATCGGCTCTTGTTAATTTTTTTTTCTTCTAAAGATCGCAACTACTTCATTACACTTATTATAACTTTTGTAATTACTAATTAGGTACTATTCTTCCATCTTTCAAGTTGCACAAATTGCACAAATTGAAACTGTAATTGATATTCTCCAAGTTTATTACTGTACAACATATAATTCAAACTACAACCAAAATCTAATCGATCCATTTTCGAGAAAAGCAATTAAGTTTAATTTATTCTATCAAGTCTGCCTTTTTTTTTTACAGTAAGAGAAAAATAACTTACAAGGTCTCAGTGATTTTTATTGTTGGTACCACGACTACCATCGGCCCAATTATTTATATATCCTTTTTTAATCTTATTGACAAGTAGTTTATCTAATACTCCCTCCATTCAACTCCACTTTGCATATATGCTTTATGCACAAATATTAAGAAAACTATATTATAATATTAAAAGTACAACAAATGGATAAAAAGGGTTATGATTTTGTGTAATTTGTGGGCCTTAATAGTGGAATTGTAGTATTATAGTAATAAAAGTACAGCCAAATAAGGAAAGGTGCAATGTGGAGTTGAATGGACAGAAAAGGAATACATGTAATATGGAGTTGAATGGAGGGACTACGAAGTACTAGCTAGTAAACAAACGGTCCGATCCCACTATTTATTTCCCCGTATAAAGAATGTGCGTAAATATTTGATAAGAACTTCAAACAAGCCAAAATTAAACGCCTAGTATGTTTCCGGATAAACTATCTCGTAGTAAAATATCGTGATACTCAAGATATACAAGACCTAAATCTATACCTATTGTCTATATATTGATGTACTACATCCATTAAAACCGCAATCACACACTTTAGTTGGTTCACCATTTTCCTATTATAAATTACGAACAGGCTAAACTAGAATAAATGTAGCTATTTTACGATAAAATGTTATTATTTTTTGATAAAAAAATGATGACATTTTCTGATCTAAAAATAAGATCATCTAAAACAAGACTTATTGTTTTCCTATAGAGTATTGAATACATTCTAGGTCATATATATTTATACCGTGTAATAGTAACTATAAACTATAGATATTACTCCGTATTTCTGTAATTTACAAATTTGATTCGTTTAATATACCGTATCCGGCCCTTATCATATCATAATCATCTATAAAATTTTACATTTTTAAGTCACAATTTTGAAAAATTGAGCATAAACTTTGAAAAAGGAGAAGAGGAGGTACAATAATATAGCATAATTATCCTATGATTCCTATCCTATATTATCGTAACACGATATTATTATCTCTCCCTACAATTTATGTTTTATATTCTCTCCCTTATGTAATACGGATTAACGGATTATATATAATATATCTACCGTTAATCCGTATACAATAGGTAACTCGTCTATAAATTTTTACATTCTCACGGTCAAAAGTTTGAATAATTGACCATAAACAATGAAAAGAGAAGAGGAAGTACAATAATATAGAAAAATCCTATCCTATTGAGTATTGAGGTACACAATAATGTAGGTCATTCATTATATAACCTACAAAGTATAATGCATTATTAAAAGTGCCCTTGTTCTTGTTGGCTGAATGAAGCTGAGCGCCTGAGCTCAAGGGCGTCTCGAATAATTCGGAGACCCCGTGCAAAATGAAAACGAAAGCCCTCAAAATTTGAGAAAATAAATAAAAATGGTTATGACAAGGCTCGAACCCGGGCGGCTTGGGCAATTGAAACATTCTTTTACCAATGTGTTATCAGACTTCATCCCCCTATTACTAAGAGAATAAAAATTCTCTTAATTTTCCCTCCAAAATGCATTTGCCATATTAAAGGAAACCATTAAAACTTTCTTTTAATAAACTATTTATATTTTCCTTAAAATATAATTATTATAATTATAATTATAATCTAATTTTTTAATTAAATTCAAAATTATGATTTTTTTTTTCATTATAATAAAATAAAATTGGTATTAAACTATAAACTATAAGTTGCTAAATTTTTCATAATGCAATAATGATTACTTTAGAAAGTAACTTAACACATCTCCCTTCTACTAAAAGAATAAGATGTCTCTCAATTTTTTCCGCTGAAATAAAATGTTCTGTATTGGTCCTCGCACTATATCATACAAGTATTAATTATATACCATAAATAGGAGATACTATTACTAATTTTTAATTTATAAACACACAATAATGAGATATTTTGATTTACTATACATGTGGGATTACATTAATAATGAGGATGATATGAGAAAAATATTCTCCACACTTGTTTTCATAGTTCTATTTTCCTTTTTTTTGCTACAAAGATACTCTATAAGTTGACTATCTCATTTTGCAATTTCTCTAATTTTATTGTATAATTAAATCATTACTTGAGGTTATTCTTTTGGTAATTGTAATTGTATAATAATATTATTTTAATAATTACGTAATAATTTATATAATTAGTTTCAGTTAAATATCAATCTTAATTGGTGTAAAAACTATAAAATTTTCGCTCTTATCCGCTTACCAAGCTATAATATTTAACGTCTTTGTATATTATTTTCTAAAAAACCGCGCATTTGTGCGCGGGTTCTACACTAGTTTAATATACATAGAGCTAATTATGTATATATGACTAATGTTTTCATAATTTATACGAACACGAGGCCCAATAATTTGGAGGCCCAGTTCGCGCGCTCAGCCCGCACCTGGTCATAGACGCCCCTGCTTGAGCTGAACTGTAGTCTAAGTGAGCTAAACTGAGTTGAAATGAGTTGAAGTGAGCTGAATGAAGCTGAACTAAATCGAAATTTGCCGAGTTATATAGAACTCAAATAAGCCAAGTTGAACTGAATTGAGCTGAAAATGGTTGAACTGAAATTAAACCGAAAAGAACATAACCTTACTATAAGCATACTACGAGAATATATATCTCTTATAAGAATTAGTGAAAAAGAAATAGGAGTATAAAATACTAGTCTTATAATCAATTATTGATTTATTTTCCACCAAGAATTATTATGGGAGAATAAGATACGGTTGCCAACACTTGATGTTAGCCCATCACGATTATAGTGGGGAAGGCACGAATATATGCTTCACTTTCTCAAACCTTTTAACGTTGGGCATCTATGTTTTAGTAATTGCAATAGCGTATCAATCATACACCATACAATACAACTAACTATATATGTAAGTGCAACTTTTGTTGTCTCATAATGTAAACAATATTAAACGGAAAGTCCACTGTTATGTTTGGCACTATGGAAGCATCTCTTACGTTTTGAACTAGATAGGTCGTTATTATTAGTTTATTTGAGTGTAAAAGTATACAGTAATCAGGAGAATAATCTTAGTAATGTTGCCTAGCTATGTTGGCTGTGTGTTGTTATGTCATATGTTGGCTTACAAAGTTTTTGAGAGTTGACATGTCTAGTAGACCACTATGTGATACGGAGTATATCAATATGAAAATCGGTTTTTTTAACCTATATGAGGAATCTATAGATCGAATACGAAAGGGGTGGTTTGAATTGAGTACTCCCTCCTATTCTAGATAAGTGTCCCATTGTGAATATGGCATAAGAATTAAGAAAGTGAATTTAGACCACAAAAAACGGACAATGGGACAGTTATGTGAATAGACGGAAATGAAACTGAATTTGGACCACACAACACTTACCAAAAATGGACAATGGGACATTATTATGAATAGACGGAAATGGACAATGAGACTGTTATTTAGAATAGAAGGGAGTATTAAAAACGATGCCCACTTTTTCGAAATATATGATGTAAAATTAATTATTTGATTTTATTGATTAAAATCAACTAATTAATTCACTAATAAGCGCAAAAATGAAATAACGAAAATAAAGAAAGAGAGAAAGAGAGACACACATGATACGAAATAACGAAAATAAAGAAAGAGAGAAAGAGAGACACACAGGATTTTTGAAGTGGTTCAGTTTCACAAGTCGAAAACTACGTCCACTATTCTCGATTAATAATTTTTAGTACCTTTCTACGGATTACAAAAATTATCAATCCACTCGTATAATCAACTATATGATTATAACTCAGATTGAGTATCGCTAAATACTCTAGATTGCTCTTACGTTAATAAGAAAAGTACAACGATAAATACTAATCTCACGTTATGCGAGTGAGTATAATATCTTTGTGTACTTAGTATCCTATACCGATTTCTCTTTGAGTGATTGACAAATATGATGCGCAACTTTTGTATAAGCAATTTGTAAAATAAGAATTAAAGCTCAAATAATTTTTGCTTAAATATTTTTCTCTTGAAAGTGTAGATGTGTGTCACAAATAAATGTTGAATGAAGAGAGGTATTTATAGTTGTAGGGAATTAGGGTTTTAGAATATTCTGGAAGGTGTGAAACCCTAAATGACTTGACGAACAAGTAGGAGGCTAGGGTTGGAGATTTCGGCCTCTAGGGTTTTCGGCCTTTAGGGTTTCGGTCCATTCGGCCTCCATAGCCCACAACAAATCGAGATAGAATTTAGTTGAAACCCTAGGTTGCATGACGACATAAATATCGTGTTACAAACCAATAGTACATCCAACTTAAATTCTAATTAAATAATTCAAATTATATAAATACTCTCTTATTTTTATAAAACATTAAAAATATAGTTTCCAAAACTTAACGCATCATTTTTGTCTAGCAGTGAAGTTATGGCTATGAGGTCATAACTTCATTAACCTTTAAATCAAACAAAGTAAAACCATTACCGGATGACGACCTATACTGTCTAATCTTCAGTAGATCTTCAGTAAACGAATCGTCTCTTCACAAGTCTCTCATCTTGAGTCTCGTGGTTGATTTCGGATCTTGATCTTGCTTGAATACAACGATCAAGTGTCTTTGAAGTTGTACCTCCTTGGTCCAAACTTCAAGCTTGCGTCATTGTAATTGTTCCTTTCTAAATTAAGACTTCAGCACACAATTACACGCATATGTTTATAATATTAAGTCCACATACAAATCATTACTGTCATTATCAAAACAACTAATTAGGACTAAAGGTCCAACACTATACTTTTCCAGACCACATGTTAGAAGGACTTAAACGGAAAAGTAGAGCATGCACTATGTGATAGTGAGTATATCACTATGAAAATTGATTTTTCTAATATGTAGTCTGATGGGGCATATTCTGCACCCGCTGACCAAGTCAACATACTGGGCAAGGTCAAAGATATCCACAAGCAAGTCAACGACTTAGACAGCCTAACCGACGCAGTGTGTCGGCCTGTCTCTTGGGTCCCGGTCGGGGCAACTAGCCAGCCGGGGCACACATCCGCGAACTCATATCCAAGACCCCTCGGCGGCGAGTCAACAGGGCCCGCCGGCCTGCCATGGGTTCCTCGGCCGAGGGTAGATCAGTCTTTCCACCTGCTAGCCACTTGGCCACTTGGCCACTACGTGACAAAAGGTGAAAGTCTATAAATACTCCTCAATTCTCATTGAGGAAAAGATCCACAATTTAACCTAAGAATCACTATTCATCTGGTAATATCTCTCTTATCTCTCTACAAAATACATTTCGCCAAGTATCAACAACTTATCTCTCTAAGTTTACTGACTTGAGCGTCGGAGTGAGTTCGCTCGGTCCAAAGTCGAGCCCTCAGTTTGTTCACTGTTTCAGGAGACCGAAAGGAGGATTCAACCAAGGACGTCATTCTACAAGCACGGGTGGTAACATATAACTGCTCTGGAATTACACCCGGAACAATTGGCGCCGTCTGTGGGGAAAGATACTAGAAGCTAGTCACATTCATTCCCAAATAAAAAAAAAAAAAAAACACAACAGAAACCCACCCAAAAAGCTAAGAAGATGTCAAAACAACAAGAGGTATTCGTGACTGACGAAACCGAATTCTACCAAGATGATACTGTCCACAGTGCGGTTGCGCACCCTCCACCGCCGGGTCATTCAACCGAGTACGGGATGCCAATAATACCGAGATCGCCACGCTCACAACCAGGTCACCATCATGGGACATGTGGTTGATGCGCGAAACTGAAGCTACTCCTGGACCTAATTGGTAGTACGCCGGCTCACACTATCACACCGACAAGAGCGGCGGAACCCGTCCAGGAGACCAGGGCCCAAAATGTGACTCCAAGAGACTTGAATGGAGCACTGGAAGAAGCTGGCCCCGTCAAGACGCCGGGGGAGCCCAGAGTGCTAGTGGTAGAACCTGAGTCCTTCCCGCACTCGCGGGAGGACGGCGTCGCCGCAGCACCGACTAGGCATGCCCCAGAGGAGTGAAAGAAGTCCGACTCGCCAGAGTCGGAGAAGGAGTCCGACTCACCAGAGTCAGAGAAGAAGCCCGACTCACCAGAGTCGGAGAAGAAGCCCTTCCCGCCACGGGGAGAGGAGCCGGACTAGGAATGCGAGGAGCCGATCGCCGCGTACCGTTCGACACGTGGTCAGACAGCCCCTCAGTGCCTACGTCCTAGATACCCCGGTGCCGACTAAGCTGAAGTTGCCACCCATAGCATACAAAGGAGAAGGCGACCCAACCGACCACACCGAGGCTTTCGAGTCTTACATGTCGGTTTGGGAGCAACCTGATGAGGTTTGGTGCCAAGTCTTCCCAACGACCCTGCATGGGATGGCACAAAGTTGGTACAAGGGGCTACCCGATGGGTCGGTATACTGTTACGCCGACCTAAGGGACATATTTTTAGCCCAATATTCTTGCAACAAGATGAGGGCCATCGAGACATCGGACCTCCTGACTATCAGGCAGGAGGGAGGCGAGTCTCTCCGAAGTTATGTGAAGAGGTTCGACGCCAAGGTTCAGCAAATTCGTGAGCTGAACAATGAATAGCGGCCTTCGCATCGATGAAAGGCCTCCCAAGAGGGGACCTAAAGAATGAGCTCATCAAGTGCGGCGCCCGAACACGAGTCCGCCAGGAAGATGGCCGATCAAGCCATAAAGGTGGAGGACTACCACAAAACCTGGGTAGGCCCCGGCGAGGCCGGCACTCGAGAGAAAAAAGCCGCGGGAGGACAACCGGATGAAAGACGCCGTGACAATAATAGGTCACGGTCGACAGTCCGCCAGAAATGAGCTCGGCGGGCGCCGGGGGGAGTTCGGGAACGTACTACCAGAAGCGGTACAGTGATCACACCCCCCCGGTCGTATCTGGCCGCCGAGTCTTCGCCCGAGCAAGAACGAGGGCCAAAAGTGGGAAAGGCCCCCAAGCCGAAGGGAGACGGTGACACGAGCGATCTTGTGAGTACCACGGCCACACCGGTCACCTTATCGACAACCGCCGATCGAAGAATGCCATTGAGGAACTGATCCGGAAGGGGAGCCTCGGCAAGTATGTCGCCAAAGGCCAAAAGACCGAGGCCGGCGGTTCAAATAAGAAATCCGTCTTTGAACGGATAGGAGTGATCCATGTTGTCATCGGGGGCAACGAGAACGGTGGAGTCCGCTCATGGGCACAAACGGCACCGAACGAGCCGTATCGCCATCAACTTTGTGCCCAAAACAGTGGTCCCCGCTTCCAACATCCCCGACATGACTATTGGGAAGAAGGACTACGAGGGAGTCATCGCCCCTCACAATGACCCACTTGTAGTCCACTTGGACATATCCAACCACTTGGTCAAGAGGTGCACGATTGACACAGCGCGCCACGAACATCATGTTCGGGAGTGCTTTCTCCCTCGGTTTGAAGGGTGAAGACTTGAGCCCCCGCACCAATCCGTTGTCAGCTTTTTCCTCGGCCTACTGGTACCCACGGGGTTGATCGGTTGCCGGTGATGTTCGGCGAGGGAGATGCGGCTAAGAATATCCTAGCTGAGTTCGTGGTCATCGACGGCTCGTCCGCCTACAACGTTCTCATAGGCCGAGTCACTCGGCGAGGCCGAGCAAAGTGATGTCCATCCGGGCCTTGACACCGATGTATGTCTCGGACCGGGGAAGCGCATAAGCTCGTCTCAAGGACGAGAAGGACGAGGTGGTCAACACCCGGATATCCGCCGAGGGTGCAACATGCAATCCCTCAAAGTGGCAAAGAAGTCGAGAGAAGGGAAGAGCCCATCCTTGCAGCGGGGGCGACCCGATGAATACCAACGTCGGCATGGTTGAAGGAACCCCGACCAACCAAGAAGAACCGCATCCCGCGTATGGGAAATAACTACATCGACGGGTCCCCCACGGCGAACACGGCTCGGAGAGCGGCATCCTTATCACCAGCCCAAACGGGGACGTGTTTGAGCACGCCTTGAAATTTACCTTCTCGACCTCAAACAACGAATCCGAATACGAGGCGGTGATAAATGGAGTCGAGTTAGCTAGGGCTGCCGGGGCGGAGCACGTCGTGGTGAAAACATGCTCACTATTGGTGGCCAACCAAATCGAGGAGAGTATGAGGCTCGAGACGCACAGGATGGTAAGATACCCGGAAAGGGTAAAAGCCGACACCGCCAAATTGAAGTCCTTCCGGATACGCATTCCCGTGTCCGACGCTCTCTCAAGACACACCGTCGTGAGACATGGAGGGTGCGCCTTTGATGAGCCATTAGGACAACGACAATCTCGGGAAACTTTGTATAGCGGCGGAGGTGCCCGAGACACCGTGGGCACCCCGACGCATGTTTATATCTAATGAAGAATCGTCCAAGTTTTCCATCAAAGTGTTCATTTCCCCCCATAGTCATTATCAAGAAGTAGGCATCACGGCAGTCACCCCAAGAGGTAGACGCCGCAGCAGTCACTCCAAGAGGTAGACGCCACGGCAGTCACCATCAAGAAATAGACGCCACTATCCACCCCAAGAAGTAAACGCTACGGCACCCCAAGAGGTAGACGCCGCAGCGCCACTCCAAGAGGTAGACGCCAAGGCAGTCACCATCAAGAAATAGGCGCCACGGCAGTCACCCCAAGAAGTAGACGCTACGGCAGTCACCCCAAGAGGTAGACGCCGCAGCAGTCACTCCAAGAGGTAGACGCCACGGCAGTCACTATAAGGAAGCAGGCGTCACGGCACTCACAACCTCGGTCTCGGCCAGCACCACTTTCTTTTCCACATCTGATGTCCATTACACATCCATGTGGAGGGGGGATATGGTACGGCCTAAGCAGAACCAAGCCGAGGAAGAAGAAGCCGGGGCAGAAAAATTTGAACTTACGCAGAATATACGCTCAACATACATCGGAGTCCATACCACGGCATAGACTACGCTGGGGGCAAATTGATGGGGCATATTCTGCACCCACTGACCAAGTCAACATACTGGGCAAGGTCAAAGATATCCACAAGCAAGTCAACGACTTAGACAGCCTAACCGACGCAGCGTGTCGGCCTGTCTCTTGGGTCCCGGCCGGGGCAACTAGCCAGCCGGGGCACACATCCGCGAACTCATATCCAAGACCCCTCGGCGGCGAGTCAACAGGGCCCGCCGGCCTGCCATGGGTTCCTCGGCCGAGGGTAGATCAGTCTTTCCACCTGCTAGCCACTTGGCCACTTGGCCACTACGTGACAAAAGGCGAAAGTCTATAAATACTCCTCAATTCTCATTGAGGAAAGGATCCACAATTTAACCTAAGAATCACTATTCATCTGGTAATATCTCCCTTATCTCTCTACAAAATACATTTCGCCAAGTATCAACAACTTATCTCTCTAAGTTTACTGACTTGAGCGTCGGAGTGAGTTCGCTCGGTCCAAAGCCGAGCCCTCAGTTTGTTCACTGTTTCAGGAGACCGAAAGGAGGATTCAACCAAGGACGTCATTCTACAAGCACGGGTGGTAACATATAACTGCTCTGGAATAACACCCGGAACATAGTCTTTTAATCCCAGATTAATACCTAAATAAACGAAAAAGATGTAACAATAACATATCACATTACAAAATTTTTGAAAAATGATTTTCACTTCAATTTCCATGACATTTTTTTGTCAAGCTTTCCATTTTAGTCTTTATAGCATGTAGCCTCAAAGCTACAATACTTAAGTAGAAAGTTTGATACGGCGTAATAAATATTGGAAAATGAAAAAGTAATTTTGCAATCAATTTCCTTAAATTTATTCTTATGGAGTCGTTTGGTTGCATGTAGGAAGTTGCATTGCCTAGAAAGTGATAGATCACATGATTTTAGAATTCATGTGAATTACAAAATGTTGTTTGGTTGCTATTGACATATAGCATCATATAGCATCTCGTGGTTAGTTATAAGTTTGTTATAACAACCATAGAGTTAGTTATACAAAACCAGAGTTAGTTAGGTTAGCCCATGTTGGTAATCTAGCTACTATAAATACTTGAGGTTGTATCATCATAAACATAAGTTTCATTTAATCAAATTCTCATAAACATTCAATTACATAATTCTCTCATATCTTACCATCAATACACGATTATTGATGGTTTACATGGTATCAGGTTCTTGAATCATCAAGAATTCATACGCTTCCGCTTCAAATCTTCATACATTGTTATTCACATCTTCATCTTTTTCTTAAACATCTTCATCTTCTTCCTACTTCTTTTCTTTTTCCATCTTAATCTTCATATACCATTCAATATCTTACAAAAATGCCTGATTCTGATCGTTCAACAGCTTCTGATTCATATGAGTTTTATGACGATCTCTTATATCTTTCTTCTTCTGATCAGCCCACTTCCTTGCTTACTCTTGTTCTGTTCGATGGAACTGACTTTCTCAGCTGGAAGCAGGATGTTTTAATGGCCTTAGTTGCGAAGAATAAAGAAGGGTTTGTTAATGGCGTTCTGGTTAAGCCTCCCGCTACAGACAAGAAGTACCACCGGTTCATCAGATGTGATTTAATGGTGATCAAGTGGATTCTGAATTCCATGGATAAATCCATCAGAGAAACCTTGAAATATATAAGAACAGCTAAAGATTTATAGGAAGAGATCATTGAAAGGTATGGTCAATCCAATTTCATTGAAATTTATCAGTTAAATCAAGATCTTAACTCCATTACTCAGTCCAATTCTTCCCTTGTTGAGTACTATAGCAAAGTTAAGAACATTTGGGAAACCTTAGATAGTTTAGGCCCTGTGCCTGATTGTACCTGTGGCAAATTAGCTACTTGTACCTGTACTTTGATGAAGAGAATTCATGCTCGTGACCAACAAAACAAGTTGATTAGGTTATTTATAGGATTGAACTCTAGCTATGACACTGTTCGCACTCAGATATTGTCCATGGATTCTTTGCCTCCTGTTAGTAAAGTTTTTGGACTTCTTCAGAAAGTAGAGAAGCATAAGCAGTTAACTGACATTGTTGAACATGTTACTGATGCCACTGCTTATGCAAGTTATAGACCTACTGATGCTATGAATCAGACTGTTGCTGCACAAAATACTTATGCTTCTACTGAAAAATATTGTGGTCATTGTAATATGCATAATCATAGTTTGGATGAGTGCTTCATGGTTAATCCTTGTCCATCTTGTGGTAAGGTTGGACATTCAGCCAACAAATGTTTTCTGATTGTTGGATTTCCAAACAAAAACAACAAGGGAAAGGGCAAGGTGACATACAACAAAAATGCAAAGGTTGGTTTCAAGAAGACTGCTAATAGTGCTGATGTATTGAGTGAGTCACCTCTGAATGAAGACCATGGAACTGTCACTGGCAATGGTTCTCAATCAGCTTCATTTGATTCCTCAATGATTGATGGATTGGTCACTTCTGTCATTGATCAGGTGTTAAAAAGGATTTCTGATTGCAACCAAAGTCTTTCCTCTTCCAATTTTGCAGGTATGTTACATCATGTTCATTCTGCTCATTATAACAATTGCTTGCATGATTGGATCATAGACACAGGGGCCTCAGACCATATAACTTATAATATGCATTTGTTACATAATATTAAACATATAGAGCCCCCAATATTGATTGGTTTGCCTGATTGGTCTAGTAAAGCTGTGAAAATTTCTGGTGATGTTATTCTAACACCTGATATAATTTTGTCCAATGTGCTTTACCTTCCTGATTTCAAACAAAATCTTCTATCTGTTAGTAAACTTATAGATAACAATACTCTGTCTGCTGTTTTCTTGTCCACCCATTGTTTGTTTCAGGACATATCCAGTAAGAAATGTATAGCAACAGGACAGCGGATAGGAGATCTCTATAGAATTCATAATGATAACAGAAAGTTGTTAGTTGATAATATTGCTGCTGTTGTTTTTAATTTGCTGTCTAAAACCAGTGTTCAGTTTACTGTAAAAACTTGTAATTCAGCACTTAATGATGTATCTTTGTATCATTCTAGGCTTGGACACATTTCTTTAGATAAGTTGAAAGCTGTAAATAAGAATATTGCTGTTAAGAATGCAAATTTTCATTGTGAAACATGTATACTTGCTAAGCATCACCAATTGCCATTTCCTAAAAGCAATTCCAGGGCATTACATAATTTTGAGCTTTTGCATATGGATGTTTGGGGTCCATATAAGACTCCAGCTTTGTCAGGTGCTAAATCATTCTTAACTATCTTGGATGATCATTCCAGGAATACCTGGACTGTTTTATTTCAGACCAAAGACTAAGTACCTAATTTGGTTAGAGACTTTTTTGCATATATTGAGAAACAGTTTCAAGCTAATGTCAAGATTGTTAGGAGTGATAATGGCTCAGAATTTTTACATCATGCTTGTGGTAGTTTGTTTAGAAGTAAAGGGATATTGCATCAAACCAGCATTGTTGGCAGGCCACAGCAAAATGGCCGAGTTGAAAGAAAACATAGGCATTTGCTTGATACTGCTAGATCTCTTAGGTTACATGCTTCTTTACCTGTAAGATTTTGGGGTGATTGTTTGCTTACTGCAACTTATCTGATTAATTTAATGCCAACACCTATTCTTGCTTGGAAAACACCATTTGAGGTGCTATTTGGTAAAGTTCCTGATTATTCTATATTGAGAGTTTTTGGTTGTTGTTGCTACTCTTCTATGCCACCCACTTATTCAGACAAATTTGGAACAAGGGCTAGAAAATGTGTCTTCTTAGGTTACCCACATAACCAAAAAGGCTATAGAATGTATGATATTAATACCAGGAAAATTTTTGTCAGTAGAGATGTAGTTTTTAGAGAGAACATTTTTCCTTTTCAAACTCCTGTGTCAACTCCTACAGAGTTGGTTAATCCTGCTGCCTCCACATTACTAATTTCTAATTCTGATAAATCTAGTCTAACTGACAACAACACCTTACAATCTACTAACAATACTACTGGTTCTGAGATAAATAATGAACTTCCTGAGTCACCACCACTAACTAGCACATACATTGAGTCAAATAATAATGATCAGGTGAGTGCTAGTACCCCTGAAAATAATGCCAGAAGGTCTTCTAGGCCTAGACAACCTTCTGTAGTATTGCAGGGATATCATTGTCCCCTGAAGCTATCAGGTACTCAGAATGTTCCTGCAACTGGATCAACATCTAGTGCCTTGCATACTGCTGTATTGAACCAGATGCAGGGTTTCAGTGATCAATATGTAGCATCAATAGCTACAGCATTTCAAGAGCATGAACCTTACACTTATTATCAAGCTAGCAAGGATCCAAGATGGATAGAGGCAATGAATAAGGAGATTCAGGCCCTTGAAGCTAATCAAACATGGACTTTGATGCCCATTCCTGATGGTAAAAAGACTATAGGCTCAAAATGGGTATTCAAAATCAAATATAAGGCAGATGGAACTGTTGAACGGTTTAAGGCTAGGTTAGTAGCTAAAGGTTACAATCAAGTCAAGGACAGGGACTATACCCATACTTTTTCTCCAGTAGCCAAATTCACAACTGTCAGGGCATTGTTAGCAGTAGTTGCAGCAAAAGCCTGGCCATTGTATCAGTTAGACATCAACAATGCCTTCTTACATGGGCAATTAGATGAAGAGGTATATATGAGACCTCCAGAGGGATATAAAGTGCAGCCAGGACAAGTTTGCAAGCTTACTAAGTCTCTTTATGGTCTGAAGCAGACATCAAGGCAATGGAATAAGGAATTTTCCAAATATTTGATTAGTCAAGGGTACAAACAGTCAAGACATGATTACTCCTTGTTCACAAAATCAGATGCAGCAACACAGGGGTATGTAGTGGCTTTGGTGTATGTAGATGATGTCTTGCTCACTGGAAATGATGAGCAAGAGATTCAGAAGATTAAGAAGGGACTGGACACAGTTTTTTCTATAAAAGATTTGGGACCTGCAAGGTATTTTCTTGGGCTAGAGATTTCTAGGAATGCCACTGGTTTACTTATAAACCAGAGAAAGTATATCTTGGACATCCTAAGTGATATGAAAATGGAGAATGATGATACTGCAAATTTCCCAATGCAACGAGGTCTTAAACTTAGCACTGATTCAGGAGAGATATTGCAGGATCCAGAGAAATATAGACGTTTGGTTGGCAGGCTCTTATACTTGAATATGACAAGGCCTGATATTTCATATTCAGTTCAACATCTTAGCCAGTTTGTGAGTCAGCCCAGACAACCTCACTTTCAGGCAGTTATTCATGTTCTAAAGTATCTGAAGAAAACAGTCAACTATGGTCTATTTTATACAGCAGACTCAGACCTTCATTTGACAGCATTCACAGATGCAGATTGGGGTCAGTGTTCTTTTAGCTGCAAGTCCTTAAGTGGATACTGTGTCTACCTAGGCAAGTCTTTGATTTCTTGGAAAACTAAGAAACAAAAGACTGTTTCAAAGAGTAGTGCAGAATCAGAATACCGCAGCATGTCATATACCAATTCTGAGTTAGTGTGGCTTGACAGTTTGCTAAAAGATTTTCACATTACAGTACCTAAGCCAATCCCACTGTTCTGTGACAATAAGGCAGCACAACACATCTCCATGAATCGAGTTTTTCACGAGAGAACTAAGCATCTAAGTATTGACTGTCACTACGTAAGAGATAAACAAGATGAAGGATTTCTGATCACCAAACACATCAGAACAGGCCTTCAGATTGCTGACATAATGACCAAAGTATTGGGAGTTGACCAACATCAGTTTTTATCAAAAAAGCTTGGACTACTCTCTACCACATCTCAAGCTTGAGGGGGGAATATTGACATATAGCATCATATAGCATCTCGTGGTTAGTTATAAGTTTGTTATAACAACCATAGAGTTAGTTATACAAAACCAGAGTTAGTTAGGTTAGCCTATGTTGGTAATATAGCTACTATAAATACTTGAGGTTGTATCATCATAAACATAAGTTTCATTTAATCAAATTCTCATAAACATTCAATTACATAATTCTCTCATATCCTACCATCAATACACGATTATTGATGGTTTACAGTTGTGATGGGGCATATTCTGCACCCGCTGACCAAGTCAACATATTGAACGAGGTCAAAGATATCCACAGCAATTCAATGACTTAGACATCCCAGCCGATGCATTCTTTCGGCCTGCCAGCCTGGGTATCGGCATGGCAACCTACCAGCCGGGGCACATACCCGCGTACTCATATCCAAGAACCCTCGGCATGAAGTCAACCAGGCTCGCCGGCCTGCCATAGGTCCCTCGGCCGAGGGTAGATCAGTCTTTCCACCTGCTACGCCACTTGGCCCACTTGGCCACTACGTGACAAAAGGTGAAAGTCTATAAATACTCCTCAATCCTCATTGAGGAGGGGATCCAGAATCTAACCTAGAACCACTAAAATTGGTATTATCTCTCTCATCTCTCTACAATACACGTCATCAAGCAACATTCTACTTAACCACAACAGGTTCACTGACTTGAGCGTCGGAGTGAGTACGCTTGGCACAAAGCCAAGCCCTCAGTTTGTCCATTGTTGCAGGAGAGGCCGAGGAGAGCAGTCAAGGCTAGAAGAGGCATTATTCGACAAAGCTAGCGTGGTAAACAAAACCTACTTCGAATTCATACCCGGAACAATTGGCGCCTCGTGGGGGAAAAACAGATACTAGAAGCTAGTCATTCCCAAACAAAAAAAAAAAAAAAAAAAAAAAAAAAAGAAACCCACCCAAAAAGCTAAGAAGATGTCAAAAGAACAAGAGGTGTTCGTGAATCAAGAGCCCCTCCACCCGGAAGATACCGTCCACAATTCAGGTTGTGCGCCCTCCACCACCGGATAATTCAACCGGAGTTCGGGATGCCAATAATGCCGATCTGTACCGCCCGCCGACCCAGTCACCGTCATGGGCGTGTGGTTGATGCAAAGAAAAGTGACGACTCCTGGACCTGATTGTCAGCGCGCCGGCTCACACTGTCACACCGACAAGAGCGGCGGGACCCGTCCAGGAAGCTAGGGCCCAAAAGGTGACTCCGAGAAACCTGAACGAAGCACTAAGAGAGGCTGAGCCTACCAAGACGCTGGGAGCCCAGTGTCGGTGGTAGAACTAAGCCCTTCCCGCACTCGCGGAAGGACGATGTCGCCGCGACGCCCACGAGGCATGCCCCGGACGAGCGAAAGGAGTCCGACTCAACGAGTCGGAGAAGGAGTCCGACTCACCAGAGTCGGAGAAGGAGTCCGACTCACCAGAGTCGAAGAAGGAGTCCGACTCACCAGAGTCGGAGAAGAAGCCCTTCCCGCCACGGGGAGAGGGGCCGGACTAGGGATGCGAGGAGCCGATCGCCGCGTGTCATTAGACACGTGGTCGACACCCCTCGCGCCTACGTCCTAGAAACCCAGTGCCGCCAAAGCTAAAGCTACCGTCTATATCATACAAAGGAGAGGGCGACCCAACCGATCATGCCGAGGCTTTCGAGTCTCACATGTCGGTGTGGGAGCAACTCGACGAGGTCAGTGCCGAGTTTTCCCAACGACCTTGGTTGGAATGGCGCAAAGCCGGTACAAGGGGCTACCCGATGGGTCGGTATACTCCTATTCCGACCTAAGAGACGCGTTTTGGCCCAAGACTCTACCAATAAAGGAGAGCCGTCGAGACATCGGATCTCGACCATCGAGCAGAGGGAGGCGAGTCACTCCGAAGCTATGTGAAGAGGTTCGATGCCGGGTTCAGCAGATTAGGGAGCCGAACAGTGAACTAGCGGCCTTCGCACCGATGAAAGGCCTCCCCGGAGGGACTTGAAAACGAGCTCATCAAGTGCGGTGGCCTGAGCCTTGAGTCCGCCAGGAAATTGGCCGACCAGGCCATCAAGGTCGAAGACTATCACAAAATATGGGTAGGCCACGGCGAGGCCGGCACTCGAAAAGAAAGAGCCACCGGAGAGACAAGCCGGATGAAGGGCGCCGTGACAATAATAGGTCGCGGACCGACAGGCCCGCCAGAGCGAACCCGGCGGACGCCGGAGGGAGTTCAGTCCGTACTATCATAAGAAGTACAAGGATCACACCCCCTGGTCGTATCGGCCGCCGAGGTCTTCTCCCCAGCGAAACGAGGGGCGAGAGTGGGAAAGGCCCCCAAACCTAGGGGGACGGTGACACGAGCCCATCTTTGTGAGTACCACGGCCACACCGGTCCACTTAACCAACGATCGCGGCATTTGAAGAATGCCATTGAAGAGCCGATCGAAAAAAGGGAGCCTCGGCAAGTATATTGCCGGAGGCCAAAAGACTAACACCGGTGGCTCGGATAAAAAATCCGTCTTTCAACGGATAGGAACAATTCATGTTGTCATCGGGGGAAACGAGAACGGCGGATCCGCTCACGGGCACAAAAGGCACTGAACGAATCGTATCGGGCCGTCAACTTCGTGCCCACTACGGCGGCCGCGCTTCCAACATCCCGAACATAACTATTGGGAAGAAGGACTACGAAGGAGTCATCGCCCCACATAGCGACCCACTCGTAGTCCACTTAGACATAGCTAACCACCTGGTCATGAGATGCCTGATTGACACGGGTGCTTACACGAACATCATGTTCAGGGAGTGCTTTACGGGCTCGGCCTGAAAATTGCGGACCTTAGCCCATGCACCAACCCATTGTACGACTTCTCCGGGGAGCTTGGTCCCCACAGGGTCTATCAAGTTACCAGTGATGTTCGGCCATCCGACGCGCCAAGAATGTGATGTCCGAGTTCGTGGTCATCGACGGCTCATCCGCATACAACGTTCTCATCGGTCGTGTCACCCTGAGTGAGGTCGATCTTTGTAATGTCCATCCGGGCCCTGACACTGATGTATGTCTCGGACCGCGGGGAGGTTCATAAACTCGTCTCAAAGAACGAAAAAGACGAGGTGGTCAACGTCCAAATATCGGCCAGAGGATGCAACATGCAATCCTTCAAAGTGGCAAAGAAAGAGGAAAAAGGGAAGAACCCATCCTTAAGACAGGAGGACGAACCGATGAGCACCAACCACGTCGCCATGGTCGAAGGGGGTCGAGACCGAACAGATAGAGATTGATCCAGGACGCACCGTGACTGTCGGTGTCGGCCTGGAACCAAAATTCAGGGCCGATCTCCTAGACCTGCTGAGAAGGAACAAAGATGTCTTTGCATACTCGGCCGCCGAGATGCCAGGTGTAAGCCGGGAGGTCATCGTCCACAAGCTGAACGTACTCCCCAGCGCTCGCCCTGTGAAGCAGAGGGTGAGAAACTCCTCGGCCGAAAAGGAAGATGCCATCAAGGCCGAGGTCGATAAGTTGTTAGATGCAGGCTTTATCATCCCTTGTACATACCCCGAATGGCTAGCTAATGTTGTAATGGTTAAAAAGTCATCAGGGGGGTGGAGGATGTGTGTTGATTTTACGCAACTTAATAAAGCATGCCCGAAAGATTGCTACCCCTTGCCTCGGATAGATAGCTTAATAGACGCAACGGCAGGCTACACAATGCTGAGCCTGCTCGACGCCTTTTCAGGATACCATCAGGTATTCATGGCAGAGGAAGACATGCCTAAATGCGCATTCATCACCATACACGGCACCTACATGTACAAGATGATGCCGTTTGGTTTGAAAAACGCCGGCGCGACTTACACAAGACTGGTGGACAAAGTGTTCCAAAATCAAAAAGGGCGAAACATTGAGGCTTACGTCGACGATGCTATTGTCAAGAGCAAGTCCGACGGCGAGCACCTAGCCGATTTACACGAGACATTTTGTTCACTAAGGAAATACAAGATGAAGCTTAACCCTACAAAGTGCAACTTCGGTGTCCGGGCCGGCAAAAATTCCTCGGCGTGCTTGTTAGCGCCCGGGGAATTGATGCCAATCCGAGAAAGTCCAAGCAATTCTAGACTGCCGGAGCCGAGGAATCGCAAAGAGGTCATGATATCTTGACCGGGAGGAGGATGCGGCCCTTGCCCGTTTTATCTCTCGGTCAGCCGACAAGAGCACCCCATTCTTCAAAGTGCTAAAGGGGAATAAGGACTTCTGGCGGGGGAGGAACAGAGCACGGCTTTCAAACAATCGAAGGCCCATCTCGCAAACTCTCCCGACCCCGTCCGGACCGACGCTGGGGAAACGCTATATCTATATCTAGCGATAACCTCGGCCACGGTCGATCTTATAATCGTCGTCGAAGAAAACAAACAAGAAGACACCAATCTACTTTATCGCCCATACACCGTTTGCTGAGAGAAAACTACCCGCTGATGATTGAAAAAGCGGCCTTTGCCGTGGTTGTTGCCGCAAGGAAGTTGAAACCCTACTTCGACGCACATCCCATGACGGTCTTAACCGACCAGTAGTTGGAAAAAGCATTGGAAAAATTCGAACAATCGTGCAGACTTATCAAATGGGCGAGAGCTATCTCGGCTTCGGCATTCAATACAAACCGAGGCCTTCGATAAAGGGGCGGCGCGGACTTCTTGGCCGAGTGCACGTATCAGGAAGAATCGTGTCCAGGCATGTGGGAGGTATATACCGATGGATCCTCCACAACGAACGGCTCAGGAGCCGGCATCCTTATCATCGGCCCAAACGGGGACGAGTTCGAGTACGCTTTGAAGTTTACCTTCTCGACCTCAAACAACGAATCCGAATATGAGGCGGTGATAACCGGAGTTGAGTTAGCCGAGCGCAGGCGTAACACATCATTTTGAAAACAGACTCTCTCTTAGTGACTAACCAATACGAAGGAGAGTACGAAGCTCGGGACGAGGGGATGGTAAGATACCTGGAAAAGGTAAAAGCCGAGACCTCAAAATTGAAGTCATTCAAAATGCGACACATCCCAGTCCGAGAACAACCGGGCCGACGCTCTCTCAAAGCCGGCGGTTCAACCATAAAGAATATCACCAACCGTCTTGGTGGACATCGAGAACGCTAAAAGCATTGACGAAACCATCGGCATGGTGTGCAACGTGGAAACCGAGACGACATGGATGACTCCGATAAAGGGGTATAAACTGTCAAATGAATTACCAGAGGACCGCAACCTCTCACAAAAGATAAAGAGGATCGCAGCAAGGTACCTGGTGTTTGAGGGAGAGTTATATAGGAGGTCCGCGACAAGGCCACTCCTAAAATGTGTCGGTCCGGCCGATGCGAGCTAATCTTGACGAAATTCACGAAGGCATCTGTGGGCATCACATGGGGCAAGAACACTAGCCCACAAAGCTCTCCGAGCCGGCTACTTCTCGGCCCACCATGCTTGAAGATTCCGAAACAAAACCGAAAATGCAACAACGCGGATGCACGCTCCGGTGATACACGCACCTTCCCGAGACTCGCAACCGTGCTTAATCCCCTTCCCTTTGCACAGTGGGGAATGGATCTACTAGGGCCATTTCCAACGGCATCCGGAGGAAGAAAGTTCCTAATCGTCGCCGTCGACTACTTCACCAAATGGGTTGAGGCGTGGCGGTGCTGCAAAATGCGGCGGCGTAAGAAAGGTGATCTGGGAAAATGTCATAACTCGTTTTGGGTTACCCCAAGTCATGGTGTTCGACCATGGCCGAGAATTTTGGAGTGACACAATAATGAGCTGGTTGGAAGAACTCGGCATCAAATTTGCATACTCCTCCGTCCGCCACCCCCGAGCAACGGACAAAGGGAGGCGACCAATAAAACGATCCTCAACGGCTTGAAGAAGACAGTTGAAGACCTCGAGGAAGATGGGCCGATGAGCTACCCGGCGTTCTATGGTCCCTCCGGACCACGGAGAAAGAAGCAACGGGTGCAGTCCTTTTCACCTAGTCTACGGGTCCGGCGATCCCCGCCGATTGAAGCAACGGTGCCAACATTCAGAACGGCCACTTTTAACCCAGATGAAAACGAGGAAGGCCTAAGAACCTCCCTGGACCTGGTCGAAGAAAGCCGAGATACGGCACGCCTCAACTTAGCAAAGATATCGAGCCGAATGAAAAGGGCCTACAAACCGAAGAGTCCACAAAAGGGACTTAAAAGTAGGAGATCCGGTCTAAGGAAGTCACCGCCACCAACAAAGGAAACATCCATGGCAAGTTGACGGCCAACTGGGAGGGTCCCTACAAGGTAGTTGAAGAAATGAGGCCGGGTACATACCGGCTGACGGACATGGGAGATGTACCTTTGATGAGCCATTGGAACACCGACAATCTCGAAAAATACTTTGTATAACAAATGAGTTGCCCAAAAACAATTGTTGGCACCCCAATGCATATTCATATCTAATGAGAAGTCATCCAAGTTTTTCATCAAAGTGTTAATCCACCCCAATCGAAGGCATACTAACATATGTACACAAACAGACAGAGCAAAACCTCGATCATCCCGGCCTTTAACGGGAGTGACGGGGGGACGAGCCGATATGCTAACATATGTTCAACGACGGTCAAAACGTAAACTCCGTTGCCCCGTGAATCGGCCGGGAAGAGACGAGTGAAACGCGATCGCCCTCGGCAAATTAAGACCGAGCTTAAAGACGTTAAACACAAACAGAGATACGCATTCTAACCGCCTCGGCCAAGCCGAAGGTAAAACGAAAAGCGCTCAATTAATTAACGCAATCGCCCCTCGGCAAATTAAGACCGAGCTTAAAGACGTTAAACACAGTTGAGATACGCACTCTAACTGCCTCGGCTAAAGCCAAAGGTAAAAACGAAAAGCGCTCAATTAATTAACGCAAGAAGACAAGTGAAGGAATAAATCAAAAGGCCTCGGCCAAGCCAGAGGCAAAGCAAGCAAAATCTCATTAAGGAAAAGATAACGAGTTACAAGAAGGAGAAACACAGACGACGGCCGTCCCCTTTGGGATAAGCCAAGACTCTACCTACCAAGGTTTTACAAAATACAAGGAAAAGTAAAGCAAAAGGTTACGGACTGGTTCTTTGAAGCGCCAAAAGGATGGCAGGGAGAAAAGGCTTAATAGTTGGCCCCCGAATAGCTGAAGCTATCCGAGACGCCGGTGAGCCTGGTGACGACCGCCCGTCTCCCTATGCCTCGTTGTTGCTTGCCCTTACCGCCATCGCCATCGCGGCGTTACCCTCGGTGAGCGACTTAGATGCGCTCAGGCGCCTTAGCATCCTCGGCTTTCTTAGCAGCCTTAGCATCCTCGGTGCCTTGATCCCAGCGGACTCCTCCTCGGCCCCCTCGTCTTCTCTCTGCAGGCGCCTTTGCGCTGGTCGCCTCCTCCTCCTTCTTGGCCCTCGCATCCTCGGCAGCCTTATCCGCCGCAGCTTTCTCCTTAGCCTCGAGCCTATCGTCGAACACTCGTCAAATTTTGTCCATAGAAAGGAGCCATCCTGGATAGACCTCATCTATCACCTCTCCGAAAGCTTCTTCGGTCGGGTCCCTATACGAGCACACATGCGAGGGAGAATCGTGCTTTGAAGTGTCTCAATATCCTTCTCCCTTTGGGCAAGGATAGCACTAGTCTCCCTATGCGACTCCGCTTGGAGCCGATACGCCCTTTTCGACTCCTCCCTTTGGGCGACAACAACGTCGTAGCCGCCCTTGTACCGTCCCGTTCCTCCTTCAACTTGGCGGCGGCGAGAATCAGCAGCCTCTACCTTGGCCTTCTCGGCGACGACTTCTTCTCAATTTCCTCGACCCGCGCTTGTGCAGCAAGGAGGTCAAGTTTAGCCTTCCCGGCCACCCCTTTGCGGCAACAACATCGAGCCTCACCGCTTATCAACGGTCCCCGTATCGGCCAAGGCCTTTTCTTGCTCCCTAATACGAGAGCCGGCCGATTCGGACCAAATCCCAACCTTCTTGCTCGACTTTGTACCCTCCGCTATGAGCCGGTCGTTGGATATCGACGCGAGTACGGAGTCGACATTTTTCCCGCCGTCTGCATAGGCCTCTTCTCAACTCGCCGCCGCGCATGGTGGGATGATCGCGCCGGTTGATCTACAAAAATTCAACCAAAGAGTCCACGTCAACGTTCATGGACATACCGAGAGCCGGTCATCGGTATATCTAATGAGCCAGCTAAATAAAAGCCGCAAGTTAGACCTGTACTGCAGGGCTTGCTCTTCTTGGCCGTTGACCCGTTTCCTCGGCGCGCATTAACATGAGCGACGGAAGCCGAAGCATCGGTGGCATGGGTAGATCTTTTCCTCTTACGCCTAAGCGGAGATCCTCAAAGATCGGAATCCTCTCCATCGACAATGTCAACGACCTCCACCTCTCGGTGGAGGCCGAACGAGGTTGACACCGCCGCCGCCGTAGGCTTGCTTTCGGACCTGGCGAGGAATGGCAAACAGCTACCTTGGCCTGGGCCGCCGTATCGTCCAAGCCCTTCAGAGGTCGAGGGCGGACGACGGCGGTCATGCACATCGACCTTCGGATTCTTCTCCTGCACGTTACCATCTTTGTCAAGTCCCATCTTCTCGAGGAGTTGCTCAGACAGAACGGGGCCAAAGTTCTCTGTAAAAGAAACAAAGTAAAACTTAGACAAAGGAACATGTCAAGATACCAACAAACGAAAAACATTAAAGCAGGAATGGGCCTCACACCGACCCCACTCACCCTGTGCTAGGGCCGGTATGAGGCCAACATAGCAAAGCGGCTCGTCCATCAAGATCACTTGCGTCGGGGGCAACCAAACCTTCGGCGCCCCATCATCATCGACCTCGAAAAGCTTCAGTGCCTGCTTCTCGTCCTCATTAAGATAGACATTCCCGGCGTCCATCTTATTCTTGCCCTTGGGGATCATCTTCTCACGCTCCCCTTTGCTCTCGCACCGCAAGTTAACGTGGTGCTGAAAAGACCGAGGCAACGGATAATCATCTGGGACCTCGACATACACCCACCGTTCCTTCCAGCCCTTGCAAGAGGTGAGCTTAGGCACGGTGAGATAGCCTGGCTCAGTCTGGACGCTATACCACCCCCGGCCGCCTTGAACATTCATTCGAAGGAAATGAATCCGGCGGAATAAATTTACCGTTGGGATCACCCCCCTAAAGCGACACAGCCACACAAAGCCGACTATAGTCCTAACGGCCAAAGGGTGAAGCTGCGCCGCTGCAACGTTCATCGCCTGAATTATGGTAGAGACGTAGATATTGAGAGGAAACCGGAGACCATACTCCAGGTGCCTCATATATACGCCGATGTGACCCGGGGGAGGGCAACAGACGGCCTGACCCTCTCCAGGGATAACAATGTTGTACCCCTGGCCAAAAAAGAAGTGATCTTCGAAAAATTCAGAGCCGGAGCAGCGGACCAACTTATCGATAAAACCACGATCGGCGCCGGTAGTACAGGCATCGTAATGATGCAAGACTGTCGCCCTCTCCGCCCCGGAAGGATTCCTTTCCTCATCATCATCACCGTCATCCACGTCGTCATCATCCTCCCACTGCTCCAGAACTCTGCGGTCAACTTCAGGGGAAGGAGACCTAGGGCCCCTCGACCTTAACGGAATTGCGGCTACCGCCTCCTCCTCATCAAGACGCGACGGGGAACCCCCCGGCGCGCAGGTACTGGGACCGGCATCAGTAGAAGGCATGGTTCACAACAATTACTTAAACAAAACAAAAAGTTGAAAAGGTTTTTCGGTTTACCTTGAAGAAAAGTGCTACGCCGACGTAAAATTTCTGAAGATCGGAAGAGAGGGAAAGACTTGGAATTTTGGAAAAAAGAAAATTTTTAGAATGAATGAAATTGCTAACCAATTTCACTTCAAAAGTCTGGTATTTATAGGCAAAAGCCCATAAAGGAGGACCAATCAAAGCGCAGCCCATGAAGCGTCAGCCAATCAACGAAGAGACACATGTCAGGCATGCGTACACGGAATGTCAATCGACGCAACGATTGAATGTCAATCAATGCAACGAACCAAGCGTCTTCAACACGCCCCTTTATATCCCTTTGACTATTCATCTTCCTCAAAAAATCCTAAAGTATCTGTTCTCCGCGGCATGTGACTAACCAAGCTAGGTAGCACCGGCCGGGGGCAATCAAAAGTACACCGGCACTCTCAACCTTGAGTCCGCCGGCCGAAGATCTTCTCTTCCACATTTGATGTCCATTACCCATCCATGTGGAGGGGGATATGGTACGGCCTGCACGCAGAAAAGCCGAGGGAGAAGAAACCGGGCGTAAAATTTTCACTTGCGCAGAATATACGCTCAACATACATCGGAGCCCATACCACGGCATAGACTACGCGGGGCAAATTGATGGGGCATATTCGCACCACGACCAAGTCAACATATTGAACGAGGTCAAAGATATCCACACAATTCAATGACTTAGACATCCCGGTAGATGCATCCTTTCGGCTGCCCGACTGGTATCGGCATGGCAACCTACCCGGCCAGGGCACATACCCGCGTACTCATATCCAAGAACCCTCGGCATGAAGTCAACCAGGCTCGCCGGCCTGCCATAGGTCCCTCGGCCGAGGGTAGATCAGTCTTTCCACCTGCTACGCCACTTGGCCCACTTGGCCACTACGTGACAAAAGGTGAAAGTCTATAAATACTCCTCAATCCTCATTGAGGAGGGGATCCAGAATCTAACCTAGAACCACTAAAATTGGTATTATCTCTCTCATCTCTCTACAATACACGTCATCAAGCAACATTCTACTTAACCACAACAGGTTCACTGACTTGAGCGTCGGAGTGAGTACGCTTGGCACAAAGCCAAGCCCTCAGTTTGTCCATTGTTGCAGGAGAGGCCGAGGAGAGCAGTCAAGGCTAGAAGAGGCATTATTCGACAAAGCTAGCGTGGTAAACAAAACCTACTTCGGAATTCATACCCGGAACAAGTTGCATTAAGAAAATGCAATTCATATGGGCATTCCCACTTACCTAGGGGGACCTAGGTAAGCAACTTCCTCCATTATGGAGGAATTGGAGTTCCAAGGTAATTCTATTTCATGTGAATTGGAGTAACCAAACAAGTTACCCATTTTGCAATTCACATGAATTGTAATTTCTGTGTTATTTAATGGGTAACCAAACGACCCCCAACTTTTTTTAAGTAGTCTTAATATATGCCCTAAAATTAAGTAGTCTTAACATCATAACATGTACCCTAAATATTAAGCTGTTTACGGAAAGCTTTTTCAAACTATACATTTCGTAATATCCAATTAATTATATATTTTGAGAGATCTAGTAACCCATACTCTTTTAGACCACTATGCGATACGAAGTATGTATATCAATATAAAAATCGGTTTTTTTAACCCATACTCTTTTAGACCACATGTTAGATGGACTTAAACGGAAAAGTAGAGCATGCACTATGTGATAGTGAGTACATCATTATATGAAAATCGAATTTTCTAACACAAAATCTCATTTGTGATGGCACGTATCCGTCACTTTGAAGTGACGGATACCATTTTCCCTCACAAATGACCCAAATAGAGGAGAGAGGGAAAAGCACTTGGGGTGCCCCACCTTGTCCCCCTATTTGTTTTGTGAGTTGCATTATCCGTCATTTGCTCCGACCCGTCTTCTGCAAGACTAATTGATTTTCTAATACGTAGTCTTTTAGATCCCAGGTTAATACCTAAACGAAAAAGATGTAACAATAACATATCACATTACAAAATTTTTGAAAAATGATTTTCACTTCAATTTCCATGACATTTTTTTGTCAAGCTTTCCATTTTAGTCTTTATAGCATGTGGCCTCAAAGCTACAATACTTAAGTAGAAAGTTTGATAAGGAGTAATAAATATTGGAAAATGAAAAAGTAATTTTGCAATCAATTTCCTTAAATTTATTCTAGGACTTTTTTTTAGGTAGTCTTAATATATGCCCTAAAATTAAGAAGTCTTGACATCATAACTCTTGGAGGTGTGTTTTATGGGTATGTACTTAAATTAGGTGTAACTAGGTCCAAGTCTTAAATAAAGATAAAATAATAAATAAAATATAAAAGGAAATAAAATACAAAATGTTGCCCAGTTCCCCCATTTTGCGTTCCAGTAGTTCCAATTTGGAACGCCCAGGCCAGATTTGAGAACGCTAGTTCACACCACACGCACAAATGCATTGCAAATGGGAAAATCACACGTGGAAAAGGACTATGGGAGGGTTAAGTATATTTTTGAGCTTAATTTAATTTTTTTTTAACACTTATTGGTAAAATAAAAATAAAACATCACAAATGCTCATTTAAGACGGTACTATCTGTCTTGGGTTTAAAACGGGTTAAGTATCATATCACTTGTGTATATAAGACAAATATATTGTTTTTCCCCATGCATTCTTATGTACAGATGTTGTATGTACTTGGTCCGTACAAGAGAGACTTATTGACAAAACATAGTGATGTTAAAAAATCAGGAACTAAGGCCCTGTTCTTTCTGGCTTATTTTCACTTACTTGATTCAAATTCGATTGATTCGATTATTTCGATTGATTGATTCACTCCATTCGATTCGATTCGATTCGATTCACTCCATTCGATTCGATTCATTTCATTCACTCCATTAAGTTGATTGATTCGATTCGACTCCATTAAGTTCAGCTCATTTCAGCCTTACTCATCTTAATTTAATAGTTATTATTAATTTTGTTATCAATAATACTATTTTTTTAATATTATTCTTTATTATTATTATTATTATTATTATTATTATTATTATTATTATTATATTTATTAATAGTGTTAATAATAATGTTATTAATAATGTTATTTATTATTATTATTATGAATATTATTATTAAAATGAATAATAATAATGTTGTTGTTGTTGTTGTTAAAATGAATAATAATGTTATTAATGTTAATAATAATATTATTTATTATTATTATTATTATTATTATTATTATTATTATTATTATTATTATTGTTGTTGTTGTTGTTGTTATAATTATTGGTATTATTATTAAAATTAATAACATTTATTATTAATATTATTGATTGGGCACGCCCAACCGACTTGACCCAGTAGCCAATACGGGGTCATACAAGTCAACACGCTTGCCAACATGGTTACGGATTCGCTTGATACTCTACGAATCACGAATTGTTAAAAGCGAATTCTATCAATTGATTACTGAAAATACATATAACACATTTTCTATAAGCGAATCGCGAATCGATAAGGCGTATTCATAGCGAATATGGTAACCATGCTTGCCAGCCATTATTTGAGGTACACAAAGAAATCTATAAATACCTCATTATTCACCCATCAATGGTAAAATACTTCTCACCAACAACTTCATCTCTCTAGAAGTAAGACTACTCGAGCTACTATGAGAGGGCACGGAAACCTTAGCTTCAAGCAAGGTCCCAACTATCCACCAGTACCGTAAGGCATCAGAGAAGGACCTATTGCGAACCCTCCGATGCCTTATTTGTTACGCGTGAAAGATCCATCCGGAGAGAGCAAGCATAAGTTCGAGGTGCCATCGTCTGAGAGGAGCGCGTTGACCCGACCCGGATTCGAGCAACGCTTACTTGAGTGTTTTTATTCGAAACAATTATTTTTACTAATATCATTATTAATATTGACATTATTATTTATTATTGTTATTAAGAATATTATTAGTAAAAAATTACTATTTTTCATTATTATAATTTATGATTATTCATATACTCCTCCCTCTATCCCGGTCAATTGTTGTCCTTTGGTTTTGGCACAAAGACCAAGGAAAGAGGAGGTGCCAATTATAAAATGACAAGCAGACCAAATTGAGTGTGAATGATCAAATTGCTCATCAAGTTCATTCTTAAAATAGAAAGGACAATAATTTAATTAGACACCCAAAAATGGAATAGGACAACAAATTACCGGGACAAAGGGAGTATAATATTATAATTTTTTTCTTAAAAATATTAATTTTAGTATAAGTAGTATTATACTATGAATATTATTATTATTATTATTATAGTTGATAATAACAATAATATTAAATATTATTATTATTAATATTAATATGATTATTTCGATTCGATTAAATTCAATTGACTTTATTGATTCGATTCGATTCATTCTACTCTATTGATTCGATTCATCCATTCACTCCATTCGATTCGATTCGATTGATTCGGCTCCATTCGATTGATTCGATTCGATTCGATTCGATTCAGCTCCATTCGATTCGATTCGATTGATTCGGCTCTAAAAAGCCAGAAAGAACAGGGCCTAAGTCTAAGTAGGGCTTGATAAAATAACGAAATCACAACTAGATCTTGTAATTAGGTTATAATGTAGATAAAAATATTTTAATACAGAAACTAGGTCTAACTAGAACGGCAGAAACGATGATAAACATGGTCTTATGAACAACTTTTAAGTACTACCACAAATTATTTTCTTAAAAATAAGGACCTACTCCCTCCATTCAACTCCACTTTGCAAGTTTCTCTTTTGCGCACTACTTACAAGCGGACATTCAACTTCAATTTTCTCTCGATACATAAGTGAAAATATATTCATGTGAGATCTTATTTGATTCGTCTTTAAGAGTGCATTGAAAATATCTAACTTTTATAATTTTTGCAAATACGTAGCTAAAGATATTTACCGCGTAAAAGCCGCGTTGACAAACGTGATAAAGCAAACATGTAAAGTAGAGTTGAATGAACGGAGTAGCAAGTTAAGCTAAAGTCCTGTGTGACTCATGTAGTCATGTCCTTTTAACCAAAAATAGCTTACTAGATACAATTTGCAAAAGGAAAAACATTAAAAACTTTATTTCGGACCATTACCAAGTAAGGTCAATTGGTAGGTCATGACCTTACTTGGTCACACTAATCACCAATTAACAAAAAAATGATGGTGACCTTTGGAGAGAAGAGGTCAATTTGTGATCTTTGGTGGTCAATTTGTGACCTTTGGTGGAACAAATTGACCCAACTCATGACCTATATGTGGCGATATGTAATTGGTTGACAATATTAATAATTAATAAAAAATATATATATATATGAAAAAGTGATATAATGTGGAGAGATGTAATTGGTTGAAAAGTGAAAAATGATTGGATTGATGACTTAGGTCGTGACCTTCTACTTGAGATGATGAAAGTAGGTTAAGATAAATAAAGTGGGATTAAGAGTAAAACAGGGTCGTGACCTAATTAGCGCGACCTTTGCTTGGGGATGGTCTAATATTATGATTCTGAGTTGCCATCAATACTCTTTTATACCAAAGTTAGCTTGTGTGAGTGGTAAGAGCTCTCATCTCTTAAACAAGTGGTCAAGGGTTCGATTTCTGACTCTTGCGAATGAAAAAGCCAAACTTGGGAGGGGTCAACCCATTAAATTGCCTTCAGTACCCTGAAGGAGATTGCCCCAGCTGTCGGTAGGGGTCTAGGGGATACTCCTAGTCAACACCAAAAAAAAAAAAAAAAAAAAAAAAATCAATACTCTTTTATAAGAATATCTCACGGTAAAACTACACACACCAATAAACGCTACTTATCATTTTCTTACAAGTTTGGATTAAGAGTAACAAAATTTTGGTGACCTTTTACTTAGGAGGGTGAAAGTGGGTCAAGATTAATAAGGTGTGATTAAGAGAAAAAAATTTGATAACCGATTAAGTCGACCTTCTGCTTAGGGATGGTCTTATCGACGAAAAAGTTGTCACAGTTGGATGTTGAAAATCTTGTAATGGTAAAGCATATCTTGATAGTGATGATACTCTACTAGAGCAATACGCAAGGCTGAAGTAGTGAAATGCTAAGCAAAACCGGACCTCACGAACATTCAAACTCACAATAATGAGCTTTAATTTCTAGTTATAGAAAAACCAGATCATGTACAAATTGCACCAAAAGTGAAAAGACTTGATGATGATTGCTCAGTATTGTCCAATGGATTATCATCAGACAACTCGTGAGACCTTTTTCTCCGGTCTTTTCATTTTTCTTCAACATTTCAATTATTTTCTGATGAGAATATTTTGTACTCTTGATTCTGGAGTGCTATCTGTTGGGGAAGCGTCCTGTAAACCCGTGTGGGAAAAATTTCACCCAACAACGATACTATGAAGGAACACACAAAATGAACGTAAGTAAGAGCAAATAAAGTGACACCACAATTTCTCACGTGGCAACCCTTCTCAACTACAGGAAAAATCACGGCTCTCTCGACAAATTAATTCACTAATAAAAAATTACAAAGTTTATAGAGTACAATCACACACTAGTATTGTCACTCCCTCTCGAACTTTATTTCACACTTATTATCTCTAATGGATGTTAAACACTCTCTTTTCTCTCCTTTAGAACAAGAAGTATTCTCACCAATATAAATTAATTTGTCTGTCTATTTTGTTGTGTGTATGTACTAAAACAATTAGCACCATCATCTATTTATACTAAGAAGTTCCTAAAAACTTCTAATAAACCATTAATTGTTTTAATTAAAACAATTACATAACTTCTTAGGCATGAATGTTATCACTCCCAAAAACGTAGACAATTTACGTAATTTGCATTTGAAACATCCAAGCTTTATTTCCACATTTATTTTAGGAGTTTGGAGAGATTAACTCAACACTCTCAACATAGATTGTGTATCTGAATTTTGAGGTTTGTAAAAACAGCTAGTCTCCCTTAAGACGGAATTAAAACGGATCAAGTATAATCTCATTTCTTTTGTGTATATATAGACAAATTTATTTCTTTTCCCTATACATTATGCATTTGTTTATTTATACTACATGACCCGTTTTAAGCTTAAAACGGATATATCTGTCTTAAATAAGAATTTGTGTTGTAGGTAAGGAGTGTCCTTTTATTGTTGAAGACCGCTTCAACCACAATATTGAGGTTTTGAGGTGATAGTTAAGGTTGAACTAATTATTTTAACAGCTTAACAGTGATTGTTAAGCTCCAATCAATTATTCTAATAACTTAGTATGCGCTTTCACTTGTTTTTCGGGGTACTTCTCAGATTTTGGAAGTTCTAGTATTTGAACTTGGGACCTTAATATTATCAACTTTGGTACTATGTGAGAACGAATCTCAACCAAATCTTAAGGTGGTGGCTGATATCTAATAAATAATTCTTATCATATCATATATTATATTAAAACAGAAACCACTTGTCACATGTCAGCGCTACAATGAATTGCCACGTGTCACTTGCATAATATATTACCTTTTCTGTTTAAAATATTTTCTAATTAAGAATAAAAGTCACATAATCAATCATTATCAATAAATTAGTTGCATAATAAGCTTACAATTATGATGTAAATTATAACTAACCTTATTTGCAAGTTGTCAAATCTTTTTAGTTAGGGTAAGGTAAAACATTACTTAAAAGCAATAGAATAAATACGTATCAAGTTATCAACAACTTGCCTAATTGAAAAAAATCAATATATTTATTACAATACCATATTGTAATATATTAATAATTAAGTTTATATAAGACCGTTTTCAATAAATATTTTTAATTTAGGCAAATGACCCTTAAAAAATTGTATTATTATCTTTTTTTTTTTTTTTTTTTTTGAAACCCACATGGGTATAAATTTTACTCCATCGAAATATAGCGACTAGCTACATCAGGAAGTTTCTCAATCCAAACAGAACGACCCGAGACTACTGGTAGCGCATGAGCCAGAGCGTGAGCTACCTCATTGTTCTTTCGAGACACAAAAGAAAAAGCAACAGAACCAAAAGAAATACAAAGACGTAAAATATCGTCAAGCACGAGAGCAAAAACACTACGACCCGTTTTCCTAGCCTTCAGACCGTCTATAACTTGGGAGCAATCACTTTCAACAATCACCGCATCATGGCCTGCCTTTGCCGCTTCTTGGAGACTCTCGAGCACAGCCACCGCTTCAGCAACATGGGCTTCCCACACCTCCGGCCTCCGAGCTGCAAAACTCCATAACACTTTCCCTCCACTATCACGGCACACCCCACCTATTCCCACCCCAATGCCTTCCTTCACCCCCGCATCGACGTTCAACTTGACCCATCCCTCTCCAGGAGCCGTCCATCCCCCATCATTCTCAACCCGTCCCTCCACCGCCTGCCTCCCATCACCTTTAACCTGCGCCACTCTATCTCCCTCAATCTCTTCCAAGACTCTTTGCACCCACTGTACCACCGCATCAATCTCACCCATTCTCCCTTCAAAAACCGCCTGGTTTCGCCCTTCCCATAAAGCCCAACACCCAACCATCAACCTCCCATACTCCCTCTTATCCATCTCCCTCCAACAACCCTCCACCCAATCCCGAATCCCCCCACGTCCCTCTGCCTCTTCAAAGCACACCCCCAACCTCTCCCAAACCTCGCTAGCAAAACCACAATCACGAAATAAATGGATACTTGACTCAACTTGACACTGACACATGGGACACAAGACATCCTCCCGACCGACTCGAAAAGATAAATTTACCTTGGTTGCTAGCGCGTCGTTGCACAGCTGCCAGAAGAAAAGCTTGATCCGTGGCCACACTTGAACTTTCCAAAGATTATTCCATATCCATTTACTACGCTCCCATGTCGATGGTTCCGTGATATCACTCCCAGCCCCTACGAAAAGCTTATATGCAGACCGAACAGAATACTCCCCGTCTTTCTCCGCCACCCAATACCAAGTATCATCGTGGTTCTCCTCGCTAAGACGAATATTGCGTACTCTTTCGCTCTCAAACGGCAGCAGATACATCCCCAACTTCTCCTCACTCCACGCTCCTCCACCCGTGACCATAAGGTCCGCCACTTTCATCCCTACATTTGCCCCAAAACACGGTGAAAGGACCTTCCCCGTTTGAGTATCCGGTATCCATTGATCCCCCCAAACCAGCGTGTCCAATCCATTCCCAATCCGTCTACGCAGGCCGTACAATAAACCATCCCTCGCACCTAAAATGCTCCGCCAAGTGTAACTCGGGTTGTGCCCTATGTTTGCCGATAAGAAGTCACTCCCAGGATAGAATTGTACAAAGTAGCTAGGTTTGATCATTTTAATAGTGTAAATATCATCTTACATTGGTAAGTCTATCAAAATAGTTTAGTTTATACGGAGTATATCAAAATATCCTATCATGTAAATTTAGACTATATATAGATCTTAATATACTCCTTGAAATCACAGTATAGTTCACACTTGAGTACCATCGTAGGTAAAGTTCTTAAAACACTAATCATTACAAGCAATCAAGACAATTGTTAAGAATTACAGTATATTTGTAGGTTGTTTTTTTAGTAACTTTCATTGTATATCTTAGGAAATATTTTTATTTGCCTCAATCACAATCAAAATAATTTTAAATTTGCCTCAATCACAATTAAGTTATTTTTGTCAAAAATCAAGCAACAAATCAACAAAAAATATGGTCTGCTTCATGCAATTTCTACGGAAATTATGACCTAAATATTTTCTTGGAAAGAAAAGATATTTGAGTAAACCGAATATTTTAAGACGTCATTCATGGTAACAATATCATAAAAGCATGCCTTTAAAATTTTAATCAGAATGCTTGCTAAGATTTTGCCAAATCTAAAACTTATATTGCAATATAATGGAATCAATCTGGTAACTTTGTTTAGGTAACAAAAATTGCAGGCTTATTTCATAGATTTTTTTTTTCGTCGGTTTTAAGCAACAAATGACATATTCAGAAGGTTTAATTTCATTTTTTTGTTTTTAATTTCAGTTGTAATGGTTCAAAAGAAGGCGAGCCGGAGAAGAATACTCCAACAAATAAAACGAAATAGTGCATCGAGTGAACTGGTAATGATAACTACGTTATCGCCCCTTCATTCTTGTAAAAAATCCTTGCTTTAGTCCTAATTTTGGTGCATTTAATTGATAATTACTCAAGTTTATGATTAATTTGCCTAAATGAGTCTCACCGGATTGTTTGCTAAGCTTTTTGTAGTGTTGCACGCTTTTCCATGCAAAACCGATCAACATTTGGAAGCCAAGGGTCAAGATTAGCCTTGTCGGTGTATCTCCTTGCTCTAGCCAGTGTATTGTGATCAGAAGCGGTGTATCGTAGTCCAGCCTGTGTAACGATTTTAGCCTTGCATGGTGTAACTCAATCCCAGCCGGTGTAACTCAAGGGCGGCCTGTGTAACTTTACACAGGCTGGGAATAGTGACGGACAGTTTTGGGCCTAATTTGTAGTTTTGCTCTATAATTTGATGTTTTTAGCCCATCATATATATACCAAAACTCTCAAATTTTGTAACACACTACACATTAGACTTCATTTTAGATCAAAATTTAGGGTTTAAGCATTTGGTAGAGAGAATTGGATCCAACCTTGTTCTTCATTTTTTCTCAAGCAATTAATCAAGTATTCTTATTTCCTTCATCTTTTGTGGGTATATTTTCTTTTCCTTCTTTTAATTCCTTTTCTATGTTTGTCAATTTAATTTTCTTTGTTATTGTTGCCTTAAATTTGAATTGTTTACCCTTCTTATAGCTAAAGTTACCCCATTTGAGTTGAATTTCATTTTAATTGTAGTTTAATTAGTCAGTTTTCGTCACCCAAGTTATAAATTGTATGATTAGGTTGTAGAAATCAATTTCATATCATGTCTATGGTTAAAGAATCCATCTTTATTGTTTCTCTTGCCTTTAGAAACATGATTAGTGAGTAGTCTTTTACTAGGGTGCGATTAGACCCTAACATGAGTAATTTATCTAATTGAGTTCATTAAATTAGTTGTTGAGGAGGGGTTGTTGAGTTTTAAACAAAGGAATTGAATTGTTGTGTCTATTTGGGAGTAATTGTCGGTTTTGACCCTTGTCCACCAACGGGAGTTGGTTAGGTTGGGATTGATTACATTACCCCTTTTTGGTCGTGTGCCGACTTGGGTTGAGCCCGGGAGGGAGAACCCAAGTGGGGTGCCTTTGTTTTTTCGGTTTGAAGTTCACCTTCGGGAGAAGGGTAGGGATGACCGGGAGTTTATCGCGGGCTTAAGCCCTTGATCTTGATGAGAGGTGAGCGGAGTGGGCCCACTTTGGTGAGCCTTGAGTCTTGAGTCGGGGGAAATCGAGTCATGAGCCCGGGAGAGAGTTGATTTGGTATCACTAGTGTCCCACCATGAGCCCGGGAGGGAGTTGGTGGGCGAATTAGAGGCGTCTCCACCCAATACACTTCCCCCTTGACAACTAGTTGAAGGAACTCATGATTTATTACGAATGTCGGTGGTTTAGTCGCTCCCTAGGCTTTAATTAACTTGAGTAAATCGTATTTGATAGCTTGCTTTCTCATTCTATAGTTTAATTAGTTTAATTTATTTCTTGTTATTTAGTTTAGACCTTTAGATAATCATTCATCCTTATTTTCTCCGACTTAGCTAAACATAAGAATTTAGACAATTAGTAATCACCCATGCTCCCTGTGGTTCGACCTCGACTATCCTACTACATTAGTTGAGTTAATTATTTGATTGGGGGAGTGCGACAAACCCCGCTATCAAAATGGCGCCGTTGCCGGGGAGCATTGGCTTGATATTAATTGTTTCGTTCTAGTTTAGACTAAGTTATTGTCACTTTTGCACACCTTGGTGTGCCGTTTGTCTTGCTAACCTTTTCACTTGAGTGTGTAGTGGTTTTTAAGAATTCATTTGAAAATCCGGAAAGTACAACAATGGGTGAACCGGTTCCGATTAGGGACTACATGGCCCCAAAGCATATTGTGAATTCTAGTGTTCAAAGGCCTAGGATTCAAGCCAATAATTTTGAAATTAAGAATGCTTTGCTTAACCTAGTGCAAGATAACCAATTTTGGGGAGGTCCCTTGGAGAACCCTAATGACCATCTCAATGATTTTCTTGACAATTGTGACATGTATAAGATGAATGGGGTATCCGATGATGCGGTCCGTCTAAGGTTGTTCCCTAAATCACTAAGGGGAGCGGCTAAGGATTGGCTAAAGAATTGTGATCCCGACTCTTTCAAGACTTGGGATGAGCTCTCCTCGGCCTTCTTGAAAAAATACTTTCCTCCTTCAAGAACGGCTAAGGTAAAGAGTGAGTTGCAAGGGTTCACTCAAGAGGAAGATGAGACTTTGTACGAGGCTTGGGAGAGGTACAAGAGACTCCAACGGTTATGCCCTCACCATGGCATATCCGAGCCCGAGTTGATCAATAATTTCTACAAAGGTTTGACACAAGACCTAAGGCTATTTCTTGATTCGGGTTTGGGTAAGGGAGCCTTAGATATCTTGGGTCACAAAGAGGCAAAAGATTTGATTGAAGAGATGGCCTCAAGGACAATGGATTGGAACAATGAAAGACGAACAAGAAAGGGTAAGGGTAAAGACTCTAATACGGTGCTCAATGTGGAAGTGAAGAGTATGCTTGAGGACCTCAATCAACAAGTAGCATTATTGAACTCCAACAAGCCCTCCAACTCCAACACGAGGCAAGTGTTATCTTGTGAACTTTGTGGTGAAGAAGGACATACCCCAATTAATTGTCATTTGATCCAAAATTTTCAAGTCCAACAAAATCAAAAACCAACTTGGGAGCAAGCCTTTGAGCAATTGGTGATTGCCAACCAAAAATCCGGTTCTAAACTTGACAACCACATTGCTTTTCAAAGTCGTGTTAATGATGAGATTAGAGCTTCTCAAAGGGCCACGGAAACTCATGTTGCTCAAATTTCACAACAATTGAGTCAAATGGCTCAAAATTCGGGCAAGTTTTCAGGTAACACGGTGAAGCCAAAGCAAATGAATGCGGTATTCTTGAGAAGTGGAAGGCAATTGGAGGAAGTTGTGAAGACTCCAAGGTGGAAAAGGAAGAGGGTTTCTAGTGGATCAATGAAAGAGACACCGGTTGAAGTTGAAGTTGAAGTGGAAAAATCAAAGGAAGTTGAAATGGTTGACCCACCAAAAGAAGATGAACCGGTTCCATCAAAAGTCAAAGAACCTACTCCACCTCTAAGGGAGTATGTTGAACCAATTCCCTTTCCACAAAGGCTTGCAAGGCCAAGACTTGAGAAGAAATATGAGAAGTTCATTGACATTTTGAAAAGTATGAATGTCACCATACCATTTCTTGACATGATCACCGAAATCCCTAACTATGGAAAGTTTCTAAAGGAACTTGTGACTGTGAAGAGAAAGAGTGAAGGGGTACAATCCGTTAACCTCTCTAGGGAGTGTAGTGCAATCCTCACTAGCAAACTTCCTAGCAAACTTGAAGACCCGGGAAGCTTTTCTATTCCTTGTTCTATCCAAGGGGTGAAGATAAAGAGAGCTTTGTGTGACTTGGGAGCTAGTGTTAGCTTAATGCCTCTTTCCTTGTTTAAGAAGCTACACTTGGAAGATTTGAAGCCTTCAAAGATCTCCCTACAACTAGCCGATCGTTCGGTTAAGTATCTCTTGGGTGTGATTGAAGATGTTCCTTTGAAGGTTGGAAAACTTGTGATCCCATGCGACTTCTTTGTCATGGACATGCCCGAAGATAGCCATGTGCCAATCATTTTGGGTAGGCCTTTCTTAGCCACGGGAGGTGCTATGATAGATGTTAAGAGTGGAAAACTCTCACTCCAAGTAGGTAATGAGAAGATTGAGTTTGAACTCAACAATTCCATGAAGTCTCCTCATATGGGCAACTCTTGTTGTAGGGTAGATATGGTGCAAGATAACTTGGATGAACCTAATTTAGAGCCTTCATTTTTGGACCCATTGGAAGCTTGCTCAACAAATGAGAACGGAAATGAAGGTGATCTTATGTTGAGAGTTGATGTGAAAGAAGATTTGGGTGAATATGATTCAAGAAAGGATGAATTTGAAGACCAAATTGATGATGAGATTGAATTGTATTTGAGCTCTCCGGACACATCTGATATAAGCTCTTTAAAAGATGCACCTTGGTTGGATAACTCTTCAAGTGATTGGGAAGCTCAAATTGATGCCTTGGAGGCGGCTCTCAATGGAAATAATTCGGTTCAAAAGGAGAGTCAAGAAAATGGGGATAAAAATGACAACATCATGAACCTCAATGTTGAGAAGTTGACTCCTCCACCTACTATTCCCTACCAATTTTCTTACTTTGGTGACCAAGAAGAGAGTTGCCCAACAAGTGAAACTTATGAGATTCCGTTCCTCCTATCAACTAACTACCATTCCAAGTTTAAGGGTTCTAACCATCAAAAGGACCCAAGAAAGGAAGCCAAGGAGGGTAAGAGGAACTATGATAAGAAGTGTTGGAAAAGAGGCCGGGTGCGGTTTGCTATAGCTTGGCACTACTTGTGTCTAGTTGAAGGTTTTGATAGAGCATTTGACCGTCTCCTCCGTGCCTTGAGTGACATGGATCATGCTACTTGGAATTTCAAACAACAAAATTTTGCATGAGAGGTTTGGTGGAGTCCCTCAAGAACCACTAAATTGTATATATTCTCTTCCCTTACTTATACTTTACTTGCATTTTTGTTCCCCCCCTACATTTGTTCCATTGAGGACAATTTCACGTTTTAAGTGTGGGGAGGGGATTCATTACATAAAAATCTTAAAAACTTGAAAAATTTAAAAATACCAAAAACATGTTATTTATTTTCAAATATTCAAAAAAATCAAAAACATGTTCTTACATTTTGGAAAATTCAAAAAACCAACAAAAATATGTTATTTAATTTTCCATTCTCTCCCTATGCTTTGTTCCATTGAGGACAATGTAAATCTCAAGTGTGGGGAGGGAAAAATCCACTTTGTGCATATTGTTTATAATTGTATATATTTGCTTGTTAATTTGATAAAAATACAAAATGCCTAAAAATTGAAAAAATTGAAAAATTTCAAAAAATTTGCATTGTTTATATTATATTATATATATTGCATTTGTCCTAACCATTTTGATAGGCAACACATGAATCATCGGAGAAGACGCTTGGTAAAATTCTTCCAATTCTTTCTCCTTTATCCTTCCTTTTCTTTTTGTATATATAAGCATGGAGGAGGACGGGATATGTGATGTGGGTGTTCCTTTTGGGAACCGTTTTGGATATGCGTGTGTTGTTAGGACTAGAACTTGTATGCATTTAGATTAGACATGAATATATGTGTTCACTCTTGCATTCACGTAGCTTGTTCATATGTTTAGTTGCATTCCATACACGTTGCATCTCGTATGTAAATTTTGGATAGGGAGTCTAAAAGTGGAGGGCATATGTTGCCAATGATGACAATTCGTTTTGCCCGTGTCATTTCCCTCTTGATAGCTCGTGCCTTTTGTTGACACATGTTAGGGTTTTTGCTTGCAAAAACCCGGAAGTCTAACTTAACAACCAAGTTGCGACCACCTTGTGAGACCGTATTGGACCCGAGACTTGACCTAGGACCGACATAGCTACTAAAATGTGAGGATAGAGCCTCCATATGGCCGGTCCATCAAACCGGTCCAGTTTAGGTCATGAGAGTAGTCCTCCTTACGTGGTATGTTATGTCAAAACGAATAAGTATGGTGCTTATTCCTTACCGTAGAAGTGTCGGTGTGCATATTGAGACAATTTTGTTCAAATAAAGTAACCTCACAATAGCCAAATAAGCTTCTGTTATGCCCTTAAGTCAATTGTTTCCTTTTGTTAACCCATTTTGAGCCTAAGCCTTATCATTTCTATTGCCAACAAAATAACTACATCCCATAAACAATTCACCTTGGTTGAGTAGTTCGTCATTGTGGTTCTTTTGTGGAGTATATTTGGGTTGAAATTTTGGCCCACCTTGAGGTGTATGATCTCAATGCCACATGAGTGAAATCGTGCTTCAACTTTGGTTACTTTTGCTTAATAAGAGGTGAACAAGTCATGAAAAATGCAAGAAAGAAAATCAAAAAGAAAAAAAAATGAAGAAAAGAAAAACAAATAGAAAAAGAAAAAATGAAATGAAAAAACAAAAAGAAAAGAATGTATATTTTTGTGCAAAATAAAGGGTTGATGGATTTGCAATTGAGTCTTATTTTGAAAAGAATGAAATGAATGGTTAGAAATGACAATCTTTGTCAAGTGATTGTGGAAGAATTCTTTTGCATTGGTACAGTTTAGTGAATCGGTTAGATGTGGCGACTACTCGATCCGATAGCCTCACATGTCATAAAACGGTGCTTGCACCGATCCCTTTTCACCTAACCCAAGCCCCATTACAACCCGATTGTCTCTTGTATGTGCATCATTTGGCATTTCTCTTGCGGAAATTGGATATAGTACCATATTAGATTGCGGGCATGCTTCGCAAGTCGAGTTAGGAGAGTGATTTTGGTTACTTTTTGTCACAAAAATCACCCCGTTCTTTCATTTGAGTGACTAGTGAAACCCGTGAGAGTCGGGCTTTGGTCTCCTTTTGGTCAAAGGTTTGATTTGGAGTCGAATCTTGCGTGTGTCGTGTCAATCTTGGGAGTATAGCTACGTACTTCCCCTTTCCCGCCTAGAATTTGTTTCTTAGGCACCCGTGTTGTCAATTTAGGTTGCTTGAGCTAGAATTAGGGAGTCGACACCTTGGTAAGACTCGGAGACGACATCCTTCACTTATGACTCTCTTTGTTCGGTTTTTGAAAACAAAACGGCCGCTTAGATGAGGAAAGTGGTTTGACCTTTTGTGATGCATCTTATGTGCTACTTTGTGCTTAAATGTTTGGATGTATCAAAATTTTCCGCAAGCCCCACTTGCCTTGCAAAGAAGCACATACCTCATTGTGTTTTGTTGTGAGTTGAAGTGACGGAGAAGGCCCGTTAATTGCCTTTCATCGGATATTAGTGGTTTAGTTAGTCATTTTATATTATGAGTCTTAGTTTAATAAATGAGCTTACTCGAGGACGAGTAAGGGTTTAGTGTGGGGAGATTTGATAACTACGTTATCGCCCCTTCATTCTTGTCAAAAATCCTTGCTTTAGTCCTAATTTTGGTGCATTTAATTGATAATTACTCAAGTTTATGATTAATTTGCCTAAATGAGTCTCACCGGATTGTTTGCTAAGCTTTTTGTAGTGTTGCACGCTTTTCCATGCAAAACCGATCAACATTTGGAAGCCAAGGGTCAAGATTAGCCTTGTCGGTGTATCTCCTTGCTCTAGCCAGTGTATTGTGATCAGGCGCGGTGCAACTTAAGGGTAGCCGGTGCATCTCATTTACCCTTGTCGGTGTATCTCCTTGCTCCACTGTGCATTGTGATCGAAGCGGTGTATCGTAGTCCGGCTGTGTAACGATTTTAGCCTTGCATGGTGTAACTCAATCCCAGCCGGTGTAACTCAAGGGCGGCTGTGTAACTTTACACAGTGAGAATAGTGACGGACGATTTTGGGCCTAATTTGTAGTTTTGCTCTATAATTTGATGTTTTTAGCCCATCATATATATACCAAAACTCTCAAATTTTGTAACACACTACACATTAGACTTCATTTTAGATCAAAATTTAGGGTTTAAGCATTTGGTAGAGAGAATTGGAGCCAACCTTGTTCTTCATTTTTTCTCAAGCAATTAATCAAGTATTCTTATTTCCTTCATCTTTTGTGGGTATATTTTCTTTTCCTTCTTTTAATTCCTTTTCTATGTTTGTCAATTTAATTTTCTTTGTTATTGTTGCCTTAAATTTGAATTGTTTACACTTCTTATAGCTAAAGTTACCCCATTTGAGTTGAATTTCATTTTAATTGTAGTTTAATTAGTCGGTTTCGTCACCCAAGTTATAAATTGTATGATTAGGTTGTAGAAATCAATTTCATATCATGTCTATGGTTAAAGAATCCATCTTTATTGTTTCTCTTGCCTTTAGAAACATGATTAGTGAGTAGTCTTTTACTAGGGTGCGATTAGACCCTAACATGAGTAATTTATCTAATTGAGTTCATTAAATTAGTTGTTGAGGAGGGGTTGTTGAGTTTTAAACAAAGGAATTGAATTGTTGTGTCTATTTGGGAGTAATTGTCGGTTTTGACCCTTGTCCACCAACGGGAGTTGGTTAGGTTGGGATTGATTACATTACCCCTTTTTGGTCGTGTGCCGACTTGGGTTGAGCCCGGGAGGGAGAACCCAAGTGGGGTGCCTTTGTTTTTCGGTTTGAAGTTCACCTTCGGGAGAAGGGTAGGGATGACCGGGAGTTTATCGCGGGCTTAAGCCCTTGATCTTGATGAGAGGTGAGCGGAGTGGGCCCACTTTGGTGAGCCTTGAGTCTTGAGTCGGGGGAAATCGAGTCATGAGCCCGGGAGGGAGTTGATTTGGTATCACTAGTGTCCCACCATGAGCCCGGGAGGGAGTTGGTGGGCGAATTAGAGGCGTCTCCACCCAATACACTTCCCCCTTGACAACTAGTTGAAGGAACTCATGATTTATTACGAATGTCGGTGGTTTAGTCGCTCCCTAGGCTTTAATTAACTTGAGTAAATCGTATTTGATAGCTTGCTTTCTCATTCTATAGTTTAATTAGTTTAATTTATTTCTTGTTATTTAGTTTAGACCTTTAGATAATCATTCATCCTTATTTTCTCCGACTTAGCTAAACATAAGAATTTAGACAATTAGTAATCACCCATGCTCCCTGTGGTTCGACCTCGACTATCCTACTACATTAGTTGAGTTAATTATTTGATTGGGGGAGTGCGACAAACCCCGCTATCAGGTAAGTAGTTGTTTGTTTGACTAACTAAATAAAGAAATTTAAAGTGATATTATTGTTATTGTCAGAGATTTTCAGAATATTTATGTTTTTGATGCAGAGATGAAGGGCTTTATCTCAAAACACAAACTTAACATCCACGACCTTTGTGTATGGATCGACTCAGTGATGGATTTACATGCATGGGTAGGTTGCATGAACTTTGACAAACAAGTTAAAGAAACACAAATAAAGGTAAATAATAAACAACCTACATCGGCATTTCTTCGGAATTTTAAGACGAGTCATATGGCGGATATATGGAATACGACAAGGTTTGAGATACACTATTGAGTATTCATACAATTATTTGAATAGCTTTCATATGCTTATGTTTCTGAGTTTGGTTATCATGTTTTACGTTATTTTGCAGGGAGTTGAAGCAATAATTTATCCTCCATGTAAGATTAAAAGTGTGAGTAAAGGACATCTCTACATGTCTACATATATGACTTTTCTTTGAATACGGAGTATTTAACAATCTTGAATTTCTATGTACATGAGTCCTTACATTAAGACATCTGCTCTTTAATTTTACATAGTTCATCATCATATTCGACCAATAAATGTGAGGTATTTTTTCAATTTTGCCAAAACGTGTGTGCAAGAGTAGTGATTTTTTTAAATATCTTGGTAATTTGTACGGAGTATAATTTACAAAGTTACGAGAACCAAAGCTCTACTAAGCTATACTCCATATTTACGAACTCATATCTAACATGAGTCCTTATATTACGACTTAACAACGTTTTTTCCTCTGTTTTTGTTTAAGTTATATTTATATACTATGGAGTATTGACCTAGGGCTGTAGTAATTCATCAGGTAACTAAAATCGAGTCACTGGATTTAACTATTACTTGACCAATAACTACCAAAATGAAGTAAGACAAAACTTATATGCAATATAATTTAATTTCAATATGGTCTTATTTTTTATAGTAGGTCTCATGTACACTTAACAATTGTAATAAGAACAATAATTGAAAATGATATTGTCGCTCTAAAAAATTACTCCGTAGTTACTTATTCAAAGTTTGAGAAGGTTATTTTCGCAAAAAGACAGGGTTTGAGTCGTCAAGTGCAAATTTAATGTATTTTATATATCAAGATGATTTATAGGACATACTAGAAGTATTGTTGGAATTTCTATAAAATTAGATAATAACTACTCACGATGAAAAAGCCGAGTTATATTTAGATGGGGGATTTCACTATAATGGATGACTAAATTTGTTCAATAAAAAGGCGTTTAGCTAGGTAATGCTTTAGGGTTAAGACTTCAGAGTAGAAATGGTTTCCATGAGCAGAGCATTAACATTCATAAGAGATATTCCGTCATTCTCGGTCATACGTTTTCCTATTTTTATTTTTGGGTGGCTCATAATTCACCTTTCAGTTTTGAATCGGCAGTGTCATCACACATAAATCAAAGATAAATAAATGGCCATGACAAAAGGAGTAGTACCAAAATAATTAAAATAGGTATGTACGTATTATAGAGAAGGGCATACTAATAAACATGGTCACAATCTACGATAAAAGGTATACATTTATCATAAAAACATGCTCAGAATAAAAGAGTCTACTATTATGCATGTTTTAATAAACGGAAAAATTTGATTGGATCAGTTTGGTTACGAGAAGGGTTATGGGTCACGCATGAAGTGGGAAACTGGGCATGGGTTGATGGTTATGCTGGAGGTACGGTGGGGACGTAGGGATGGTGGAGACAAGAGGGGGAAGGTAGTTGAAGGACATAGGATATGGATTCTATGGTGGTGATTAATCGTGGGGGGCTGCTGAGATAGGGGTTGAGATGGATATCGTGGTCCGAGGTGTTAGGCGCGACCACCACCTCGGTGGAGGGTGTACTGGTGGATCTCGAGATGGTCAGTCAGTGATGGTGAACACTGCTTCCAAACGTTCAAGCGATGATGGGTGGGAGAAAAAAAATCAGAGAAAAGGTAGAGAATTGAGAAAAAGCTTACAAAAATGAGTAAAATTAATTGTATATTGCGTAAATAAATAGGTTATGAAATTTACAATAATTTTATATCCACTTCTAGGATTTCACCTATAATAAGTAAAAAAAGTCGAGAAAAAAAACTGAATATTTCAAATAAAATTAAGCAACATAAATTTATCAAAAGTGTATGAGTAAAAAAATGAAATTTTCTAAAATTTAATAATTTACTAAATTAAATAAAATACGTAAATTTTTACTTTTAAAAAATACTTTTCATTACCACCCGTACAGTACACGGGTTCAAAAACTAGTACCCTAGTATTGATAAAATACATAATGGCCGACTAATTTATGAGTAGATTATTTCTTTTACACTCCGTAACAAATCGACTTTATAAAATCGAGCTTTGTTTGACATGTGCCGCGTGGCTAGTCAGTTGCTCTTTGAAATGTTTTATGAGCCAATTGCAGATTTGCAGATAAAACGCAACAAGAATTAAGGTAGCCGTTGATTATAAACGGCGAAATTCATATATGTTCCTTCCGGCCAATTTTTATTGTCCCGCTTTTTTTTCCGGAGGATTTAAAGAAAGGCGGTGAACTACTTACTTTATCCCTTAAATAAAACAATAGTAAAAATATCAATACTATATACTCCCTTCGATCCAGACCAAAGGTAACATTGACTTTTGTCTACAATTTATGATCGTAAGGAATCTTTGATATTATTCTTATTTTATAACACAACATATATTTATGTGATATCTTGTTTGATTCATCGTCATAAATGCTATAAGAATATCAAATTTTTTATAATTTTTAATAATGTGTAACATCATAATGTGAAAAAGTCAATGTTACCTTTGGTCTGGATCGGAGAGAGTATTAATTAGTATAAATATTTACACTTATGACATTAATTATTATAATCATAAAATTATATACCCCCTTCTATTCATTATTTTCTTCCCTATTTCCTTAAACGGATTATTCAGGTTTTCTTCCCCTTTCTTATTTTGAAAACTTTTACTCTTATTTTATTCATTTCTCTCTCCTATCACCAAACTCCACCTAACTCACAATTCCTCATTTAATTCCTAATTATCCATTCATCTCTCCAATCCACAAACCCCACCCTCTTCCTTTATTCATTCTTTAATAATCTCCTAAAATCTTGTACCCACATCAAAGGGGAAGAAAAACCCGAATAGGAGGGAGTATTAAATTTAAAATCTATGCAATTTTATTAAACTTTATAGTTTATTAGATGTATAGAGATGTTAATTATTTAACATACAAAAATATAATAAGAACTAGTATTGGTGTCCGGCTTCGCCCGGGATACCTCTACTTAACATAATTTTTTTTTCATTACATAAAATTGCTTAAAGTTGAATAACCCATAAACTTATCATTAATATATTTTTCTATGACATATCCTAAAATTATGTTGAATAAATTTTGAGACAAATTCACTACTCCCGCTATTAATATTTTACTCTTATTAATGAAACAATAGTAATAACATTTCACTACTTGCTCGTAATCATTGTTACTTTCACTACTCCCGCCGTAATTATTGTTACTGTCACTACTGCCGCATTAACCCGCCGTAATTATTGTTACTTTCACTATTGATGCATTAATATTGATTATTTCACTACTCCCGTTGTTGTTTCTACCACTTTCACTAATCTTGCTGATAATATTGTTACTTTTACTATTCAAATGAGTGATTACTATCATATAACTATATCCAATGTTACTACAACTCTTTTATTTCCTGACGAAATTACTTTTACTACTTAGGCATGCAATTTTAAGAAGATTATATATTATATAAATTAAATATGTTACATATATGCATTAAATTAAATCGAAATAATTATGCAATATTATATATTATGGAGTCTAACTTGAATTATTTATAACCTACCTATTATATTTTTGTATGTTAAATAATTAACATCTCTATACATCTAATAAACTATAAAGTTTAATAAAATTGCATAGATTTTAAATTTAATATATAATTTTATGATGATAATAAATAATGCCATAAGTGTGCATGTTCATACTAATTAATTATTTTATTGTAAGGAAATTGACCATTTTCTAGTATTCTATAAATATTGGCATATTCTTTCTTTTAGTCTCCTTGAAATTGACCATCTTAATTAATTATTTTATTTTAAGAAAATTGACCATCTTAATTAATTATTTTATTTTAAGGAAATTGACCATGTTTAGGAAAATTACCAAGCTTCTATATAATTTAATTTTAACCCAAACTATATAATATTAGCATTGAGATCCCTTAATCGGGTCCAGCACATGGTGCTATTGATTTAAAACTATATAGTATAATTAATTTGTATAACTTTCTTTAATTACATTGAAGTCCTTTGGTTTCTGGATTTAATATATAGTATTGATAAGTAGGTTATAAATAATTCAAGTTAGATTCCATAATATATAATATTGCATAATTATTTCGATTTGATTTAATGCATATATGTAATATATTTATATAAATATAATCCTCTTAAAATTGCATGCCTAAGTAGTAAAATTAATTTCGTCAGTAAAGAAAAAGAATTGTAGTAACATTGGATATATAATTATATGATAGTAATCACTCATTTGAATAGTAAAAGTAAGAATATTATCAGCGAGATTAGTGAAACTGGTAGAAACAACAACGGGAGTAGTGAAATAATCAATATTAATGCGGCAATAGTGAAAGTAACAATAATTATGGCGGGAGTAGTGAAAGTAACAATGATTACGGGCAAGTAGTGAAATGTTATCACTATTGTTTCTGATGGGGCATATTCTGCACCGATGACCAAGTCAACATATTGAGCAAGGTCAAGGGTATCCACAGCAAAGTCAGCGACTTAGACAGTCTAGCCGGTGAAGCCCATCGGCCTGTCACCCGGGTCTCGGCCAGACAACTCGCCACCGGGACACAAATCTGCTCATATCCAAGACCCTCGGCGAGCTCGCCACAGTCCATCGGCCGAGGGTATAACGGTCTTTTCACCTGATAGCCATTTGGCCACTTGGCCACTACGTGACAAAAGGTGAATGCCTATAAATACTCCTCAACCTTCATTGAGGAAGGGATCCATAAATTGACCTAATAACCACTATTCATCTGGTAATATCTTGCTTATCTCTCTACAATACACTCTTAGCCAAGTTACAACAACTTCTCTCTAAGTTTACTGACTTGAGCGTCGGAGTGAGTACGCTCGGCCAAAGCCGAGCCCTCGCTTGTTCATCGTTTCAGAGACCGCAAGGAGGATTCAAGCAAGGACATCATCCTACTAGCTACGAGTGGCAACTAACATCTGCTCTGGAATTACACCCGGAACAATTGGCGCCGTCTGTGGGGAAAGGACACTAGAAGCTAGTCACATTCATTCCCAAACAACAAAAACAAAAACACAAAAAACCCACCCAAAAAGCTAAGATGTCGAAACAACAAGAGATAGTCGCAACCGACGAAGCCACATTCTACCAAGATGATACATTTCACCATTCTGGAGTAGTACAACCCTCCACCGGCGTAGTAGTCCAACCGGAATTCGGAATGCCGATAATACCGGACACGCCGCCGCCCGCCAACCAGGTCACCATCATGGGACAGGTGGTTGACGTAGCAAAACCGAAGACACTCCTGGACCTAATGGGAGTACACCACTCACATAGGCACGCCGACGCGAGCGGCGGAAGCCGTCCAGAAACCAGGGCCTTAACGTGACTCCAAGAAACTTGAACGGAGCATTGGGAGAAGCAGACCCTATCAAGACGCCGGAGGAGCCCAAAGTGGTCGTGGTAAACGTAAGTCCTTCTCGCACTCGGGAGAGGACATCGCCGCCGCAACACCGACGAGGAACACCCCGGGAGAGCCAGCGAAGCCCGACTCAGGAGAGTCGGAGAAGAAGCCCGAGCCGGAGAAGAAGTCCCTCCCGCTACGAGGAGAGAAGCCGGACTAGGAATGCGAGGAGTCGGTCGCCGCGTGTCATCCGACACGTGGTCAAACAGCCCCTCAGTGATTATGTCCTAGACACCGCCGTGCCAACCAAGCTGAAGTTGCCGGCGTTCACATATAAAGGAGACAGCGACCCGACCGACCACGCCGAGGCTTTCGAGTCTTACATGTCGGTATGGGAGCAGCCCGATGAGGTCTGGTGCCGAGTTTTCCCAACGACTCTGCATGGGATGGCTCAAAACTGGTACAAGGGGCTTCCCGACGGTTCGGTATACTGTTTCGCCGACCTAAAAGACGCCTTCTTAGCCCAGTACTCTTGCAACAAAAGGACGGTCGTGGAGACGTCGGACCTCCTGACTATCAAGCAGGAGGAGGGCGAGTCTCTACGAAGCTATATGAAGAGGTTCGACGGCAAGGTCCAGCAGATTCGGGAAATCAACCCCGAACTTGCGGCTTTCGCACTGATGAAGGGCCTCCCAAAGGGAAACTTAAAAGACGAGCTCATCAAGCACGGGGGCCTGGGCCTAGACGCCGCGAGGAAGATGGCCGACCAGGCCATCAAGGTGGAAGATTACCACAAGACCTGGTAGGCCCCAGCGAGGCCGAGCCCTCGTAGAGAGGAAAAGCCGCCGGGATGATAGTCCTGGATGAGAGGCGCCGTGACAATAACAGTCACGATCCGATGAAAAACGCCGTGACAATAACAGGTCACGGTCTGATAGATCCGCCAAGAAACAGGGCCCGACGGGCGCCGGGGAGAGCTCGGGAATGTTTTACCAAAGGCATTACCATGACAAAACCCCTCTGGTCGCATCGGCCGCCAAGGTCTTCGCCCGAGCGACGAGGCCGGAAGTGGGAACGGCCTCCCAAGCCAAAAGGAGACGGTGACTCGAACCAAGATCTGCGAGTACCACGGATGCGCCGCCACCTCATCGACAACGCCGGCATCGAAGAATGCCATCGAAGAGCTAATCCGAAGGAGAGCCTCGACAAGTATGTGGCCAAAGGCCGGAAGACGACGCCGGCGGCCCGGATAAGAAATCCGTTTTTCAACGGATAGGAGTTATCCATGTAGTCATCGGAGGTAACGAGAACGGTGGGTCGGCTCATGGACACAAACGGCACCTGAACGAGCTGTATCAGGCCATCAACTTTGTGCCCAACGCAGCGACCACCGCCCCCAGCATTCCCGATATGACTATTGGAGGGAAGGACTACGAGGGAGTCATCGCCCCTCACAGTGACCCACTCGTAGTCAATTTGGACATATCCAACCACCTAGTGAAGAGATGTCGATAGACACGAGCGCCTACACGAACATCATGTTCGGGGAGTGCTTCCACACCTCGGCCCGAGAATCAAGGACTTGAGCCCTGCGCACCCATCCACTATACAGCTTCTCCGGGGCTGGCCTGGTACCCCTGGGTTCAATCAGACTACCGGTGATGTTCGGCGAGGGGAATACGGCCAAGAATGTCCTAGCCGAGTTCGTCGTCATCAACGGCTCATCCGCCTACAACGCCCGATAGGCCGAGTTACTCCGAGCGATGCCGACGCAGTGATGTCCATCCGGGCCCCGACGCTAATGTATGTCTCGGACCGGGGGAAGCGCATAAGCTCGTCTCCAAAGACGAGAAGGACGAGGTGGTCAACATCCGGATATCTCGCCGAGAGGATGCAACATGCAATCCTCAAAGTGGCGAAGCGATCGGAGAAGGGGAAAAGCTCATCCTCACAACCGAAGGGCGACCTTATGGATGCGACCGACGGCTGACGGGGAACAGCGCCTCTAGATGAGGCATTAGGAAACTGATAGACCTTGTATAGCGCCGGAGGTGCCCAAAACATTTGTGGGCATCCCGACGCATGTTAATATCAAATGTAAAATCGACCAAGTCTCCCATGAAGATGTCCATTTTCCCCACAAATCACCGGTAGGAATAAAGAAGCGACACCGTCTCATCATCAATTCGACAAGAGCGGCGATCGTTAAAGAAGCCGACGCCGTCTCATACTTGTCGATTCGACAAGAGCGGCGATCGTTAATCGAGGCCGACGCTGTCTCATCTGTCGATTCGACAAGAGCGGCGATCGTTAATGAAAGCCGACGCCGTCTCATCTGTCGATTCGACAAGAGCGGCGATCGTTAATGCATGAAGCGACGCCGTCTCATACTGTCGATTCGACAAGAGCGGCGATCGTTAATGAAGCCGACGCTGTCTCATACTGTCGATTCGACAAGAGCGGCGATCGTTATGAAGAAATGTAGCGCCAAGGGCGATCACCCCAAATAGTAGACGCTTGGCGATCACTTAAAGTGGTAGACGCCGCGTAACACGCTATCCGGGCGCCAGCTCACACTGTCATAGACAAGAGCGGTGGTCCCCACGAAGAAATGTAGCGCTGCAGCGCCTGTGGCGATCACCCCAAATAGTAGACGCTTGGCGAGTCACTTAAAGTGGAAGACGCCGCGTAACACGCTATCCGGACGCCGACTCTTCTTCGCCGTATCGACAAGAGCGGCGCCTCCATCGAAAGCGAGACACCGCGACGATCGCGGCCAACGCAGTTGATAAACAAACCAAAATGCCTTAAAAGCGTTAAAAACAGTTGAGATGCACACTCTAAACTGCCTCGGCCAAGCCAAGGTTCAAACAAAAAGAGACGCTCAATTAATAACGTAAGAGGGCAACTCAGACAAAAACGAGAAAAGACCTCGGCCAAGCCAGAGGCAAAGTGGAAACACTAAATACCGTTGAGACGCTCAAAAGGAATAAGGTAAAGACCTCGGCCATGCCGAAGGCAAAAGAAACGAACTCTTATTTATAATAACGGTTTTTGCGGCGAAAAGAATGGAGATAACACAACCTACCAAAGGATACAAAATACAAGGAGAAAAGCAAAAGCTACAATTATGTCATTTGAAGCACCAAAAGATGGCGGGGAGGAAGGGCTTAATGATCGGCCCCCGAACAGCTGAAGCAGATCTGCTGTAAACTTGTTCTCAAGCAAAGACATGATGGTGTGTGAGGAGTGAAGCAGATCTGCTTGTAAACTTGTTCTCATCAAGCAACCTCTGCCGGTGCTTTGCTTACCATCGATAGCGGTAGCCGCATCTTCTTCAATAGGCAACCAGAGCTTTCCTAGCGCACCTCGGCTTTGGCCTCGGCGTCATCAGCCGCCCTCATTCTCTCGGCTTCCTCCTTAGCCGCCTTAGCCCTCTCAAAGAAGAGTCGCTTTCTCCGCGGCCGCCTCCTTCTCAATCTTTGCCTTCACCGCCTCCTTGGCCTTCTCCACCATGGCGTTCTCCTTAGCCTCGAGCTTGTCATCAAGCGACTTGTCATATCTACCCCACGGAAAGGAACCATCAAGAGGGAAAAGCTCCTCGATCACTTCCCTAGCAGCTCCTTCGGCCAAGTCCCGGGTTCGGCGCACGACAGTTGGGGAGCATGACGGTTTGGAGCATCTCAATGTCCGCCTCCTTCTGCTTGATGATGGCCTCTTTGCCCCGAACCACCTCCGCCTGGGCCTTAAACAGGCCCTCGGATTCGTTCCTCTGCTGGAGATAGAGGTCGGCACGCCCTTGAACATGGTTACACTTCTCCAAAGCGGCTTCGCGGCCTCGGCTGCAGCGCCTCGGCCTTGGCTTTCTCGTGAAGGACCTCTTTTTCGGCGTCCTCCCCGAGTTTTCTCTCAGCCAAGAGCGCCTTCTCAAAGATCTCCCCTAAGCTTCCGCTCATTGAGGAGACCTAGCTTTGCCGACGCAGCCACCTGCTTAGCGGCATTACGCTCATGAACAGCTCGAGCCACGGCCTTCTCCTGCTCCATGAGACGAGCAGCGGTAACCACGTTCCACCTTGCAAGCTCCCTAATTAGCTTCGTGCCTTCCTCTATAAGCTGGGAGACAGAAGCCTTCTGGGATGAAGGGACGGTGGTAACAATTTGACCCCCAACCTGCGGCTGGGAGGAGGAAGCCTTCTGGGATGAAGGGTTAACGGTGACGCCTTGATCACCAGCCTGCGCAGAGGTCCCCTCCACCTGCTGCCCAACGAGAGCAGAAGCCGGCTGCGGCTGGCCTACAAAAAATTAATAATAAAGACGTCAGTGTCAACGTATATCGACATGTCAGGAAGCCTGTCATCAGGAGCACCCAATGACTCGGCTAAATTTAAGCCACGGAATGAATAGGTACCGTGCTTCGCCTTCTTGGCCGGAGGAGGCACTTCCTTGCCAACGGTAGAGGCTGCCTCCTTCCTTTTTCGGATAAGGGGAGATTCCTCCGCATCGGAGTCCCCCTCAGAAGGAATATCAACAACCTCCACCTTTTTAGAAGGGGGGGTGGGAGTTGGAACCAACGTCGACGCCCTCGCCGCCGAAGACACTGTTTTCCGCGTCCGACGAACAACGCCGCTGATAACCTTCGCCTGAGCATCCTCCACGCTCAAGCCCCTCGGCCACGCTTTGCTCCATAAGATCACCCGGCGACCTCCTACGGTCGTGGGTTTGAGCCTTGGGATGCAAGTTGGCAACGGTCCCATCTTTGTGCAGCCCCATTCTCTGGAGAAGATCCTCAGACAAGCCCTTTCCAAAGTGGTCTGCGAAAGAAACAAAGCAAGCGTTAAGTAGAGGAAATAAACCGGAATTCGAGGAGCAAGAGCATTAAGAACGGCGATGGGCCTCACACCGACCCCACTCACCCTGTGCTAGGGCCGGTATGAGGCCGACATGGCAGAGCGGCTCATCCTGAAGGATGATCTGCGTCGGAGGAATCCATCTTTTCGGCACCCCACTCTTGTCCACCTCAAAGAGCCTCATTGCCGACCTCTCATCGTCCGGAGATAGACACTTGCTAGCATCCATTTTGAGCTTCTTCCGGAAACCCATCTATCGTGCTCCGCTTTGAGTCTCACACCGCAAGTTAACTCGGTCTTTGGAAAAAGCGTGGCAACGGATAGTCATCCGGCACCTTAACGTACACCCACCGGCCTTGCCATTCCTTGCAAGAAGAAAGTTTGTTGACGAAACATAACCCGCTCCATCTCCACACCGTACCATCCGACGCGCCGAAAAATGGTTTGAGATGGTGAAGCCGGCGGAATAAATTTACCGTTGGGGCCTCTCCCTTGAAGAGACAGAGCCGGACAAAGCCGATTATGGTCCTCATAGCCAACGGGTGCAGTTGTGCAACGGCAACGTTCATGGCTCTAATAATGGCCATAACGTACCCATTCAATGAAACCGGAGCCCGTACTCCAAATGCCGCATGTACACGCCAACAGTGGCCCGGTGGAGGGCAACAGACGGCCTGACCCTCCTCAGGGATAACAATTTTATATCCCCTACCGAAGAAAAAATGGCCCTCGAAAAATTCCTCGCCTGAACAATCAGCTTATGAGCCCAAGCACGGTCAAGATCGACCTTACGGGCATCGCCGTGATCCAGACGTCTTGCGCTCCCTTCATCACGACGAGGCCTTTCCACTTCATCACCTAAATCATCACCAAAATCGCCATAAGAATCAGAGTCCTCCCATTCCTCAAGAATTTGAGGATCAACTTCAGAGAAGGAGACCTAGGGCCCCCGACGCGGGTTTACTAGGTCCAAGATCGCGAAAGACATGCTCACAACAAATTATTAAACGAAATAAAAGAAAATGTTTGTTTACCTCAAAGAAAAAAACACTCGCCGGATCGAAGACCGAAGATTGGAAGAATAGAAAGCCCTTGAAAGTTTAAAGAGAGGAAGATTTTGGGAGAAATTTTTGAAAATTTGAGGAAATGAAATTAATGGCCAAAATCACGGAGTAACTACCCTATTTATAGGAAAAGCCCATGAAGAAGGACCAATCAGGGCACACCCATGAAGCGTCAACCAATCAAAGAAGCGGACACGTGTCAGACATGCAACCGCGGAATGTCAATCGTTGCAACAGTTGAATGTCAATCAATGCTACAGTTACCAAGCGTATTCAACACGCCCATTCACATCTCTTCGCCTGTTCATCTCCCTCAACAAATTCCTAGACGCCTGCTCTCCGCCGGCTACATGATCGACCAAGCCATGAAGCACCGGCCGGGGGCAATCAAAAATAACCCAAGACACTCTCACCACGGTCTCGGCCACCGTCACATTATTTCCCACATCGGATACCCTTTACACATCCATGTGGAGGGGGGATATATGGTACGGCCTAACAAAGAACCACGCCGATGCTTCAGAAGAAGCCGATACCAAAAATTTTGCAAAAATACTTGCGCAGAATATACGCTCAACATACATCGGAGCCCATACCACGGCATAGACTACGCTGGGGGCAAATTGATGGGGCATATTCTGCACCGATGACCAAGTCAACATATTGAGCAAGGTCAAGGGTATCCACAGCAAAGTCAGCGACTTAGACAGTCTAGCCGGTGAAGCCCATCGGCCTGTCACCCGGGTCTCGGCCAGACAACTCGCCAGCCGGGACACAAATCTGCGTACTCATATCCAAGACCCTCGGCGAGCCTGCCACAGGTCCATCGGCCGAGGGTATAACGGTCTTTTCACCTGATAGCCATTTGGCCACTTGGCCACTACGTGACAAAAGGTGAATGCCTATAAATACTCCTCAACCTTCATTGAGGAAGGGATCCATAAATTGACCTAATAACCACTATTCATCTGGTAATATCTTGCTTATCTCTCTACAATACACTCTTAGCCAAGTTACAACAACTTCTCTCTAAGTTTACTGACTTGAGCGTCGGAGTGAGTACGCTCGGCCAAAGCCGAGCCCTCAGTTTGTTCATCGTTTCAGGAGACCGCAAGGAGGATTCAAGCAAGGACATCATCCTACTAGCTACGAGTGGCAACTAACATCTGCTCTGGAATTACACCCGGAACAGTTTCATTAATGAGAGTAAAATATTGATAGCGGGAGTAGTGAATTTGTCTCAAAATTTATTTCATCATTAATGATAAATTTATGGGTTATGCAACTTTAAGTAATTTTATTTAATAAAAAAAAATTTAATGGTAGCACGGGTAAAGCCGGACACCAATACTAGTTAATCTTACGGTGATAATTAGTTTAGATTCTGTGCAATATATGCACGGTTTTTATAAAATTTTACTTTTTAGTGTACTCCGTATTATTTATGGATTTTAAATTGACATTTCACTTATTTTTTTTATGTTTCTCATCACTGTATTTTGATTTAAGCAATTAAAATTAAAATTGTAAAAAGTTATGAAATGAGTATTTTAATAAAAGTTTTCTTTTACCAAGAAATTAATGATATTTTTAGAATTTTTTTACTATTAACTTTTTTTGTTCAACTTCTTATCATTAAAAGTCAATGAATTTTCATGGTACAATTATTTTTAAAGTAATACAGGTTTTTTTATCATATAAAAATATAGATAAATTTATGCAACATGTGAAAGATAAAATGTTTTAAATATTAAATTTAAAAGATTCTGTCATTAATCACCTATCAAACTAAAAATACTAAACTTTATTTTAGGAAACATGATTTAGACGGGAAAAATGAGAGTTTCACCTATTTTTTTAGTAAAATAAGGAATGGTGGTATTCTAAGGGCAATTGGATATCAAAGTTTTTCCTTACCGAATTTAAAAATGTGATATTAATTTTGGGAGTAAATTTAAGAGAGAAAGAGCCAAGAAAATAAGGATGGAGAGAGTACTTATTAAGCTGAATGGTCACCATTAGCAAATTTCATGGGACTTATGATTTTAGGCCCATAACAGCACCATTATACCTGGCCTAAAATACACAGACTCTTCGCCCATAACAAAGCCCATAAAACCAAATAATATACTAATTTGTTTTTTGGGTGTAAAGGGAATCATAAGAGCGAGTTTGATGTTAACGAGATTTGATCCAGGTCACTGAGTATTCAACAATGACTTTTATTAAGGGCTTCTTGGCATATATACATCAATTATGTATAGTTTGATACTCATTTGAGTTATTGCAAATCTCATGTGTGTTAACACACTTACACCATCATAAATGGATCATTGAAAGCCATCGGTCCATCATAGCAAGGCATTCTCGAGGCTTATACTCTGGAGCCGTGTGACCTCCACCCTATACCATAATTGTTAAGCTCAAATCGGTTAATTACGGAGTATATCATAATACTACTAGCGAAATTCAAACGATTATTTTGTTACCACATGAAGAAATGTAGCTAAAATAGTGTCACCTTAATCGTAGTATGAACCAAGTGATAAGATGAATGCGAGAACTCTGTAACATATCTGTAAAAAACACGGATTTCTTAAGATAAGTACGATATTGTAAATTGTACGATTTGCAAACCTTAAATTTATTGGTTATACATTATTAACGATGAAGAACTACTAACCCGGCAACTTGACCATCAACGAACCATGGCCTCCATTCACTGCTTGTGCGAATTTTCAGTTCATTAATCCACTCAAGTGTGCCCAGGTATGGTACAAGCATGTCTTGATCGCCACTGTAATATTTGAATACGAAGTTTTAAATTAACATTTGCTTGTTAATTACATTTAACAAAGTTTTAAATTAAAGAAGGGTTGATTACCTGTAAATTAGCGCTTGAAGCGACTCTATTCTTGAGAAATTCATATGATAGTCAAAGGCGGATTGAGCATCCGCTTTATATGCTAAACTGTAATTACATCTAGTCCAACGACCTATGCTTCCCTGACAAAAATCGAAAATAAAATTAAATTTGATTTTGCGACATTGGTTTTGAGGGATTGAGGCAGAATTTCAAGTACAGGTCAGTTTTGACATACCTCTCTGATGTGCAAAGCTTCTCTAACTTGTTCATCATCAGCCCACAAGTAAGCGAGCCGGTAGTGATGAGTCTGTTACATTTAGGGGTTCATGTGAGTATGTGACTCCGTATCAGATATCAAACATTCAAATAAGTTTAAAATGTGTAGGCCAAGAAGAGAGAAAAATATATACCCGACAAGATTCTTGATCGATATGAAGGTTTTGATAGTATTGTGGTGATAGCTTCTTCCGTGGCTTCGGTGATATAAGGAAACAACTATGCTCCAACACTTGTGCCTGGTCGATTGAACTCGTAACCTGTATTGTAATAGTACAAGTGTTAGGCAACAAGTTGTATACAAACATTGTCGTTATAATAAGATAAATAAGTTTAATAATTCAAGTTAATATTATCCATGGACGGTAAAGTTATAAAAGATGGTTTCATGACCTGACTTCAAACCATGTAAGACTACGTAATATAGTAATATAGTCTGATAAAGGCCACAACTCCCTAGGCCCTCCTTACATCATGTAACAATGTTTGTAAATAATCGACAATTCTAACTAAAAACTACTCCGTATGATTTAAATAATCGACAATTCTAACTAAAAACTATGATTGTTTTTAGGGTAATTTGATAACTTATACCTTAAATAAGTCACTTTTTCAAATCTTATACCTAAGATAACTTTCTTTAAAATCTTATACCTAAAATAACATTTTCTTCCAAACTTGATACCACATCTGAAAAAAAGCCTTGAGTTGACAATCTTACCCTTACTAATTAAACATTATCATCCTTTGTCTCACCTATTAACACACACATCCACGATTACCACCACTAAAAACCATCAAATTAGTAAGGGTAAAATCGTTAATTTAAAGATTTTTTAAAGATTTGGTATCAAGTTTAGAAGAAAATGTTATTTTAGGTATAAGATTTTAAAGAAAATTATCTTAGGTATAAGATTTGAAAAAGTGAGTTATTCAAGGTATAAGTTATCCAATTACCCTTGTTTTTACTTAATATGTAAGATTAAGACAAGAAGTTAGCCACACAGAGTCATAAGTAAGCGAAGGAGGATGCGCATCTTAAAACTTACTTGGTTCATAACCTGTATAGTCTTTTTGCACTCCGTGTTCTTTGCGTTACCATTTACAAAGTCACCATTACAACTCTTCATCGCAGACTGAAACATTAAAACGTAGAACACATCGCGTTGAAGTGCCATATACTTTCAATAAAAATTAGTAATTTAGTTAAGGAAACCAACTTTTTAAAAATCACTTTTTTAATATACCTTATCTATCATTAGTAGATATCATTTTAAATTATATGTGGTTTATTTACGTGCTTTGTTATTATTGTACGAGTATATTTTTTAGAAAAGCACTGTCTTACGTTAAGACCATCTTATTCTAGAATTTGTGTAATCTAAATACAGTATAAGCTTGTAGCCTTTGTAATAAAGGTGATTACCTTGAAGAGATCATCCGATAACAACGAAACTCTATGTGCGTACTTGAAGTTTGCATTTCCATCAGCGTGGGCTGTAGTTGGATTGCCGAGAACATATCCCTCGACAAACCAAACAAGGTCATTCAATAGATAAGAGTACGGGACAAATGAACTTTATTGGTCGCTCTAAAATATAAACAACGATTATAATAATCTGTTACTCCGTAATTTCTTTTCATATGTAATAGATGGAGTACTTCGTAAAACTTTTAAATTAAAATTTCATCAATTCTAAAGTATGTAAATGTATATCATCAAATTTGTCATATTTAATCTATTGAAAAAATCAGTTTATATATTGCAATTAGTCTCCCTTGTGACGGGTTACCATTTGTGGCAGATATTTTGTGAGATAAAATGGTAACAAAATGGGTTAGTGGAGAAAGGGGGCCACATGAATAGTGTTGCAGAGAGAGAAAAAGTGGGTACTTTGTGAGGTAAAATGGTATCCGTCACTCAAGAGTGATGGATATGTGCCGTCACAAACAAGAATTTGTGTATATATTGTTTTAGAAATGCTGTAATCACTAATCATGGTATACGGAGTATTACAGAAATGTAACGATCAAAGTAGATTAGTCAAAAATAAAGGTGAATAATAAAATGAGAGAGAGGGAATACTAGTTCTTTGATGTAGAAACTACTCTGTGACTTCCTAGGCTGCCTCACCATCCCCAAGCAAGGTCACAAGGGAGGTCGCGACCTTGTTGGGTCGCCTTAACCAACAATTAAGCATGAGATTAGCGTGATCTTTTGGTTGCTCTTGACCTTATAAGGTCAATCTGTGACCTCTTTGGTTGCTCTTGACCTTATTAGGTCAATTGGTGACCCAATAGGTGTCAAATTATCAGGGGCGTCTAAGGCCACGGGCAACCACGGGCGGCAGAACTGGGCCTCCGATTTTGGTCACCGATATTAATAAGTTTTATTGATGAAATTTAATACAAACCTCGACATATAATACATTTGTACATTCATATTTGGGGCCTCAAATTTTTATGGTGCACCGGGCCTCCAATTACATTAAGACGCCCCAACAAATTATCATTGGTCGTAAACAAAACAAAAAGGGTTGGAAGGTGAAAAATGATTGGGTTGATGACCTAGGTCGCGACCTTCTGCTTGAGAGTGAAAATGGGTCAAGGTTAATAAGGTGGGATTAAGAGTAAAATCGGGTTGCGGCCTAATTAGCGCGACCACTGCTTGGGGATGGTCACAACCCAGCCCCTATCTGCTATGATCCCGATTTTATCATATTCGTCAATAACGTGCAAAATCAAAGACCAAAAAAACAAATATAGGTGACTGTAATACTATTCTGTAATGTAATATTTTTTGTATAAAATAGGAAAGAGCAAAATGTTTCCAAGATTTTCAAAATATGTGTAAAATTCTCGTAAGACCTTTAACGCTTAACTTTGAATTAAAAGAACAAATTATGTCCTTAGATTGATGATATGATACCTGCAAATTCAGCTTAGGCATAACCCCGATTTTATTTCCTGCAAGCATAAAAATTCAATGATTGATCTACTTCTACATACGAATGAGGTAATTGGACTTGAAGGGAGCTGAGGGAGTGTTCCGTATATACTCCTTCCTATTCACAATAAACTTCCCTATTTCCTTTTCCGTCTATTCATAATAACTTCCCTATTTCCTTTTTTGGTAAGTGTTTGTGTGGTCCAAATTTAATTGTATGGTGGGGTAGTGTATTTGTGTGGTCCAGATTTAATTATATGGTGGGGTAATGTGTTTCCTTAATATTTGTGTCAAAATGAAATGTGAGGTTTATTGTGAATAGGAGGGAGTATTAAACATGCGCTATAATCATATGCGCAAATTAAAATTAAAATCAATTTACCTTGTAAAATATTTTGAACAACAATTGGGACAATTCGGCCGGAGTACGAGTCTCCGGAGATATATAAAGAACTTCTGCTGAATTTGGGATGCTTGATAAGCCACTACATAAATACAAATACTAAGAGAATTATACTCCGTAATATTTACTCCCGGCCGTAATCTCAGAATATAATGCAAAATACGAATAAGATAAGATGGCAAAACTCATAATCTTTAAAATAAAACTCGGAAACATAGAATAGAACTTACTTTTCTTAAGAAATCATAAATATGAGTTGATTGCAAAGTATCACTAGTGTAATATCCGTCAGAAGTGGTTGCATAGGAGAATCCTGTACCCACGGGTGAGTCTAAAAATATTATGCTGGCTATCTGCACAAACGCAATATATCGTCACTATTTGTTTACTTTTCTTTACTCTCTTCGACCCGATTTAACATGCATGGTGCAATGTGTAGTAGTCAATTTGTCATGTTTTATAATGACCGCGTCAAAACACGGACAAATTGTATAGTAACGAATTGAAAAATTACTCGTATTTAAAATAATGCTATGAAAGCTTAGTTTATGACTTTATCCAGCGGATCTATCTTAGCTTCTATACAATATTTTGTGTTCTATACAATACTTGTATATCTGAAACTTATTTTTCATAATATGGTACCTTGGTCCATGAATATGGGTTTCGCTCGAGTATTGGGGTGTCCGATTCTGAATTACTTGCCGTAACATTGAACATAAATGGGCCTGTTGATTAAATCAGATGGACATCAAATAGTTAATGTTAAAGGGTATAAAACCGATCTTGGGATTTTAACCGTCAGCTTAACCAAAATTTTTGGTTGAGACATGGTATTAAAACCAAGTTGACTAAAAGGTCACGGGTTCCAATCCCACCTCCATAAGTTCTTTGGGTTGAGATGGTTTCTTGATAGTTAATAACCTTAACTCTCGGAAAGATACTCAATTTGAAAAAGATACTCAGTTTTCGGGTTCAAAAAATTCGGTATTTTGTACAAAATGTCAAACATCAGGGATACCGCATAAAATTTTCCATAGTTTAAAAGACAAAAATGAAAAAAGTCAACTAACCGATCTCCAAAACGAGCCCAGAAAGAGCAGAGCAACCAGGGCCACCAGTGAGCCATAATATAAGAGGATCCCTTTCTACATCTCTCTCTGATTCAATGAAGTAATAGAATAGTTGCACTTCCTCTTCTTCTCCAACTCCTACATATCTGCACCGTATCGTCGACTTTAAAACTAATATTACTCCTTATGTCTCATTTATTTATTTATCTTTTATTAAAATACCCGCCAAGAATAAAATAGGTAAAATGGGATGGAGGGGTAATACTTATTCGATCCAGGACTCACCACAAATGTTAGGAATGAAGTTAACATAGATAATGTTATTCGCCGCCCTCTGGTCACAATCATTTTTTTACCTTTTATATTCTTGTTAGAGGTTTTTAATTAAACGTAAATAAATAATTTAAACGGAGAGAGTAGAAACCATACCCGGTTTCGAGAGTGAAGGGAAGATCGCCGGGATAACCAGGTAGAGTATTGACAATATTTTGTTGAGCTAGTGATGCCCAAATTATTGAGATTAGTAGGATTAAGTAAAACAAGTAAAGTGTTATCTTCATATTTGATTATTGCAGTCATACCAAGAAGCACTAATTAACATCAAAGGGCAAATTAATTAACTAACTAATTAATTAATTAAGGTTGGACAAACGGTCGAATCAACCATTGACAAAATTATCTTGTATGAGCTGGAAAGTGGAAATCGTCTGTTGTTAGTTAAATAATGATAAGTCCATGCTATTTGGTTTTAATTATGTTTAAATATATTTGGTCATGAGAATTGGAAATCGGGTCAGTCGAGTCAGGTTATATTGGGTTTGGGTCCTATTGAGTCAGAATATCTGTTCTGGTCGAGTTGGGTTTGGGTCGGGTCGAGTTGGATTTGGGTCAGGTCTAGTATTATAAATCGTAGGATATATCATTGATAATAATCGATGTATTGTATTTCATTCGTGGGTTTTACATTGTTACACAAGGTAAATATATAGCCCGAGATTTACATAGTATTTACGGAAAGAATAAATATAATATTAACAAGATATTCACAACAACTATAATATCTTTCTAATGAGGCAAGGGAGGAAGATATGTCTTGTATTGAACATGGATGTAGCCGTAGACTCGTAGAGTGTGAAAGGGGAGTTGATTCTCGTAATTCCCCCCCCCTCCCCCCCGTTGGCGCGTGGAGAATCGAGACGCCCAACTTGGGTAGAAGTTCGAGAAAAGGTGTCCGGCCAAGAGCTTTGGTAAATATGTCAGCCAATTGAGCATTGGTATGGACATAGCTGGGACGAATGGTACTGTTTAGAATTTCGTCTCGAATGAAGTGACAATCAACTTCTATATGCTTCGTCCTTTCGTGAAAGACGGGATTTCAGGCAATGTAAATGACGGATTGACTATCGCATAGTAGGTCTATTGGCTTGTCGTGTTTAATCCCGAGGAAAGATAGGAGGCTCTTGAGCCACTTGAGTTCACACACGGTATAAGCAATGGCTCTATATTTGGCTTCGGCTGGCGATTTTGAGACGGTTGCTTGCTTTTTGGTTTTCCATGATATCGGAGAAGAACCAAGAAATACAAGGTATACTGATAGAGACCGTCTGCTTGTTAGGCAAATTGCCCAATCTGCATCAAAATAAGCGTGCAAACACAAGGAGTTGTCGGAGCTAAGGAGTATACCTTGACCCAGGCTATTTTTGATATATCGAACCACCTGTAACGCGGCTTGCCAGTGGTCATTTAGTGGGGGCGTGCATAAACTGAGCCAGAATATGGACGAAGTAAATAAGTTCGGGGCGAGTGATGGTAAGATAAACCAATCGCCCGACCAATCTTCGATATGGCTGTGGGTCATCCACGGGTGGGGATGTTGAGCTGCTAAGATGGTGGTTTGGTTCCATAGGGGCGGTGGCCGGTTTGGAGCCGAGAAGGCCTGCTTCAGTAAGAATATCAAGTGCATATTTCCTTTGCGAAATAAATAAGGCAATTTTGTTTCGAGCAATTTCCAACCCCAGAAAGTCTTTTAATGGACCGAGGTCCTTCATATGAAAGCAGGTATTGAGGTAGGATTTGAAACGGTCGATCTTTTTTTTTTGGTTAAATGTAAGCTTTCATTAATGAAACAAAAAGATAGAGCAATGATTACAAGGGTTTAAGGGCCACATTTATCATCCATGCTAATTAGCATAGAATATCCAAATGTTGTACCCAGATTTTGTCAACATTCAATAATGGTAATCTAATAAACTGATTAATCCTAGTATGCAACAGTCTTGAATATCCTTCACAATACAGGCGGGTTTCATGAGCTTCGATTCAATCCGCATTTGTTCCTCTCTAGCCGGATGTAATACCAAAGAGCCATCCGAGCCATTCTACAAGCATGTCTCTCGCAACTCGGTCCCATGAATACCATGCTCCAATTTAATCTGCATCCAGTCCTCAATCATAGTCAAAATCATTTGCTTTAACTCGCATGATTTAAAGAGATGCATATGTGTTTCAGGTTCAGCTGCACAAAGAATGCAACAATCATTATTAGTCAGATGAAGTTTGTGCAGCTTTTCCTTCGTATTGAGAGCTTCATGCTTTATCAACCATCCAATAAAAGAGTGTTTAGGAACACACCAATTATCCCAAACCTCGAATACCAGCCTACGAGAGGGGTTCATACCTATGACAGCCAAGAAACTGGACCCAATAGAATAACCCTTAGCATCAGCAGTGACAAGAGCTATTCATGTAACCAGCAGCCATCTTATCCCTTACCTTGCATATATTTCTCCAATTCCAGGTTGGAGTCTGCAGGAAGGACATAAGAAACCCAATCGAGCCTTTCATATATATATGATCTATCCATTGAACCCGAGCCTATCGCTTTAATATAGATCCAGTTCACCAATTTTCCAACAAAGTAGCTATATTCCACATTTCAAAGATTTTTAATACCTAATCCTCCAGTTTTCTTGCTACAACATACCTTATCCCATGCCACCAGTGGGGCTCTTTGGTATTCAGTTCCCCCATCCCACAAGTAGTTCCTACAAATTGCTACAATCCTATGTATAACCATCTTAGGGATAAGGAAAATTGCAGACCAGTAATTGTGCAAAGTATTCAACACTGAGTTAATCAATGTCAGTCTACCAGCATAGCTCAATTTCGTGCACCAATCCCTCTAACTCTAGCAACTATCTTCTCCACAAGGATATTACAATCATGCCTTGTCAGTCTCCCAGCCTGAATTGGGATCCCAAGGTACCTAAAAGGTAAAGCACCCTCCTTAAATCTAGTAACTTGGAGAATATCCTGTTTCACAGTTGTAGAAACACCAGCAAAAATAACTTCAGATTTAGCCACATTAATTTTCAAACCAGAGGAGGCAGAGAAGGTAGAGAAAGCTCTCAACAGTAGCATGATTGAGGTGGTATCTCCCTTACAAAACAGCAACAAGTCATCTGCAAATAGCAAGTGGTTCAGTTTAAGCCCTTTGCACAGGGGATGATATCTGAACTCCCATTTATGACAAATATTCCATGCATATGGTGAACAGCAAGGGGGAGATAGGATCCCCTTGCCTCAAACCTCTTCTACCAGGGAAGAATCCAAAAGTAGCCCCATTGAGATTCAGAGAAAAGGATGGAGTAGTCACACACAGCATCACCAACTTTCTAAACTTCTCAGGGAACTGCAAGGCCACCAACATTTGATCAATAAAACTCCATTCAATAGAGTCATAAGCTTTTTGAAGATCAAGCTTGAACATACACCTAGGTGAGCAATTCCCTCTATTATAAAGTCGCACCAGGTCTTGACAAATCAGTATATTTTCCAAGATACTCCTTCCATGAATAAAAGCTCCCTGGTTCCTACTTATAATGTTAGGAAGAATAGCAGCCAACCTGTTGCAAATGAGCTTGGAGATAGTTTTATAGATGACATTGCAACAGGCTATTGGCCTAAAATGCTTTACACTCTCAGGTCTATCCAGCTTAGGGATAAGAGTGATCAAAGTAGCATTAATCTGAGTTAGCATCTTTCCACTGTCAAAAACATTGAGCACTGCAGCACAAACTTCCTCACCTACTAAATCCCAAGCATCTTTATAAAATTGAGATGTATACCCATCAGGACCAGGAGATTTATCCTTGGGTATACTGAATAAGCACTTCTGAATCTCATCACAAGTAACAGGCCTATTAAGAATCTCCCAGTGTTTAGGAGTACAACATTGCCCCCTCCTAACCACATGGACATTAATAGAATCAGTAGCACTGTGACTACCCAGCAACTCAGTATAATAGTCTAAAAATGCCTGCTGACTGCTATTTCCATCAGTGCATAGATTACCATGGTGATCCTCAATGCTCAACACCTTATTCTGCAAGACCCTCTTCTTAATAGCATTATGAAAGTAAGCAGTGTTGATATCACCTTCTAAAGACCATTGGACCTTAGCTTTTTGCACCAAAAAACTATCTCTAGCAGTAAGCAAGGCCCTAAGTTCCTGAGACACTTCCATCTCCTGCTGCATTAACTCCATATTCCCAGGACTATCCACCAGTTGAGTCTGAATTTGCTCAAGTAAAGCACTTGTCAAGTTGAAACTGTTTTCAATATCCGAGAAGCAACTTTTATTTAAACTTTTTAGGACTGGTTTAAGCTCTTTCATTTTCTTAACCAGTTGGTACATTTTTGTGCCCAAGTACTGTCTCTCCCACACAGTCTTCACACAGGCCTTAAATTGGGGAGATTGACCCCACATATTGAAATATTTGAAGCTCCTTCTACCAGTCAACTCAGTTCTTTTGTGCACAATGGTACAAGGACAATGATCAAATATCCCTTCTGGATGAAAGTGTGCCATATAGTCCCCATACTCCAACATCCATTCATGATTACCCATCACCCTATCCAATCTACTATAAACTCTATGAGCTGGTTCTTGTTTATTAGACCACGTAAATAAAGCTCCAGTAGCTTGAAGATCTTCTACACAACAAAGAGTGGTATTGCCCCCCAACCTTTCAATTGGAGAGAGCACAGTGTTGAAATCTCCTGCCCAGAGCCAAGGTTCATCACAGTGTAAAGCTATGTCTTTTAGAAACTTCCATAATTCCATCCTCTCATACAAGTCATTATGAGCATATATCATAGTAAGAAGGAAATGTTTCCCTTCTAGTCTTGACTCAACCTTCATATGGATAAATTGAGCTCCATAAGCTAGTACATTAATACAAAAAAGATCAGGCTTCCATAAGATCCAGATTCTCCCTCCTTTATGCCAACTACTATTTGTAGTAATGCTCCAACCATCACAGAAGGACATATTCTTATTCAACATATTCCTAGGCTTAATTTTTGTTTCTAATAATCCAAATAAACCCACACCTTGAGAGTGCATAAACCATTTGACCACCCTCTGTTTATTCAGGTCATTTAGACCCCGGACATTCCAAAAGCCAATATTATGCATGAGGGGTTATAGGAGGGGGATCCTTACCACTTCTCCCTACCCCCCCTAGGAGTAGTCCCATTTAGTGCATCAAGGAAAGAGTATGGCTTTGTCTTCCCTGCTGCCCTCATTCCAGTAGTCCCTCATTGCCTATTAAGTTTCATAATATGCATAGCAGAGTAGCAATAGGTAGCCTAACCGCAGGGTGGGAAAACATCGGGGGTGAAAAGTTTCTCCCGAGCGTTTCCACAGGCTTCCGAACAGCCTCCACTGTTGTCGTTTCTTTTGTGCAGGTTGGGTAGGCTTGACACCCACCTTTGGTTTAACTTTAGGGAGAGCCTTCCTGCATTGCTGCTTTGTATGACCCAACCCCTTACAATGCTCACAAGTAACCGGCCTCCATTCATACTCAACTTTAACAACCACCACTCTACCAGCTTCATCTAAGAACTTAACCTGTTGTGGTAACGTTTGATCCATTTTAATCTCCACTAAAACCCTAGCATAAGCCAGCCTGGTCTTGTCTATGGTAGCCACATCCTTTCTAACATACGTACCAACCAAACCAGCTATGACAGGCAAACAATCCCCCCAAAACTTCAAAGGGATTCCAGAAAGTTTCACCCAAACAGGAACAGTTTCCACTTTTTCCTTTACTAAGTCAAGTTCAACATCCCATGGCTTAATTATGATAGGTTTATTATCAAAAAAATAATACCCTGCATTAAGTAAGGCATCCATACCAGTTTGTGTTTTAAACCTAACCAGAAATAACCCATTAGACATGAAAGAAACTCTGTCAATGCCAAACTCCTCCCAGGCTTTATAAACATAATCCTCTATAACTTCAAAAGGTGGATTAGAGCCCAGAATATAGCAATAAACAGACTGAGACCAGAATTCTACCTCAGATTTTACATCATCTGCAGTAAATTGAAGTAACTCAGCAAGCTCCTTGTAACACCCCCGCACACCAGGACGCCTTACCAAGGACCATTCTAGTGTATGACGGTGTCACCATCTCGGTTTCCCGAGGAAGTAGATCAAATTAGACAATTCAAGGACCAAATTACATTAATAGAATATCAGTCACAATAACATACTATTCAAGTCTCTAAAGATTTACAATTACAACAATTATGATTCTCCATCTCTAGACCCGGTGGCGTGATGACTCGATCCCTCCAATCCCAAAGAACAAGAATCAACAATACCTGCTAAGCCAACTGCTCACCATCCCCGAATGGATCACCGCAGATACCACAGAACAACACGGGGTCAGTACTGACTAATCAAATATAAGACAAGACAATAAAGTAAATAGCGGATCATCCACTATCCCAACTCACCACCTCGTATACACACCGACTACACACGGAGTGTGTAGTCCCGCTGCCAGTTACCCATCGCAACAAAACCCTCGCCGCCGATGGTGACCGCACCCATCCCCACCTAGTCCGGCTCCTCACGAGCGACTACCGATCCCGTCCCTTAATGTGCACATCCCCTCCCGTGGCGGGTTCCACGGAGGGCGAACTAGGGTGTGAAGCCACTCCCGCAAGTGACTCCACCACAATCTCAATCACCACATCACAAATGGCCACATGACAACGTCAACATTACCACAACCACTATACTCCGATGATCAGCGGATAGTCATGATTCACAATACAATCATAAAATTCAATTCAATTAACATGGACGAGTAGGAGACCCTACCTTATCGCAAAGCATGAAAGACTTCCAACAACAACCACCAAGCGCACGACTCCAACAAGCACCCTAACAATAATAACCATGTCCTATTACACGACTATACTCAAAGAATCAATCAAAAGGACGCAAGGCAGCAACTTACCTAACCTCGCACATTGGTGACGACATAAACAACCACCACCCACATCCTCCTTGCTCCGCGAATCCCAACATTCCCATGGTAGCCTTTAAGGTATGAGGCTATGGAGAGATAGAGTAGGGAGATGTTCTAGGGTTAGAGAAAGAGAAACTGTCGAGGGAAATGAGAAAATAGAAATGAATCTCGCGAACACGCATTTATAAAAACACGTCGACAGCCGCCATACTCGGTCGAGTATAGGAATACTCGGCCGAGTAGACTCCACTCGGTCGAGTATTGGTGATACTCGGCCGAGTGGCCTCCGCTAGGTCGAGTGACTGACTTATACGCCCCCCTATTACCAGTCTGATCCCTCACCCAATCATCCCTAAAGTCTGATTGGTCAACAAGATCGGTTAACAGCATTCCTACAATTCCCGAGTATTACAATCTTCCCCCCTTAAAAGAACTTCGTCCCCGAAGTTCAGCCCGTACGATACAAAGGTACCATCCCAAAGGTATATAACTTCACATTATCTATCAATTATCATCAGCCATCTTATTCTACAACAAACGCTTACCACCGCTACCTTCCCAACAATGCTACTCACAACTTACACATATACATACGGAGACCATTCAAAACAGCATTCAACTCTATACTTACACAAGTATGCAATTGAAACGCTTTACACAATGTAAGAAAACCATACACCCTTGTAACTACCACGTTCCATACGTTTATATTAAATATACAATTGCAAAGCGACACACCATTGTAAAGTACAGAAGTACACAATCACCACATTCCGAACGCGTTTACCAATTATCATCAATTGAATCGACTCTTCCAATTACTTGACACCCTTGCGCCCTAAAATTTTCCTATTACTTGCATCCAACATAGATGTAGCATAAAGAAAACATAATTGTAATTCAGTAGTCCCGAATGTGAGCGTACCTAACATATATAAGATTCCCAATATCTCGTAAAATTAAATACTTACACATGAAGAAGGTACATTTTTCATAAATACAATACTTAGTGGAGACCTCATAGTATAACCTTTATATTACCCGAATACAACATAGCTATCGCTTCAAGAAATATGAACATAAATTCCGAATGTTAACTACATACATGAAATTCCAAAATCATAGGTATAACTCAACACATATCAAAATCATAGGTATAACTAGACACATATTTTACATAATTAAATATTTAATTCCGCGACATTACTCTTCCCCTCTTAAAGGAACTTCGTCCCCGAAGTTCACTATTAACTAAAGCTAACGCGTACCCCATGACAGTGACATTACTCATAGACCCTTGTAGCTCAACTTGTTTTACGACATTACACTTTTGTGACTAATAAAACCAAATACTTCAGCAACCAACATATATATATAATCGTATAGCGACCACTAACATATAGAATAATTGAAAAGGAACAGGTCTATACGTAACCTCATTGAAACAATTATCATTGTAATCAAACATATACATACGTGTAAAACTTCTTACAGTGAGCACGTGATATGACTAAACTATTACCTTCTTATAATTTAAATATCTAAGGTATTTCCCCCCCCTAATTCACCAACCTGTTTTATATAACAAAACATTCATAAATTTATAGTCGATGCCAAGAATCAGAAATCCATGAGGCCATAAGGATCCATCTGTGGGACGTCATCTAGTATAACATAGTAAAACAAGTACCTAACAAGCTTTATCATACAATTACCACGTAATTATGAAATTCTCATAACAAATATCCACTAACCCCTGAATCGACAATAATCGGCCGAGTATGAAGACTTACTCGGTCGAGTAAGCTCTACTCGGTCGAGTATATGAATACTCGGCCGAGTAAGCTCTACTCGGTCGAGTAGTAATCTATACTCGGTCGAGTGTTGTCTGCAGAGAGCGTTATGTCAATAATCCAACCAACAATATTACTTAGCTATCACTAGCACCCTGCAACAATTCTTCACGATAATTAAATCCATACAAATTCCTACCTGAAGTGACATGAAACACGTCTCCATACGTTAACCAAGTAACGGCCTTAAGGCCAAATACAATCATCCAACATAAGATACCTGATACCGATGACCATATCCAAAGGAGAAATGATAATCCAACCAACAAAGTAAATTCATCACAACTAAATAAATCCGACATAAACGAAATCAAGGCAATTAATCTAACAACATAAAATCAATGACGAGGACCCTCCTCCATGCTATCATCTCCTCCTGCGCCGCAGGTACCGCACCTGAACTCCCCGCTCCCGGAAAGCCCGCCGCCGCCGAGTAGTCCCCTCCTAATCGATCCGGAGTTGGCTCCCCATGGTCCCGCGAGGTAGCCAAACTCGGTCTCCTCCGGAGGTCTCCGAAACTCGGGTCCACCCCATAATCGTGAACACTCCCGTATCCACTCCCCGGTCCTCTCCACCATACAGGCTGTGCCAAATCAGTCCCGATGCCCTGATTAAGGGTCATCTCATGAAGGTTGCGGAGCACCAAAGTAGAAGAGATCCGCTCAGCCAGCTCATGAGGCTGCATCCTAGGGTCATGCACCGTAGGGTACGGCGAATACTGATAAGGATGGTAAGGGTAGGAGTCGGGGGCAGAGTAAGAGTGCTCAGACACAATCGGGTCTACCCTAGACTGCCTAACTCCACGACGCTCCCTAGGTGGGGGAGGTGCCTGCTGCTGTCCCTCAGGTACGGTGGCGGGCTCAGGTAAGTCCAGGAGAATCCGGGGTCGATCGAGGTAAGACGGGGCTCGGTGTCTAGGGATGCCACAAGGCTCCCACTCGGCCAAATGATCAACAACAGGAGACGAGCCGGGTCCTAAAGTACCATCCACATAGTCCCTCTCACCCTCCAAGCATACGACCCGTCATCCATCTTCCTCAACCATCGGTTCGACGCCAATATCAAGCGTCCATAGTAGGTACAACCTCAACATACTCATTCCCCTCAGGAGGTGGGGCCTCAAAGTCGGCCAGACGCTGAGCTAGGCGGGTCACTATGGCCCCGCAAGCAACAAATCGGGTCTCAGACTGTGCCATGCGCTCCAGACTAGAGCACACTATACCAGGAGCACTGTAGTAAAACGGTTTCCGGCGGTGGAGGTTAAGGTAGGACACAAGAAGCATGACCTCGTGAGAGTTGAGTTTACTCACGTCCTCTCTCGAGTAAAGTAGACAGTCAACATCCTTAGAAACATACGAAGGGAAACGTCTCAATATCATTAATCAACATGGCACGACTGCAGGGGCGGGTCTCGCTACAAATAAGGTAGGTACTGAGGTGCGCCACTGTTCTTGGCCACGTCACTAAGGTAGTCATCCTCCTCAGCCTCTAAACCTAAATGGTCAGCCAACTCATCCAGGGTAAGCTCATGATCCCTATTCATAAGACGAAAAGAGACGGTCTTTCCCTTCTTATCATACACAAAAGAACTCAAAAACTCTAGGGTCAAGTGGGGGTAGGATTTCTTTCTCAAATGGTACAACCCCTCCATGCCCAAAATCTTGAAAATGTGAACTATGTCCTCCTTAATTCCCAAAGTCTCAAGGATACTAGGGTTGACACAACGGGTGGGGCGGAATGGACGACGCATAAGAGCCACGAAAGCCTTACGGTGATCGAAGTTAGCGAAAATTACCGATGGATGAGCCGCCACCGGCGGTACAACCGGTTCACTGCTACCTTGCCCAACCTCGAGTTGGACCTCCGCGCGGGATCTCTTGTTGGGTAAACCTCTAGTTTTCACCATACTGCAAGAAAAACATTTTTAACAAAAGATTGACACTTGAAAGTTCTTAATACAAAAGACGGACTGTCCTACTTGTATACCGATTTTGGAATAAGCTTTGGAAGATAAACTATCAGAAATCACCATGTATTTTACAATTCACCTAGTTTTAAGTTTTTAAATTACTTCAAATCAGGAAATACTCATCAACAATAAGAAGAATTTCGTTTTGCTAACCCTAGAATTCAGAAAGTGAATTTTACCTCATGAAATCAATCAACCAAAGATGTACACAAGTTCTATATGTGTCCACATTCGAAAATCAAATGGTTTAGGACAAGATTCAGACTGTTTTAGCAAGAAATCGAAATATAGCATGTTGATACACAAAATCTTTGAAAACAATAAAGGAATTTGAGTTTAAATCTTACCTTAAACTGAGTTAGGGCAACTAAGGACAAGTGTGGCACCAAGATTTTACCCAAAAGCTTGAGAGAAGAGGAGTATGGAGTTTTAGAGAGAAGAAAAGATGAAGATGGGAGGCGGAAATAAGAAAGAAAGACACGAAATTAGGGTTTTTGTCTAACCCGCAGACGGTCTGCTACAGCAACACTCGGTCGAGTGTTGGGAGTACTCGGCCGAGTGTTCACTACTCGGTCGAGTATTTAGGATACTCGGCCGAGTGTACATTACTCGGTCGAGTACCATTCTTACTCGGTCGAGTTTTAAAGATCAGTATCGATCATTATTCTGACAAAATGGTACTCAATTATGAAACTTGATACTCGGCCGAGTTTGGTCCACTCGGTCGAGTACGCGCATCTATTCGATTTAATTTCGAGTTAGAGAAGGAGTCGTAACCTTTCACTGTTCCTGCAAAACAAATAACATCGTTCGGAGTTCCGGGATTCCGGCTCGTCACTATTAACGCTGAATTGTACCACATAAACACACAACAACACGTATATCTGCACATTCATCTCCAACAATCATTATTTTCACTTTATCCCTCACTATACCAAGAAACTATTTTACTGTACCCATAAGGCACATGTCACAATCTAATTACGGTAATTACCAGGTTTGGTTCTATATCACATCATTTCCACTTCTGCTAATCACCAAACATACACCTTATTCACATTTGTATTACAATACTTTCACACCTAACACATTCCAATTAAAACACATTGATTAAGTTATCACTGATCACACATTGCAACAATTCCATATTCACTTCCACTTTTCTACCCTCTAACTAACACATATCACTCTAGTAATAGATACGCACACAACAGATGCACACGACACACAACACTTAGCAATCCACGACTCACACTAGCTACCCTTTACCCGTGTCTGGCTTAAGTCCGATGGGGCCATGATTTTGAAATGAGGGCGCCTACTCACCCAAAATCTAGCATCGGCTGGGGCTCCCAACGTACATACACCAGGTTCATTTTAATTGACACCCTATGTTCATTATTTTCATTAGTTCAGGTTCCAAAATCGTTGTCTCTGATACCACTTTGTAACACCCCCGCACACCAGGACGCCTTACCAAGGACCATTCTAGTGTATGACGGTGTCACCATCTCGGTTTCCCGAGGAAGTAGATCAAATTAGACAATTCAAGGACCAAATTACATTAATAGAATATCAGTCACAATAACATACTATTCAAGTCTATAAAGATTTACAATTACAACAATTATGATTCTCCATCTCTAGACCAGTAGCGTGATGACTCGATCCCTCCAATCCCAAAGAATGAATCAACAATACCGCTAAGCCAATCGCTCACCATCCCCGAATGGATCACCGCAGATACCACAGAACAACACGGGGTCAGTACTGACTAATCAAATATAAGACAAGACAATAAAGTAAATAGCGGATCATCCACTATCCCAACTCACCACCTCGTATACACACCGACTACACACGGAGTGTGTAGTCCTGCCAGGTTACCCATCGCAACAGGTAACCCTCGCCGCCAGTGGGTGACCGCAGCCCATCCCCACCTAGTCCAGCTCCTCACGAGCGACTACCAGTCCCTGTCCCTTAATGTGCACATCCCCTCCCGTGGCGGGTTCCACGGAGGGCGAACTAGGGTGTGAAGCCACTCCCGCAAGTGACTCCACCACAATCTCAATCACCACATCACAGCTGTCACACGACAACGTCAACATTACCACAACCACTATACTCCGATGATCAGCGGATAGTCATGATTCACAATACAATCATAAAATTCAATTCAATTAACAGTAGACTGAGTAGGGAGACCCTACCTTATCGCAAAGCATGAAAGACTTCCAACAACAGCCGCGCACGACTCCAACAAGCACCCTAACAATAATAACCATGTCCTATTACACGACTATACTCAAAGAATCAATCAAAAGGACGCAAGGCAGCAACTTACCTAACCTCGCACATTGGTGACGACATAAACAACCACCACCCACATCCTCCTTGCTCCGCGAATCCCAACATTCCCATGGTAGCCTTTAAGGTATGAGGCTATGGAGAGATAGAGTAGGGAGATGTTCTAGGGTTAGAGAAAGAGAAACTGTCGAGGGAAATGAGAAAATAGAAATGAATCTCGCGAACACGCATTTATAAAAACACGTCGACAGCCGCCATACTCGGTCGAGTATAGGAATACTCGGCCGAGTAGACTCCACTCGGTCGAGTATTGGTGATACTCGGCCGAGTGGCCTCCGCTAGGTCGAGTGACTGACTTATACGCCCCCCTATTACCAGTCTGATCCCTCACCCAATCATCCCTAAAGTCTGATTGGTCAACAAGATCGGTTAACAGCATTCCTACAATTCCCGAGTATTACACTCCTCATCCTCTGCAATTGTTTCCATGATAGGAATGTTCCTTTTACCTTTTCGAAGTGACCAACCAGCACCCTGTTGTTCCTCCCCGCCTTCTGACAAGTTTAGGACAGGAATACCAACTAATTCACCCAAAGATACTGTCTTTTTAGCATCTGCAGTTGCTGGTCTCTGTATTGTAGTTTCCACGGTCTTTCCATGACTATCCCCACTCTTCTTACCCAAAGTCTCTTTATTTTGTTGTTGTTTATCCTTACTTTTTGGTGTTTTTGTGTTTTTTTGAGCTTTAGACGTTGAAGCTGAAGCTAAAGGTGAGAAAGAATTTTCTGAGAACGTCATGACTGCCATTGTTGTTGTGTAAGATTGTTGAAAACTAGGTTAAAATTTCAGAGAATATTTCTCTCTCTATCTCTAGCATTTTGGTCTTGTAAGAGAATAATTCTTGCCATGTCTGATAGTTGAAATGGTCGATCTTAGCTGTGTTATTCCCGCAAATAACAAGGTCATCAACGTAGACGAGTACGTGAACCTCAGTGTCGGATTCAGTAATAGAAAAGAGACTATGGTCATATGGACATTGTTTAAAACCATATGATTTAAGAGCGGAAGCAAGTTTTGCATACCAACATCGTGGTGCTTGTCGGAGGCCGTATAGGGATTTTCGTAGACGACAAACTTTACCATTTGTGGCTTCTTGAAAACCTGGTGGAGGTTTCAACTTTCATGTATACTTCTTCGTTGAGATCCCCATGAAGGAACGCATTGTGTACATCCATTTGATGGAGGTCCCAGCTTTTGGTTGCTGTGATGGCAAGGAGTGTGCGTACTGTGACCATTTTGATTGTCGGAGCAAAAGTTTCGTTGTTGTCAACTCCTTCAATTTGTCGATTTCCTATTATCACGAAGCGGGCCTTGTAGCATTCGATCGTGGCATTGGCATTTTACTTGATTTTATAGACCCATTTGAATCCAATTGCCTTTTTGTGAGGCGGGAGTTCTTCGAGAGTCCATGTGTTATTGCGTTTGAGAGTATCAATTTCGTTCTTCATGGCATCCTTCCATTTCTGTACCTGCGTTGCTTCACGAATAGTACTAGGCTTGTGGTGTTTAGTCACGGCCGACAAGAACTTCTTATGGTTAGGAGAAAATTTAGCGTAATTAATAAAATGAGAAATCGGATATTTGGCACCTGAAGACGGTGTGGATGCGGTGATAACGTGTGTCGAGGGGCGTCGTTTGGGTTGAACGAAGTCCTTGAGGAGATAATTGGGTATTTTAGTTCGTTGACCTTTACCCATAGCCAAGGGATCGTGTGTGGTTGTGTTGTTGGACTGATTTGTGTCAATTTGAGTCGGGATAGTGGTGTCGGGAGAGGGATTATCAGTGGGTGTTGGTTGAGTAGTGGGCTAGGTGGTGGTGGTGGTGGTGGAAGTTGGGTGAATTTTGGAGGATTTTGAATTAGAGAGAAAAGAGTGAGATGTGGGGGATAATAACGTCTTTTGCACTGAAAACGTCGTCGATAGTTATTAAAACGCTGTTAATTTTTACAAAGGAAAATGAAATGGCGCCACCGGGTGACACCCAATTTGGGCGCCACCCTCTCACATAAGGTGAGTGGGGACCCCTTCAATTAAAAATGTATGTGAGAGGGTGACACCCAATTTGGACGCCACCCGGTGACGCCCTATCACTATCCACTTACAAATTGGGTAAACAAAACACCAAATAAACTGACAGAAGTTTTGCTAATGGCCCATGGCCCATGGGCTATTATATGACGAAGCAGAGAGAGGCATTCACACAATGTGGGACACTCAAAAACAAACAAGCCCATGAATCCGTGATTCTTAAATCTTACCGCAACTCTCTTATAGGATCGTTTTATAACATAAGACTGACCCAAAAAGAGTATAGCTCAAAATTAAACTTTTATTTTATTTATATTTTAACTTTATTTTGATAATCCGACATCTTATGATGAATGCCGACGCATTTAGATATGCTAGTTATCAATATAAAATATTAGGTTATCAAAATAAAATATTTTAATATATATTTATCAATTAATTTTATTGGGTTTTCTCATATTAGGTTAGTCTTATGTAGAAAATGGTCTTACACAACAATTTGTGTAAATCTTAATATTACAAAGTTTTTGTTTGCCACTTACCCCGTTACCCAAGTGTTTGTGTGATCACAAATTAGTTTTGTAGAACGGTTTTACGCAAATTTATTACGTAAATTTATTATAAAATGTGATCTTTTAGTAAGCACTTTTAAATTTTAACCACTAATATGATTATGTTTAAATCCATTTTATAACTATATTAGTGTAAAATCGCCCTACACAAAATTAGCTCTTGCGTAATATGGATAATTTGTAGCCGCTTTTATTTCTGTTTTTGCTTTTCTATTAAACCAAAGTAGTTGTGGTTTTCTGGTTTTGGATCCGCTCTACACATTGACACATTGTTTGTGTAAAACGGTTTTACAATAGACTAATTCATACAATGTTAGCATACATGTTTTAATACTAGTAGAAGTTCAAGGAATTGCATGATTTACGGATGAGAGGAGATCCTACGTACTCCGTATACAGTCCGTTTTTCTTCAGACGGCTGTTTCTCGTCTGAAATAAGATGGGTAACATGTCATTATTTTACAATAAAATGTTGTTATTTTCTGATAACATGTTACCATTATTTTTCACGTCATTTCAGGTTAAAAAATGACACCTCTAGTCATAACATTTTGTGGATTAAATAGGTGCTGTTTGGCCAAGCTTAAAATGTGCTTTTCTAATTGAAAAAGCAGTAACTTGGCCAAACATGGTAAATTAGAGAGTTTTATAAGTGCTTTTGAGAAGTCAAAAACTGATTATTTACCCCCAAAAGGAGAAGTAGATATTTACTACTTCTACTTCTACTTTTTACATAAATAACCAAATAAGCAAACAAAAGTTGTATTAAAGTAGTTAGGTCAAACATATAAATTTTGTGTGAAACTGCTTTTACAAAAGTATGGCCAAACAACTAAAACTTTTCGGAAAAGTAACTTGTGAATAAACTCCTTTAAAAAAGGAAAATTCATTTTCCATAAGCAAGGCCAAACAGCACCATAGTTACATTTTCTTAAAAAATGACAACATTTTATCCGTCTTATTTCAAACGGAAAAACACCCCGTCTGAAATAAGAATTTGCGCTCCGTATAAGATGAAACCAGAAACATAACCTTATCTTAGCATAAAAAAAAAACAATCCTAAAAGATACTACTCTATTTTACCCAAATAAAATCTAAAAAATTACATGATTCTATATTATGGTAAGAAAATATATTTAGGAATATATAATATTTTGACGATATTAAAAGCTACGAGTAATACTCCCTCCCAGTCACTATATTGTTCCCATTTGATATGAGCACAATACTCAAGGAAAAATATTAAAATAAGAGTAAAAGAGTTGTGTGGCGTTGGTGATAGGAGAAAAAGATGAATTATTAGTAGTTAAATAAAAAATTGTGGGGCCAAAACATAAAGTAAAGTAATAAAATAAGAGTAAAAGAGTTGTGTGGGCTTTCGCGATAGAAGAGAGGAATGAATAAAATAAGAGTAAAAGTTTTTAAAAATAGAAAGGAAAATATTAGTTGAATAATCCGTTTCGGTAAAAAGGGAACATTACAGTAATTAGGAGGAGTATATCAGAGTGATTGGAGTCTAAATCAGCATGTATTCATGTAGACATGTTAAGAGAGGACCAGACCCTAATAACCAACCGAAACCTATTATTTCCAACTCGGACCCTCGTAACCCGTACCAAATTATTTGGCATGTGTTTTTGTCCACAAAATATTTTCCAAATTCTCAGTCAACCAACTTTCCCCTCGTAAGTCCGTGACCCTTGCAAATGCGACACCCTCATGGCCTCATACATTTACCCACGCCCTGTTCACAGTTAATCTCCTTGATTCACAAACCTATTAATCGCCATTAATCCTTCAAGATTTACAGTAATAAACCTTAATATCACCATAATCACCCCTTTCCTAATTTAATTATCTTACTTAATTGCCACCCTTATTTTATTTCTTTCCTAACTGTAACATTTCTATATATACACACCCCACTTTACCACCCCATTTACCCCATTTATTACAACTTACAAACCATGACAATTTCCACCAATTTCCTTTTCCTTTTTACCCTTTTCGTCTTTTCGCTCTCTGTATCCGCTCTCCGTCCCCAATTAACCTCCCCTGTAATCCAGCAGGCATGCCGGGCAACTCGTTTCCCAGACGCCTGCCAGTCCATGGTTTCCGCCACTGGCCTAGTTAGGCCGGGGGCGGAACCATCGGATGTGATCAAAGCAGCGTTCTTGGCCTCGGCCAAGAACCTGAAGGCTGCCCGGGGGATGGTTGAGGATATTCTACACTCGTCCGCCCAGAACTTTAACCGGTCCCGGGCGGCGAAGACGTGTCTTGAGGGGCTGTCGTATTCCAATTCCCGGACAATTGCGGTGCAGCAGGCTATAGACGATAAGAGACTCCGTGACGCGCGCGCGTGGGGGTCTGCAGCGCTGTCGTACCAATACGGCTGCTGGTCCGGGCTTAAGTACGTAAACGACTCCGCTGCAGTGAATTCCACCATGTCATTTTTCGACACCACATTACTCGTATCCACCAGCAACGCGCTTAGCATGTTGCAGGCTCTGGACGCGCTTGGGCCTGACCCGGCTTCCTGGACCCCACCCCGCACTGAGCGGGATGGGTTCTGGGAACCCGTCATTGGGTCAGGCCCAGTCGTCCCAGGGTTTAACTTTGCAGGACTTGCAGTTGACGCAACCGTGTGTAAGGACGGTTCGGGTGGGTGTTATAAGACCGTGCAGGAAGCCGTGGACGATGCACCGGAGAATTTAAAGGGAGGGAAGAGGTTTGTAATTAAGATTAAGGAAGGAGTTTATAAGGAGACGGTTAGGGTGGCGTATAAGAAGACGAATTTGGTGTTTATTGGGGACGGTATGGGTAAAACTGTAATTACAGGGTCCCTTAATGCTGGCATACCCGGTGTCGGCACCTATGAATCTGCTACTGTTGGTATGTGAACACTTTTATTTCAGTTTCAATTTGATTTCCGTTTATTTTTCCATCCATACATTTGTAACGGATTGTCACGGTTACTGTCTAGCTTTGATTGGTTTATTGATGTAGAAAGGTTCGGTTTCGTATACTCCTTCCATTAGTATATTTTCATACGTCTGTAAAAAACTACTCTCTCTAGTGTTTTTAACAAACGTATGAAAATGTTAAAAGACAATACGGAACATATCAATAAATGGTACTGATATTATTATTGATGTGAAAAATTTGTCCATGAATTAATATAACGGGTTATCGGAAATATGAGAGATATAAGTAAACAATTTTAGGCTAAAATGGTCGATAATAATCTTTTTCCGCACCAAAGTGAAATGTAAAATTTATTACTTAAATTAGATTTTACTCTCTTTTGAAATCAATTTTTTAAAAATTACTCCCTTTTAAATTTTTTAGCTAAAATTATTTCCTTAAGTTAAATTTTTTTCTAAAATTGCTCCACCCCAATTTAAGTGACTTATTTCGTCTGTTTTTGAACTTATTCCGTTTGTGCCTTAACCAATCTATACTTTCAAAAATGGAAAATGAAATGGCGCCACCCTCTCACATGGGTGATTGAGGACCCTTTAATAAAGAATGGTTGTGAGAGGGTGACACCCAATTTAGGCGTCACTCGTTGGTACCCTATCAATATCCTTCAAAAATAGAGGAAATAAATCATTTACATTGTTAGTTTTGAAACAATTTTAGAAAAAAAATGCAAATTAAGAGAGTAATTTTAGCAAAAATGTAACTTAAGTGAGTAATTTTAATTTTTTTTTTAAAAAAAGAGTAATTTTAAAAAGGTTAATTTAAAAAGAGAGTAAAATCTAATTTACTTTTAAATAAATTGGCACAGGTGTTATCGGCGATGGATTCATGGCGAGCGGGATAACATTCGAGAACGCATCCCCCGGACCAGAAACCCACCAAGCAGTAGCCTTCAGATCATCCAGCGACTTCTCCTACATCGAAAACTGCGAGTTCCTAGGTAACCAAGACACTCTCTACGTACACTCACTTCGCCAACTCTACAAATCATGTCACATCGAAGGCAACGTCGACTTCATCTTTGGTAACGCAGCAGCCATTTTCCAAGACTGCACTATCTTAGTCCGCCCCCGTCAAGCCAACCCAGACAAGGGCGAAAAGAACGCCATTGCCGCTCACGGGAGAACCGACCCCGCACAAACCACTGGGTTGGTTTTTATTGGTTGTCTCATAAACGGGACCCGGGAATACGTGGAATTGTTCCGTGCTAAGCCTAGTGTCCATCTGAACTACTTAGGCCGACCGTGGAAGATGTATTCTAGAACTGTTTATATCAATTGTACAATGGAAGCGCTAATTAGCGAAGACGGGTGGATGCCCTGGGACGGGGATTTTGCGCTAAGTACGCTATATTATGGCGAATTTGGTAACAAAGGGGATGGTGCCGGTTTGTCGAAAAGGGTACCGTGGAGTAAACAGATACCGGAAGAACATATCTCGACATATTATGTACGCAACTTTTTACAAGGAGATGAGTGGATTACTACTGCTTAAGGCATTTGAAACATTCGTTGTTATTGAAATGTAATACAGTAGTAGTCCTAGTAGAGATATAAGAGGTAGACACAAAACAACAATTCTCTTGTACGACGGTTTTTTCCGTGTTTTTTGGCAAAAAGTGACCATTTTTTGGTATATAATGGTGATTATATAATAAATGGTTTAGTCATAAAAATAGTCATTATTTATCAAAAAAGTTGGCCACATTTTTTTCGTCATAGTACGACAGTCGTATAATAAAATTTGCGGGCACAAAATTCCTAGAATGACAGTCATATTTATGAGCATGGTCCTTTGGCCTTGGCATTCTAAAAGGAAATAGACAAATACTGTACCAATTTTGACAAATTAACTATGACTTCGACCGGTCATATAGACGTACTTGACTTTTGATGACTGATGATTAACCCGTTGGCTAACTTGGCTTATGAGTACTTAGATCAGCTGATAAAGATATAGTAATGTTAATACTCATTATGAGCAAGAGTTTTAATGTTCTAGTTGGTCCACTTATCCTAGCTGAGACGAATTGTTCTAAACCAGGTGGTCAACACATTGGCCAGGTCAGGGGCGGACCGGGTCAAGGTTTGGGAGACCCTGAACCAGCCCGGGTCATGGGACGCGTCGGGCCGGGTTGTGGGGGCCGGGTTGGGCCGAGTCAAAAGTTACCCGTGGGGTGGGTTTATGGGCGGGTCCGGGTTTGAACGGGCCGGGTTTGACATTTGGGGACTCAGAACCGGCCCAGATATAGGTCCGTCAGGCGGGTCGATTTCATCCACGGGTCACAAACGGGTCGTCCGGGTTAGCAAGGCCAACCCGAACTAATGACCAACACTAATGTTATCCACTCAATTTGTAGTGTCATTGTGCCAATCAATATGCAAGCACTCTTTGACAATATACACCGACATCATTGTATGCATCACCTTGTCACACATGACAAGCAAATAATCCCACCCTACCTTTGGTGGCGGAGTTAGAAATTCATCCCGATAAAGCAAAAAAAAAGAATTATCTGCAAAAGCTAAAGTGTTTTAAGGAAAGTCGAAAAAAATTCAAAAATTTTAACTAATTTTTTTGAAATTTTCGACCGCTAGTAAAGACGAGCGCTCCTACTAGCCCCCTAAACCCTAGCTACACCGCTATCCACCACGCCATTAATAAGAGTTATAAGACGAGTTTCAAGCTTTTGATTCGAAAATCTTGAAAAACATAGAGTACAAAAAATTTGTACACAAACCAATGGTGGCGTGACACGTGGCAAACCGTGGTAAACTAGGTTAGATTAGTCTAGGGTTAGGTTAGTCATTTTACATATATAGTTAATTAATTAACTACACTTAGTTAACATTATTTATGGCTATTTTTGTTATATTTGATTTAGTTTTCCAAATTTCCAATTTAGTTTTCTAAATTAATTGCATAATTTTTCGAAAAACCCCTAATTATTTAAACCCTAATTTTTATCCGAATAATCAATTCGTAATTGAATTCGATACATAAAATTGATTAATATTCCATATACAATAATCAAAATCGTTCATGCAATTAAATACCACATGCATCCCAAATTCAATTCGTGAATTTTTTGTACTTGAATACGATTTTTTTTCAGAATAATTAATGCTGAACCCTAATTCGTCAATAGGTGCATAAATTTAGCCCTAATTCGATTAATCAAATGATTATGAACCGTAATTAAATTGGTGAAATTGATCTAGTATGTAATTCGATTTTTGTTATCGTTAAGGATTGATGAACCCTAATTCATGCAATTTGGGAAAAAAAAGTGGAAAATAAAATCCAAAAACCAAAAAATGTTGTTAATAAGAATCGAACACGCGATGCTTTATGCATTAGAAGGGTGTTTAACCATTTAAGCAAGGGTATCAACAGTCTAATAGTCAATTTAATTTTATTATATAGTGTTAAATAATCTTAATTCATAAAATAGTCAAACTTTCCTATTATATTGCCCTAAATTTCGCCTTTTATTGTTCCTTTTATTGTTTTATTTTCTTATTAGATTTTTTTTTGGTAACTATGATTTTAAGAATCTTTTTTGAATTATACGAGTATAATTTTTAATACCATTTTCTAAATCATATTTTTTTGTTGAGATTTTTAGGTATAATTTTTTTATTTTTTTGTATCTTAACGTTGAAGTGTTAACAGAAAAACAAAGAGATAGTATAATTTTTTTATGAAAAAAACAAGAATTAGTTATTGAAGATGGATTTTGATCTTAATATGCCTTGGGATTATTTCAGAATATAATAAGATTATTTCAGAATAAATTTAAATAACTAAATGGTATAGAAAATATTCCTTAAATAATTTATTTACAAAAATAAAGAATATGCATATAAATCAAAATGGCCGAAATTTAGGGCACCCAAATAGGAAACAATAAGGACCGAATATTAAGGCAATATATTCAGAATGTTTGATTATTTTATATATTGAGATTATTTCACACTATAAAATGCAATTAAATTGTATAGTTAACGTGCTGATACCCCTTGCTTAACTGGTTACGAGTATACTTGCAAAAACTAACTTAGCCCATTCTCATGAACGCGGGCTCGAACCTCAACACAACATCTCATTAAACTAGTATAGATTACCGTGCTACAACACGGTATTTTTTAGTTTTGCTTTATAAAGAGACATTCTCATTAAATTAATTGTATGAATTAACTGTATATTTAATGTTGTAATGTACTAATAATCTTAGTAAGAGGTAGAAAATGAAAGTTTATAACCATCAAAAAACACTTTAAGTTAAGTTATTTTTGTCTTAAACCATTTTTACTTTACTATAAAAATTAACTCTATAATGATATATCATTGCATGAAACTAATTTATGACATTAAATTATAATTAAGTGATGTAAAAATGTAAAATGTAATTTAAACGGGTATAAACTTTATAACAAAAACAGTAAAAAACAATATATCGTGCACTTATAAAGCTGAATTACGAATTAGACTACTAATTTTTTTAATTTTTAATTAAAAAAATACATAAAAATTATTACGTCCTTTAAAATATACACCATATTTAGAGTGTAATTGATGAAAGATAATACTTCCTCCGTTTTTATATGATCTACCCATTTGTTGAATATATGAGTGTAGTATTTTAATAAAATGGATAGATCATATGAAAACAGATGAAGTATAAGATACAGATTTACGTAATTTTAGGGTGTAAGTGATGACAATAATTATGTTAAAGACTGCATAAGAAACATGTTTGTGTAATTTTAGAATGTAACTGATGAAAAATAATATATATGGAAATGGGAATGATTGCATAATAAATTATACATTTTAATGAAAAAGTCATACATATGAATTTTAATTAAAAGATTAGAATTTAATTTTAAGAATATATTAATTGAAATGATAATAATGTAATGAAAAAAAATTTTAGTTGTTACCTTATTTAGTTAGATGCCTTTTGGAGGGAAAAGTAAGAGAATTTTTATTGGGGAAGTAGTAGGGGGATTAGGTTTCATCATCTTAATAGAACGATTTCAATTAGGGTTCATCATCAATTGAATAAACAATTTTTCTGTTTAATTGAATTTTGGATTAGGGCTACATTCGAATTACTTATTTTAGGACGAAAACAATGAACAATTTCGATAAAATTGAAAAATCAATCCATTAATTTATTAATACAATTAAATTAGGGGGAAAATGTTATACGAAATTCATTGTTTTGATCCCTAATTCAATTTTTGGACGAACCCTAATTTAGTCAGATGTGTAATTGAATTAGGGTTTCGTTATTTTGATGCAAAAAATTGTTTGATGCAAAAATTAATTATTTTGTAAACATTAATGTAATTGAATGATAAATAATTTAATTTTTATGTAATTGCCTAAATATAAATGGAAACAAAATAAATGAAATAGGAAATAAAACTAACCATATATTAGTTAACTACATATGCAATATGACTAACCTAACCCTAAATCCATCTAACCTAATTTACCATGGTTTGCCACGTGTCATGCCGCTATTGAATGGTGTACAAAAATTTTGTACACCTAGTGTATCTGTAGCCTTTTCGCTTATCTAGTGCTATTTGACGTTTTTACTAAAAAAAAACTTTTAAGTAAAGTGAAGGAACTCTTTGATTTTATTATACGCCGTGGATAGATTAATTAGATTTTACAAATTATTATAAGGCCCTGTTCTTTTGAACTTAAAGTCACTTAATTTAAGTTCACTTTAGATCCTATAAGTTCAGTTCAGTTCAGATCAGATCCTATAAATTCAGTTCAGATCCTATAAGTTCAGTTCAGTTCATATCCTATAAGTTCAGTTCAGTTCAGATTCTATAAGTTCAGTTCAGATCCTATAAGTTCAGTTCAGATCCTATAAGTTTATATCCTATAAATTCAGTATAGAAAAGTTATATACAAAGTATTATTTTTAAAACCGACGCAAAAACATTTGACATTATTAATTATTCGATACATATATACATTATTATTAAACCAAAATTATCACTCTTCTCATAAGTTTTTATCGTTATGTAACCGTAGTATAATATATGAACAAACCAATGTATATAAAGCGGAAAAATATTATTATTTTACCTTGTGTTTTAGACTATATTTTCTTATCAGTGTTCTCTCTTGGTTGCCCAGTAATTTCGTGTAAAAAATTTGTTTAATCTCAATAAAAGTTGGCGTTTATTTTTATAATAATAATAATAATAATAATAATAATAAAAGTTGCGGTTTTAAATAATAGTAATAAATAATAATAGAAGAAGATGATAACAGAGTTCTCTTACGATTTAATTCGTTTAGAGAAGCATCTTCCTCTTCTACATCCTTTCATGCTACTCCTTCAAGAAAGTCTTTTTCCAATATAGAAAATTCTGATCTGACTTATAAAGTCCATTTCAAATCTCCAATTCCGGAGCATGAAGCAACTTCATCTCCTCCTCAATCTCCAACCTTGTCAGATTTTCATTCTGTCATGGTTATTACTTCTGAAAAGAAGTTCCAAATTGATAAAGATCTTCTTCGTAAAGATTTTATGTCTGAAACTAATAATCAAAATAGAGATTGGTTTCGTCTTTTCAAAGAAGATATTAAAGATCAAATCCGTGAATATTGGTATGCTGATATGGAAAGATTAGCACTCAATATTTCATTTTTTACCTGGTTCTCTCTTCATTGTTCTAGAAATGGGATTAATAATCCCTATGAACAATCTTATATTCAAGTTCAAACACAATTAACAAAAAATTGGAATATGAAGGATGGAAGAACTGTCACTTCTATTCATCCTCCTCCTTTAGCCTTTACATTTTCGGTTGGGGGCAATAATCTTGAAGCTACTCCTTTTAAAATGGGTAGAATTAATCATCCAAATGAAGCGGTAGTTGTTGAAGATATTGTGAAAGTCTATCAACAAAACAACTACACAAATCAAATTCTTCAAACTATAGCTAATCAAACCAACCATATTTCTACCAAGCTAGAGTCTAAACCTTCAACAGAACTAGTTAAATCCAGTTCTATTGCGGGGTCTAGATTTCCCAGAGAATTAAATTCTCAACCTTTATTCAAGCCACAAAGTCTTCCTTACTCAATTACAAATAAAACTAATCAATCCTTAGCAGGATCTTCCAGCAACAACAAGAATACTGATTTACTTCAAAAAATATCTCAAAAACTTGAGGATATATCTTCAAAACAAATCAAAGTCATAAAGAAGAATGATTCTTGTGATTCTGACTCTTCTGATTCATCTTCTAAATCGGATTTTCAGATTGATCAGTTACAAAATCAATTTCAAGAAAACAATGATCTTAATAAAATAAGATCTTCCTGGAAAAATACTTCCACCAGAAATTACTATCCTAGACCTTCTCCTCCTGATCTTCAATATGAAGAAAGGTCTCAATTTCAATAAAAAAGCTATAGCCCGGATGCCCTCCATGAATGGAACATAGATGACAAATCGGAATATGAAATCCTCAATACTCTCCAGGAAATGGGTATGGCTTCGGCCGCTTATAAAACCCGACTTAACGATGAGAAAGTTGTTTTTAACTTCCTCGTCTCTGGTTTTACTGGTCAACTCAAATATTGGTGGGATAATTCTTTATCTCTCCAAGAACAATTATCCATCTATGAACATTCCATAGAACTTGAGGATGCAAATGGTGATATATCCATAGTATCTGATTGTACTACCCATCTCATACTCACCATTGCTATGCATTTCGTGGGTAATCCCCGCGAATTATTTTCAGCTCAAAAATTTGTTCTTACAAACCTACGATGTCCAACACTAAGTGATTATCGTTGGTATCAGGACACATTCCTCACTAATGTCCTTAGAAGACCAGACTGTAATGAATCCTTCTGGAAAGAGAAATTCATTTCTGGACTTCCTAATTTATTTGCTCAAAGAATCTTCAGGAAACTAAAAGAAACCTGTGGTACTGAAGATGTCCCATACAGAGAATTAACCTATGGGCAATTATTTGCCTTTATAAAAAACCAAGGTTTATCTCTCTGTGAGGAACTAAAACTTCAAATGAAGTATAATAATGAAAAGAATATCTCAAGAAGGGAACTAGGATGCTTCTGCGAAGCATTTGGATTTGAAAAAATTCAAGCTCCTTCTTCTAAACATCGTAAACACAACAAACGATTTAAGAAACATCGATCTTCTCAAAAACTACCTTATCAAAATCCACCTCCATATTACAAAAAACGTCATCCATATAAACGAAAGAAGCCTTCAAACTCAAATTCAAAAGAAATTATCTGTTATAAATGTGGCAAACCCGGCCATAAAGCAGATAAATACTTTACAAAACAAAAAATTAAGGAATTGTTTCAAGACGATTCCCTGCTCTGTAGCAAGATTTCCAAGCCACTTCTCACGTCTTCATCATCTTCTTCTGAAAGGGAGGATATTGACCACATTCAAAGTTCTTCGGATTATGAAACTCATGATTCAGGTTCCTCTTCACCTATTCAAAAGATTCAAGTTATAACAGACAAAGATAACAAAGAGTTCCTCTTTGACTTAATTGATTCTATTGATAACCCCGAGATTAAGAAAGATGCTTTACAACGTCTCAAATCTTTGGTCCTAAAAGATCAAAAAATCTCTGCTACTGAACCATTCAGCATTTCAAAGCTTCTCAGTAAATGTCCTAAGAATCCCATCAGAGGAAAATCTTTTATAGATCTAACCTCTTCTCCTACTAAGCAAATGCAACAAGAGATTAACTCTCTAAAGATTCAAGTTAATGGAATTCAAAACTACCTTCAGAATCTTGAGATTAGAGATTTTGAAATACAAGCTAGATTAACTAATCTAGAAAAATCAAAATCTACGGAAGAACCAAGACCTTTAGAAGAAGTCACTATTGAGACTAATTCTGATGACATTGGCTCATCTAAAAACGATTTAAAATTCGTCAAAAGTATTGAAAGTATAAAATTTCAAAAATGGTATTCTATAGTTACCTTTCAAATAAGCGATTATAAAGCTAATCTTTTAGCTTTAATCGACAGTGGTGCAGATCAAAACTGCATCAGGGAAGGTATAATACCTTTTAAATATTATACAAAAACAAAAACTCAATTGTATGACGCTAATGGAAGCCCATTACATATTGAACATAAAATTTCAAAAGCAAAAATCATAAATGATGATTATAGCTTCAAAAATACTTTTATAGTCGTAAAAGATATAAAAGAAGACATAATCTTAGGAACTCCGTTCCTAACTCAAATCTATCCCTTTAATGTTGATAATAAGGGTCTTCATACAGACATTTTGGGAAGACAATTATCTTTTAAATTCATCAATCCTATGATGCAAAAAGATATTTCTCTTCTTCAATCCTCCACAATTTATCAACATATTAATACTATCGAACATAAAAGAAGATTAATATCTCAACTCAAAGAAGAAGTTTCTTATACTAAGATTGAAGAAAAACTTCAGTCACCGGTTATACAGAAACAGATTCTTGATTTGGAAAATTTATTCAAAAGTAAAGTCTGTGCTGATATTCCTAATGCCTTCTGGGATAGGAAGAAACATGTTGTCAATCTTCCTTATATCAGAGACTTTTCTGAGAAACTTATTCCAACAAAAGCACGTCCCATACAGATGAACGCAGAACTCTTAGAAGTCTGCAAAAAAGAAATTCAAACTCTTCTTGATAAAAAGCTCATAAGGCGCTCTAAGTCTCCTTGGAGTTGTGCAGCTTTCTATGTTATGAACAATGCTGAAAAAGAAAGAGGGGTACCTCGTCTTGTCATTAACTATAAACCTTTAAATAAGGTTTTACAATGGATTAGGTATCCCATACCTAATAGACGAGACCTTCTGAAACGTCTTTATAATGCAAAAGTATTTTCAAAATTTGACATGAAGTCAGGTTTCTGGCAAATACAGATTGCAGAAGAAGACAGATTTAAGACAACATTCACTGTTCCCTTTGGACATTACGAATGGAATGTAATGCCTTTTGGACTCAAAAATGCTCCTTCAGAATTTCAAAACATTATGAACGATATATTCAATCCTTTCTCTACATTCTCAATTGTCTACATTGATGATGTTTTGATTTTTTCTCAAAGTATTGAACAACATTTCAAACATCTTCAAACTTTTCTTTATACCATTGAGAAAAATGGTTTGGTTGTCTTTGCCCCAAAAATGAAACTTTTTCAAAGCAAAATCAGATTTTTGGGACATGACATATACAAAGGAACGATTAAGCCTATAGCCAGAGCCATAGACTTTGCTGATCGTTTTCCAGATCAAATAAAGGATAAAACTCAATTGCAAAGATTTCTGGGATGTCTGAATTATGTTTCAGATTTTTTCCCCAATCTTAGACAATTGAGTAAGCCTTTATTTCAACGTCTCAAAAAGAACCCTCCTGCTTCTTGGTCTGAGTCTCATACCAGCATAGTCAAACACCTCAAAGAAAAGGTCAAGTCTTTACCATGTTTGGTCATCCCTGACCCCAATGCATTCATGATTGTTGAAATAGATGCTTCTGATATTGGTTATGGAGGCATTCTTAAACAAAAGAGTCAAATTACTGAGTGTCTAGGTTTCACTCTGGAGTCTGGACTGGTCCTCAAACCAATTATTCAACTATTAAGAAAGAAATTTTATCAATTGTTTTATGTATTTCAAAATTTCAAGATGATTTATACAATAAGAAATTTCTTTTAAGAATTGATTGTAAATCAGGAAAAGAAGTTTTAGAAAAAGATGTTCAAAATATTGTTTCAAAACAAATTTTCGCAAGATGGCAAGCAATATTGTCAGTCTTCGATTTTGATATTGAATACATTAAAGGAGATCCAAATTCTCTCCCTGATTTTCTAACAAGAGAATTTTTACAGGGACGAAATGTCGAGCAAGAACAAGGGAAAAGGAAGAGCTCAACAAGCTCAACAAGGAGGATATCAGTCCTCTGATGATTATGAAATGAATATTCAAATCACAAAACCTCCCACTTCAAAACCATCTACATCAAACTCCCAAAATATTCAAATTAAAACATCCAACCAATTCATACCTTTAACTTCAAATTTTCCTTCTTTACCTTACAGTCAAGCTGTTAAAAACGAATCAAACCTTTCAAAAGCCCAAAAGCAGCAAGAAGAGGTAAAAAACAATACCTCATCTGACTACTTCACCAAAACGGCAGTTGAACCTCTCTGCCTCACTAAATTCAAACAAGTTCCATCCGTTCAGGAAATCAGGAAAAATACTTACAAAACTTCTCCCACCAACCTTCATTGGTTTTCTGACAATACCTCAAAAACTTAACGGTTTTATGAGTTCATCCTAGTTGATTCCGGTTCAGCTGACATTAAACATGACCGATCAACAAACGGTGAAATCATTTATTCAAAATTAATAATCAAAAGGGTTATTCATTCTGATGAATGGATTGAACCACACACTGAAAAGGATTTTTCAAAAAGATTTATCCCTCAAACTTACTCATACACCGACTACAAACTAGCATGGTCAAGAGCTCTGCTTTTCCGAGACTTTGACCACTCTTGGGTTATAACATTAAACAAAACATTCAATAAAAATGTCCCAATCTGGTTTTACAGTTGGTGGTATTACTTTGGTCCTACGCAGGACATTTACCCCATTTCATGCCAGAAGGGCTTCGACACCTTTGTCGCCAACACCAAAGGCGAACTTTTTTCAAAACCACTCAGCTTCCATGCTGAATTCAAATTTCCCTGGATTCTTTGTTGGAGTTATACACTTCGACAAGACCTTCCACCTCCCTATCCTTTATCTCTGGTTAGGGAATTCAAAATAAAATGGTGGAACAAATTCATGGTGGAACTATGTTCCCCTGAGAACGTTCAATCATTTTTAAACACTGGCAAGAAACTAGAATGGAGCATCAATAATCTTAATAAAGACGCTTCATCCTCAAAACCCAAAACTCCAAAAATCCAAACCTCAAAAATTAATGATCAACTCATCCAACAAATGATAAATGATCCATACACCCGACGGCAACTTATCGGTGCCCTTAAATGTCAAACCTCTGATGACACTGTCTCCTCCAGGTCCAGTACATCAGAATTTTATGAGGAGTCGCAAGACCCTTACGAATTTTAATTAAAAAAAAATAAAAAAATAAAAAATAAAATATAAATATAAATATAAATATATATATATATATTTATTTTAGGGGGGAATGGGTATGGGTATGATGGTATGTATATGTAATTTTTCTGTCAACTTTTCGTGTTTGTAAATACATATCAGTCTGTAAATACGTATATATGGGAATGTATGTAGAAATACGTATACGTATTAAAATACGTATACTACTATTCAAACTTTTTACTATTCATACGCGTCTAGAAGATCAAGTGAAGACGCAGCCTCAAAAGTCAAAATGTATCCTATCATGTTGTCGGGACAGCTGGTATCTTTCCAGAAAACTCCAAGACAACTGTCTTTCCACTACCTCAAAAGCAACGGCTCTAATGCACCTGCGAATAAGATGTCAACAACGCAAAATCAGACCATCATTAAAGCCTCTGAAGACTGCCTATATAAACGGACGTCATTAGCATTCAAAAACATCAAGTTTTTAGAGTGCAGTATTGCCTTAAGCAAACTAGCAACAAAAATCTAAAAATAAGTTGTAATCAAATATCTCTGTATCTTTATTCAATCTTCTTAGTAAGTTCAATCTTGTAATTTTTCAAAGTTTTATATCAAAGTTTTCAACTGTTTTCATTGTCTTCATTTCTTTTAACCGCTTTTATTTCTTCTACTACCCTGTTGGTACCTGGGTTCCCTCCTGGTTAAAGAAAACAGATAAAAGAAATGAAAACAATGAAAGAAGTTGATTAAAAATAAACTTTGATAGATTAAACCTTGGAAAATTACAAGTTTGAAAAAAGAACTTACAATGAAATTTGAATACAGAGATAAATGAATACAACTTATTTTTAGATTTTTGTTTGCTAGTATGCTTAAGGCAATACTGCTTTCTAAAAACTTGATATAAAACTTTGAAAAATTACAAGATTGAACTTACTATGAAGATTGAATAAAGATACAGAGACATTTGACAGATAAATTACATACTCCGACAAAATACATATCGTCATACAATACCCATACCCCCTAAAAAAACACACACACACACACACACACACACACACACACACACACACACACACACACACACACATATATATATATATATATATATATATATATATATATATATATATATATATATATATATATAGGTAAGATCTAATGAGTCCCTTACCTCATTTGAGTCCTTAAGTCCTTATAAGGACCCTTAGATGGACAACATCTATGGTGGAGATTTTTTACAAAATGTAGGCCAAAAAAAAAAAAGGAAAAGCTTGGCTATGAAAGAGGACAACAATTCCTGCAAATTGTCCTTACCAATGATCATTTCCTGCGGACAAAACCATATATCCTTTGTACTATGTTTCCACTTCCCACATTCTTCCTTCCTGAACACACTTAATTCCAACCTTTTTATTTCTTTCTTCTCTCTAAAACTGGGTGCTTTCATCTCAAAACGAAGCTAAAGTTCTCTCTAAATCCTCCAAATCAGCGTAAACATGCAAATAATAGATGGCATCAATGGTATTTCTTCATTTTATTCATTCTTTTCAGTAACGTTTTCATATTTTTCAGTTGAATAGGAAGGATGAAGGTAATCATTACAGTTTTGCATGTCATCGAATTTGCTCATTCTTGTTTTGATTATTTGTTACTGGGTTTGGAATAAAGATTGTTAGAAATAAATCTTCATGCTTGGTTTTCATTAATTTTAGTTTGGATTAGCATGAACGCATTCTGACAAAATTTCCATGAACATTTTTCCTATAGTTTTACATTTACACTTTTTATTGTTCTATTTTTTATGTGAGTTAGCATTCTGACAAAATTTACACTTTCTATGACATTTACACTTTTAAAGCCTCACATTTACACTGCATTACTGCTCACGTTTACACTTTTCCTGTACTTTTAAATTTACACTTTTTTTCTGTTATAGTCACCTTTGCATTTTTATTGTTATATTTTTTATGTGAGTTAGCATTCTGACAACATTTACACTTTTGTTGACATTTACACTTTTAAAGCTTCACATTTACACTGCATTGCTGCTCACATTTACACTTTTGGTGTACTTTTACACTTTTGTTGACATTTACACTTTCGGACAATCACATTTACACTTCCTTTCTGCTACACATTTGGATGTCAACACACTAAAGTTGTCTTTACACTTTTGTTGACATTTACACTTTTTTATTGTTATAGTCACCTTTGCATTTTTATTGTTATATTTTTTATGTGAGTTAGCATTCTGACAACATTTACACTTTTATTGACATTTACTCTTTTAAAGCATCACATTTACACTGCATTCCTGCTCACATTTACACTTTTGGTGTACTTTTACACTTTTGTTGACATTTACACTTCATTTCTGCTACACATTTGGATGTCAACACACTTTTGTTGTCTTTACACTTTTGTTGACATTTACACTTTTAAAGCCTCACATTTACACTGCATTACTGCTGACGTTTACACTTTTGTTGTACTTTTAAATTTACAATTTTTTATTGTTAGTCACCTTTGCATTTTTATTGTTATATTTTTTATGTGAGTTAGCATTCTGACAACATTTACACTTTTGTTGACATTTACTCTTTTTGCTATAGTTTTACATTTACACTTTTTAATTGTTATAGTCACCCTTTAATTGTTAATATTATAATTTTAATTTGAGTTAGTATTCTGAAAACATTTACACTTTTGTTGACATATACACTTATAAAGCATCACATGTACACTCGCATTTCTTCTGACATTTACACTTTTGTTGACATTTACACTTTCGAAACAAAGACATTTACACTCCGTTTCTCTTGACATTTACACTTACACTTTTGGATGTTTACTTTTACTATAGTTTTGACATTTACACTTTTGATGACATTTACACTTTCGAACAAAGACATTTACACTTCATATCGAGGACATTTACATTTACACTTACACGTGCACATTTACTGAGACTTGGTAAAACAGAATGGGGTTCAACCCGACAGCGGAGAGTGTGTAAGGAGGTGGAGAAGAGGTTTACACCGTACATCGGCCAGGAGTTTGGGGGGTTGAGGATGCGGTGACTTTTTATAAGATATACGCCATTGTTTGTGGGTTTGATGTACGTAGGTACACAACAAAAAAATGGCGTGGCGGTGAGATCAAGTCAAAGCTCGTCGTAAATGCAAATCGAGAAGGTTTCGCTCACAAGACGCCCGAAAAACATCGGGATGACGCCCTGGATGGGGAGAAGTCACAAAGGATATTCAGGGTCACTAGAGTGGGGTGTAAAGCGAGGATACGACTATATATGAAGAATGGTCTTTTATAAATTGACCGGTTCCACGAGGGTCACAATCACGAGCTTATCTCACTTAAGGACAGAGAGTTCCGAAATTGTCGCAGAACATAACAGATTATCACAAGATGATAATCGTTTCAAACTCAAGGGTTTGTAATACATAATCACTCTCTATACTAAATAAATAATTCCATTCATGTTATATTTATATGACATATCTGTTAATGATTGATTGGCAGCTGAAGATAGGAGCAACAAAAACATACAGAATTTGCAAAGAACAAGTGAATGGATACGAAAACATTGGAGCAAGCTTAAATGATTTTAAGAACTTCCATAGGGATGTTAAATGTTTCATTCACGAACGGGATGGTCAGTTGTTTGTTGACCATTTCAAGAAAATGACTGAAACAAGAACAGGTTTCTACTTTGACAATGACCTTGACGATGATGGCAGCCTACGTAGGGCCATATGGGCGGACGGTACCGCCCGAGATAATTACAAAATTTTTGGTGATGCGGTGTCATTCGACCCAACTTACTCCACCAATAAGTATTCTATGGTATTCACACCATTCACAGGTGTTGACCACCATAAACGATCTGTGACGTTCTGTGGGGCTCTTGTTGCAAGGGAAGATTATGAGTCGTTTAATTGGGTTTTCAGCCGGTTTTTACAAGCAATGGGGGGTAAGGAACCCGAGTACATAATTACGATCGGACCTGGTATTATCAAATCTGTCCCTCTTATTTTCAAGAGATGCGCCATCGGTTACGTATGTGGCATATAATGAACAAAATGCCAAGTAAGTTTGGCGTCTCGAGAAGCGATTATAATGAGTTCATATGTAAAATTAATGACCTTATATGGGACGATGAGCTTGAGGCAGCAGAATTTGATGGTATCTGGGAGCAAATAATTCAAGATCATGGTGTTGGCGTAAATGATTGGTTTGCAGATACATATGCTATAAGGGGACAGTGGGTGATGGCGCATTGCAGAGACTTGAGGATGGCGTCGATTATGAGAACAACTCAAAGATCAGAGAGCGAAAATAGCTTTTTCAAGAGGTTTGAGCACAAGTCAGGAACGTTGCTTGAGTTTTGGATGCGCTTTGAGAGCGCTATGGACCAACAAAGACATACATGAAGCGACTTGACAACATGGATAAGCACTCGTCCATAGCACGGCGTCAACACATCCGGCATTAGAGATTCATGCTGCAAAGGTGTACACCTATTCAGCTTTCCACAAATTCAAACAAGAAGCAATCTTCTCAATTGATACATGTAGAACAGAGGTTTCACCGAGAGAGGCGAGCTAGAGGTAACTACACAAAGATTCAACCAGAAAGAAGAATTTTGAAGTTGTGTACAGTCCAGGTAGTTTACACTTCCTATGACATTTACACTTTCATTTTTTATCTCATTTAAATTCCTATTGTTCCGGGTCTAATTCCAGAGCAAGTATAGTTACCACCCGTGGCTTGTTGAATGATGTCTTGAGTTGGATTCTCCTTTGGTCTTAATCGTTCCTCTCGGCCTCTCCTGCAACAATGAACGAACTGAGGGCTTGGCTTTGTGCCAAGCGTACTCACTCCGACGCTCAAGTCAGTAAACTTAAAGGATAAGTTGTTACTTGGCTGAATGTGTATTGTAGAGAGATAAGGAAGATATTACCAGACGAATAGTGTATTCAGGTTTAGTTGTGTATTTTGGATCCTTTCCTCAATGAAGGTTGAGGAGTATTTATAGGCTTTCACCTTTTGTCACGTAGTGGCCAAGTGGCCAAGTGGCTAGCAGGTGGAAAGACTGATCTACCCCTCGGCCGAGGGACCTATGGCAGGCCGGCGGGCCCTGTTGACTCACCGCCGAGGGGTCTTGGATGTGAGTACGCGGGTATGTGCCCCACGCAAGTTGCCATGCCGAGACCAGTGACAGGCCGATGGACTCGCATCGGCTAGGCTGTCTAAGTCGTTGACTTGCTGTGGATATCTTTGACCTTGCTCAATATGTTGACTTGGTCAGCGGTGCAGAATATGCCCCATCAATTTGCCCCCAGCGTAGTCTATGCCGTGGTATGGGCTCCGATGTACGTTTGAGCGTATATTCTGCGTAAGTATTTGGTAAAAAATGTTCTGCATCGGCTTTTTCTGCGGCGGCTTCTTTTACCTCGGCCTGGTCTTTCTTAGGCCGTACCATATCCCCCCTCCACATGGATGTGTAAAGGGCATCCGATGTGGAAAAGAAAGTGACGCTGGCCGAGACCAGGATTGAGTGTGCCGGTTGTTTTTGATTGCCCCATTGCCGGCGCTACTTAGCTTGGTTGACCATGTGGCGGCGGAGAGAACGGATGCTTGGGAATTTGTTGAGGAAGGTGAATAGGCGGAGAGATGTGAATAGGCGTGTTGAAGACGCTTGGTCACTGTTGCATTGATTGACGTCTAATCGCTTTGCAACGATTGACATCCGTGGTTGCATGTCCGACACGTGTCTGCATGCTGATTGGTTGACGCTTCATGGGCTGTTCGTTGATTGGTCCTTCTCTATGGGCTTTTCCCTATAAATAGGGCAGTTATCCCGTGAAATTGGCCACCAATTTCATTCTCCCCAAAATTTTCTTCTCTAAATTTTCAAGGGTTTTCTTGGTCTTCTAATTCTCAGAGTTGTTACTCCGGCGAGTGTTTTTCTTCAAGGTAACAAACAAACTTTCCCATTTCTTAATTTTGTAAGTCTTTATGGTAAACATGTCTTCTCTGCGATGCCGGGCCTAGTAGGCCGGCGCCGGGGGGTTCCCCGTCGCGTCTTGATGAGGGGGAGAAGTTGGACGCCCTCCCGATAAGGCACAGGGGCCCCGTGTCTCCTTCTCCCGAAGTCGATCCTCGAATTTTGGAGGAATGGGAGGATGACTCGATGTCGATGATGACGCAGACGATTTTGGTGATGATGTCAAGAGGCTCGTCCCAAAGAGGTGAGGCAGTACGTTATGGATCACGGTGACGTCTGCAAGGTACGCGTTGACCGAACTTGGACCCATAAGTTGGCCAGTTGTTCTGGTGAGAAATTTTTCGAGGGCCATTTCTTTTTTGGCAGGGGGTACAAGATTGTTATCCCCGAGGAGGGTCGAGCCGTCTGTTGCCCTCCGCCGGGCCATACCGGCGTATACATGCGACACTTGGAGTTCGGGCTCCGGTTTCCGCTGAATGAGTACGTCATGGCCATCATTAAGGCTATGAACGTCGCTGTGGCCCAACTGCATCCGTTGGCCATGAGGACGATAGTCGGCTTTGTGTGGCTTTGTCTCTTCAAGGGGGAGGCCCCGACGGTGAATTTATTCCGCCGGCTTCATTATCTCCAAATCGGCGGCTGGCGCGTCGGTTGGTACAGTGTGCACACGGAGAAAGGCTATGTTTCTGTTGACAAACTTACTTCTTGTAAAGACTGGAGAGATCGGTGGGTGTATGTTAAGGTGCTTGGATGACTATCCGCCCCTCTCCTTTCAAAGACCAAGTGAATTTGCGGTGTGAGACTAAGGCGGAGCATGACAGATGGGTCACCCGGAAGAAGCTCAAGATGGATGCCAGCAAGGTCCTTCTTAAAGAGGATGAGAAGGCGGCGATGAGGCTTTTTGAGGCGGACAAGGGTGGGGTGTCGAAAAATGGATTCCCCAACGCAGATCATTCTTCGGGATGAGCCGCTCTGCCATGTCGGCCTCATCCTACCCCCCCTAGCACGGGGTGAGTGGGGTCGGTGTGAGGCCCATCACCGCTCTTTATGTTCCTGTTTTTCGAACTTCGATTTATTTCTTCTACTTAATTCTTGCTTTTATTTTTTTCGCAGACCACTTTGGACGGGACTTGTCGAGGATATCCTCCCGAGAATGGGCCGCACAAAGACAAAACCGTTGCTAACTCGCACCCCAAGGCTCTGGCCCATGACCGTAGGACGTCGCCGAATGATCTTATGGACCAGGCGGTGAAAAGCTTGAATGCGGTGGAGGCCCGTGCGAAGGTTGTTAGTAACATGCCGCGCCATACTCGAAAAACAAAGCCTTCGGCGGTGATGGCGTCGACATCGGCGCCACCTTCCATCCCCCTGTTCGAAAGGAGACGGTGGAGATCATTTACATCTCTAATGGGGATGACTACGACGAGGAGGAGGGTCTCCCCTTGTCCGTAAGAGAAAGCGGGGCATGCTTTACCGCTGCCGTTGCTTCTGCTGTTGACGAGGAGATGCGCCCTTCGGCCAAGAAGGCCAAGCACGATCGATCTATCCTTGGCTCGTTTAGCCGGTTCATCGGTACTGCCGATGACAGCTCTTCGCATGTCGATGTATGTTGATACTGATGCTTTCTTTAAATTTTGTAGATCAGGCGCTCATTGTCGATCGCCGCTCCTATTGAGCGGCAAGTGGAAGAGAAACCCGCAGTGATGATCATGACGTCGCCATTGGGTCTTCATCCCAGAAGGTTTCCCTTTCCCGACCGCAGACTAGTGATCGAAATGTCACTGCTGACTCTTCATCCCAGAAGGTTTCCCCCTCCCGGCTCGTGGCGGGAGGTGCGAGGTTGGTCGAGGAGCTGGCGAGGTGGAACGAGCTGGCCGGTGCTCGCATTATAGAGCAAGAGAAGGCCGTGGCTCGATCCGCTCTTGAGCTTGATGCCACTAAGAAGGTGGCCGCGAAGGCGAAGCTGGATCTCCTCAATGAGCAAAGGCTTAGGGGAGATGTCGAGAAAGCGCTCTTGGGCCGAGAGAAAGCTTAGGGAGGACGCTGAAAAGGAGGTCCTTGCTGAGAGAGCCAAGGCCGAGGCTGCTGCGGCCGAAGCCGCAAAGTTGCTTTGGAGAAGTGTGACCTTGTTCAGAGGCACGCCGACCTTTATCTCCAGCAGAGGAATGAATTTAGGGGCAAATTTCGAGATCCGGGGAAGGTGATCCGGAGCAAGGAGGCCATCATCAGGCAAAAGGAGGACGACATTGAGATGCTCCAAACCAAAATGCTCCCGACCTATGTTCCGACTTCCGGATCCGCCGGCATACCGCCAGGGAAGTAATTGAGGAGCTCTTTCCTCTTGAAGGTTCCTTTCCGTGGGGCAGATTTGACGAGCTGTTTGACGACAAGCTCGAAGCTAAGGAGAAGGCTGTGGAGGAGAAGGTCAAGGAGGCGGCGAGAGTGAAGATAGAGCAAGAGGCGGCCGAGGAGGCAGCTGCTATCGCTGAGAAGGCTAAAGCGGCCAAGGAGGAAGCCGATTGGGCAAGGGCGATTGAGGCCGCCGAGGCTAAGGTCAGGCTCTTTGCCGAGGCCGTTAAGGAACTAGCCGGTTACTCATCGAAGAAGGTCTTTGCTACACCTGCGATGGCGAGCAACAACAAATGGCGTAGGGAGATGATATCTGTAACCTTTTGTCTTTTGGTTTGTCCTTGTAATTTCTTGTAATTCGTTGAACATTTTTAATAAGAGCTCGTTTCTTCTGCCTCCGGCCTGGCCGAGGTTTTAACCTCACTTCTTTTTCTTGCGCTAGTATTTGAGCCCCAACTGTACTTTTAGCGTCTTTGTCTTCGTCTGGGTTGTCTCCTTACGTTATTAATTGAGTGTCTCTTTTGTCTCCACCTCGGCTTGGCCGAGGCAGTCTAGAGCGCGTATCTCAATTGTGTTAACGCTTCTAAGGCATTTTGATTGCTTTGCGAGTATCAAATGCGCTGGTCGTGATTGCCGCTCTTGTCGGTGTGACAGTGTGAGCCAGCATCTGCTTCTTGTTATTGATTGCCGTGGCGCATACCACTTGGAGTGACTGCGACGGCGTCCAACCTCTTGGGGTGATTGCCGTGGCGTCTACTACTTGGGGTGACTGCGACGGCGCCTATTTCTTCATGGAGACTGCCGTGGCGCATACCACTTGGAGTGACTGCGACGGCGTCCAACCTCTTGGGGTGACTGCCGTGGCGTCTACTACTTGGGGTGACTGCGACGGCGCCTATTTCTTGATGGAGACTGCCGTGGCGTCTACCACTTGGAGTGACTGCGACGGCGTCCAACCTCTTGGGGTGACTGCCGTGGCGTCTACTACTTGGGGTGATCTAACGACGGCGCCTATTTCTTGATGGAGACTGCCGTGGCGTCTACCACTGGAGTGATGACGACGCGCCCGACCTCTTGGGGTGACTGCCGTGGCGTCTACTACTTGGGGTGACTGCGACGGCGCCTATTTCTTGATGGAGACTGCCGTGGCGTCTACCACTTGGAGTGATTGCGACGGCGCCCAACCTCTTGGGGTGACTGCCGTGGCGTCTACTACTTGGGGTGATCTGCGACGGCGCTATTTCTTCATGGAGATCGCCGCTCTTGTCGGTATGACAAGTGTGAGCCGACGTCACATCGATAAAGATCCGCTCTTGTCGGTATGACAGTGTGAGCCGGCGTCTGCTGCTTCCTAGTGACTATGGGAAGAATGAACACTTTGATGGAAGACTTGGACGATTTTTCATTTTAGGTAAAAACATGCGTCGGGGTGCCCACAGCTGTTTTGGACACCTCCGCCGCTACATAGAGTATTCCCGAGATTACCAGCGTCCTAATGGCCTATCAAAGGTACGACGTCCTAGTCAGCCGCTAGTTACATCCATGAGGTCGCCCTCCTGTTGTAAGGATAGGCTTTTTCCTTTCTCTGATTTCTTTGCCACTTTGAGGGATTGCATGTTGCATCCTCTGGCGGCTATCTGGACGTTGACCACCTCGTCATTCTCGTCTTTGGAGACGAGTTTATGCGCTTCCCCCCGGTCCGAGACATACATCAGCGTTAGGGCCCGGATGGACATCACTGCGTCAGCCTCACTCAGGGTGACTCGGCCTATGAGAACGTTGTAGGCGGACGAGCCGTCGATGACCACGAACTCAGCTAGGACATTTTTAGCCGCATTCTTTTCGCGAACGTCACCGGAGTCCGATTGATCCCGGTGGTACCAGTAGCCGGCCCAGAAGTCAGTATAGTGGGTTGGTTCGGGGCTCAAGTCCTTGACTTTCAGGCCGAGGCTGAGGAAGCACTCCCTGAACATGATGTTCGTGTACGCGCCTGTGTCAATCAGGCACCTCTTGACCAGGTGGTTGGATATGTCCAAGTTGACTACAAGTGGGTCGCTGTGAGGAGCGATGACTCCCTCGTAGTCCTTCCTTCCAATGGTTATATCGGGGATGTTGGAAGCGGGGATCGCTGTGTTGGGCACAAAGTTGATGGCCTGATATAGCTCGTTCAGGTGCCGTTTGTGCCCATGAGCGGACCCTCCGTTCTCGTTGCCCCCGATGACAACATGGATCACTCCTATCCGTTCGAAGACGGATTTCTTACCTGAACTGTCGGCGTCAGACTTTTGGCTTTTGGCAACGTACTTGCCGAGGCTCCCCTTCCGGATCAGCTCTTCAATGGCATTCTTTAGATGCCGGCAGTCGTTGGTTAAATGGCCGGTGTGGCCGTGGTACTCACAGTACTGGCTCGTGTCACCGTCACTTTTTGGCTTGGGGGTTCTCTCCCACTTCTGGCCCTCGCTTTTGCTCAGGGCAAAGACCTCGGCGGCTGATACGACGAGAGGGGTTTTATCACTATACCGCCTCTGGTGGTACGTTCCCGAACTCCACCCGGCGCCTGTCGAGTCCTGTCTCCTGGCAGGTTTGTCCGACCGTGACCTATTATTCTCACGGCGTCTTTCATCGGACCGTGACCCGTTGTTGTCACGGCGTCTCTCATCCGGGTTGTCCTCCCGGTGACTCTTCTTTTCTGAGTGCTCGGCCTCGCTAGGGCCTACCCAGGTCTTGTGATAGTCCTCTACCTTGATGGCCTGGTCGGCCATCTTCCTAGCGGCGTCCAAGTTTAGGCCTCCGCACTTGATGAGCTCATTTTTCAAGTCTCCCCTTGGGAGGCCTTTCATCAGCGCGAAGGCCGCCAATTCGGGATTAATTTCTCGAATCTGCTGGACCTTTCCGTCGAACCTCTTCACATAGCTTCGCAGACTCGCCCCCTCCCGTTTGATAGTTAGGAGGTCCGACGTCTCCACGGCCCTTCTCTTGTTGCAAGAGTATCAAGAAAGGCGTCCCTTAGGTCGGCGTAATAGTATACTCTTGAGCCGTCGGAAGCCCCTTGTACCAACTTTGAGCCATCCCATGCAAAGTTGTTGGGAAAACTCGGCACCAGACCTCATCGGGCTGCTCCCATATCGACATGTAAGACTCGAAAGCCTCAGCGTGGTCGGCTGGATCACTATCTCCTTTGTATGATAGGGGTGACAACTTGAGCTTAGTTGGCACCGGATTTCTAGGACGTGGCGTTGAGGGGTCGTCGACCACGTGTCGAACGACACGCGGCGATCGGCTCCTCGCATTCCTAATCCGGCTCCTCTCCTCGTAGCGGGAAGGACTCCTTCTTCGACTTGGACTTCTTCTCCAACTCTGCTGAGTCGGACTCCTCTGGCTCCTTTGGGGTAAGCCTCGTTCGTGCTGCGGGGACGCTGTCCTCCCACGAGCGCGGGAAGGACTTAGGTCTACCACGCCCACTTTGGGCTCCCCCGGCGACTTGGCTGGGTCAGCTTCTCCCAGTGCTCCGTTCAAATTTCTCGAGTCACGTTTTGGGCCCCGGTCTCTGGGCGGTTTCCGCCGCTCTTGTCGGCGTGACAGTGTGAGCAGGCGTATTACTAATTAGGTCCAGGACCATTTTCGGTTTTTGCTATGTCAACCACATGTCCCATGATGGTGACACAGTTGGTCGCGGCGGCGTGTCCGGCATTATTGGCATCCCGAACTCTGGTTGGATTACTCCGCCGGTGGAGGGCTGCACGACTCCAGAATTGTTGAAGGTATCATCCTGGTGGAATGGGGTTTCGTCGGTCACGGCTGCGTCTTGTTGTTTCGACATCTTCTTAGCTTTTTGGGTGGGTTTTTGTTGTTTTTTTTTTGTTGTTTGGGAATGAATGTGACTAGCTTCTAGTGTCTATCCCCACAGACGGCGCCAATTGTTCCGGGTCTAATTCCAGAGCAAGTATAGTTACCACCCGTGGCTTGTTGAATGATGTCTTGAGTTGGATTCTCCTTTGGTCTTAATCGTTCCTCTCGGCCTCTCCTGCAACAATGAACGAACCGAGGGCTTGGCTTTGTGCCAAGCGTACTCACTCGACGCTCAAGTCGGAAACTTAAAGGATAAGTTGTTACTTGGCTGAATGTGTATTGTAGAGAGATAAGGAAGATATTACCGGGATTAATAGTGTATTCGGGTTTAGTTGTGTATTTTGGATCCTTTCCTCAATGAAGGTTGAGGAGTATTTATAGGCTTTCACCTTTTGTCACGTAGTGGCCAAGTGGCCAAGTGGCTAGCAGGTGGAAAGACTGATCTACCCCTCGGCCGAGGGACCTATGGCAGGCCGGCGGGCCTTGTTGACTCACCGCCGAGGGGTCTTGGATGTGAGTACGCGGGTATGTGCCCCGGCTGGCAAGTTGCCATGCCGAGACCCAGGCTGACAGGCCGATGGACTGCATCGGCTAGGCTGTCTAAGTCGTTGACTTGCTGTGGATATCTTTGACCTTGCTCAATATGTTGACTTGGTCAGCGGTGCAGAATATGCCCCATCACCTATAACTTAACATTTACACTTCTGATAACTTAACATTTACACTTCCTATTAGTTTACATTTACACTTCCTATTAGTTTGCATTTACACTTCTAATAACTTAACATTTACTCTTTACAATTGATGACATTTACACTTTACATCATATGACATTTACACTTCCTATACCTTAACATTTACACTTTTCCACTTATTGACATTTACACTACATTTCATGACATTTACACTTTACATCATATGACATTTACACATTTAAATCCCTATAACTTAACATTTACACTTCTAATACCTTAACATTTACACTTCCAATTAGTTTACATTTACACTTCTAATTACTTAGCATTTACACACTACATTTCATGACATTTACACTTTACATCATATGACATTTACACATTCAAATCCCTTAAACTTGACATTTACACTTTTAATTATAGGGTAATATCCGTATAAAACCCTTAAATTATAGGATTATAACGCAAATTTAATACGTGATTTATTGTCATAAACGAAAAACAATGAAAAATGATAAAGCACAAGAATTAACCTTCGGTCCTAGTGCAATTCGGCAATGAGAGATCAAAGTAGACCTCCTCCTAATTGTTGCACCCAAGATCGTCTGAGAAATGCCCTTGTGCTAGAATGTATCCTCTAATTGCCTTGCAATATTTAGAGGATTCTTATGTGAGTTTTGTTTAGATGTGAGATCTAAAGTTTTGAGAGAAATGTTTCTCAAAACCCTAATTTTCTTTTGCAAATGACAATTAGGTTACAAGTGAGGAGAGGGCTCCCTTTTTGTTCACTTGATTCGGCCAAAACCGAGTGAGAGGAGAAGCTTGGGCTTTTTCATTTCCTCTTCATTTTAACTCGTGGTCCGATTCCCAATTACTAAATGTATATGACGCGGTTTCATTATAAATCGTCATCGGTTATCGGTTATTAAAGCATCAACTAATAACACGGATTAGTTGAATTATTAATACATGTCCGACAAAGACAATATCGTATAATTAATTTATCCAATATACATTAATTAATCAAATATAAATCGCTTATATTTAATTTACGAATTAACCGTTTAATTCGTCTTAGCCATTTTTATTTAATCCGTATTAAATAAAATATCTCAACATCACATTTTAACTAATTATTAGTCAAATAACTCGGACTAACTGGTTAGTCAATTTGGCATCAATATGACTGTATTTTCATACCGTCACATCTCTCAAACGTATCTTATAGGTGTGACTTTTAGGGACCAGTTGATCACCGCCATCTGTATGACAATAACGTCAAACTTATCTAGCAAGCCAACCGTTATTGATAAACGTGGACCAACTGATTATAATACAAAAGTATACCCTTTGATCCTTTTAGAGATTTACAAGTCCTTGCACTAATCAGAAGGACACCAGCCCTAACAAGCTCCCACTTGTCCGTACAAGTGTATGTGCAATGACGTTATCCGCACTAACTGGAGGACACAAATCAACAAACTCCCACTTGTCCGTACAAGTGTATGTGCGATAACCGATTCTCATATTCATTTAAAATTTCTCCCACTCAATGTAAAACAATTTGCAGATCCGGATCCGCAAAGGTCGTATTTTACAATCGATCTGTATCTAGAGTGGTTTCCCCGACTAGAGAGTAACTTAACTGATAAAACGAATTCGTATTCGAGCATGGCCATGCATTTCAGTTACGGCTCCTCGAGTGGCCCTGAGAAATATCGAGTACCTGATAAGGGCTGAATATTTCCTTCAACTCGAACTCCTTCCGATCTAAGCACAGCATGAAATGACCCAGAAACAATCTACTTGGCCCCCTGTTACGGATGACCGTGAGAAAGAAACCAAAGTCACCCAAAATCTGTCTTAGTCTCAAGAGACAGTCTATAGTCAAAAGAATCGACTCTTAGGATCACCATGGAGGTCCTATCCACGACCGGGCACCGAATGTTATAAAACATTTAGGACTCCACGTTGATGTCACAATTATGTCCTACGAGATATCCGTATAACACGCTTCTGTGATTGGTCAGTCAACCGGTTGACTTATGGCTCGTTGAACCCACCATCAACCAACGTCACAAAATAATTACCTTGAGTTATCAGCTCACGTGGGCAATTAAGGACCAAAATTATAATGTTTGTTCAGTTCACTTTGTGGTGTTCAAAATTTGTCGTACAAATCCACATGAAAAACAAAATATATAAAATATCAAAACGATGATGTCGTATAGAGTACAAACGAGAATGAATCTAATCCATAAAAGAGTACTACAACTTAGGAACACGTTTAATTCCCATGGAATTAACATGCCCTTCATGCTTATCTTGTCGTAATGGTTTAGTGAGAGGATCTCGCTATGTTATCATCTCAGTAGCAATCTTTTCTATCACTACTTCCTTTTGCTCCACGTAATCTCGGATTAGATGAGCTTTCCGTTGTACATGTCTAGACTTGTTGCTAGACTTTGGCTCCTTAGCTTGGAAGATGGCACCTCTATTGTCGCAATAGATGGTGATCGGGTCATTCGAACTAGGCACTACGGATAGTCCTTGTAAGAATTGACGCATCCATATCGCTTCCTTTGCAGCTTCAGACGCGGCATAGTACTCGGACTCAGTCGTAGAATCTGCTGTAACACTTTGTTTGGAACTCTTCCAGCTGACTGCAGCGCCATTAAGAGTAAAAACGAATCCAGGCTGAGATTTGGAGTCATCTCGATCCGTTTGGAAGCTAGCGTCTGCGTAACCGGTTGCGCATAGCTTTTGATCGCCTCCATAAGTCAATGCCCAATCTTTAGTCCTCCGTAGGTACTTAAGAATGTTCTTGACAGCCATCCAATGTGATTCACCTGGATGCTGTTGGAATCGACTTGTCATACTCAATGTATATGCCACGTCCGGACGTGTGCATATCATGGCATACATGATTGATCCTATAGCCGAGGCATAAGGAATCCGTGTCATGCGCTCTTTTTCTTCCGGTGTCTCTGGTGCCTGAGACTTGCTCAAATGCACCCCTGGAGCCATAGGAAGAAACCCCTTCTTGGAGTTAGTCATGCTGAATCTCTCTAGGACTTTGTCTATGTAAGACTCCTGACTGAGAGATAACATCCGTCGTGATCTATCTCGATAGATACGGATGCCTAGAATTCTTTGTGCCTCTCCCAGATCTTTCATCTGGAAATGGTTTTTCAACCATACTTTCACCGAAGTTAAGAGAGGTATGTCATTCCCAATCAGGAGTATGTCATCGACATACAATATTAGGAAGACAATCTTGCTCCCACTCGACTTGATATAAAGACATGGTTCCTCGACCGATCGAGTAAATCCATTCTCTTTAATCACTTGGTCGAAGCGATGATTCCAACTCCGAGATGCTTGCTTAAGTCCATAAATGGAACGCTTAAGCTTGCACACTTTCTTAGGATGTTCTGGATCGATGAAACCTTCGGGTTGTACCATGTACAACTCTTCCTCCAAAAAGCCGTTTAAGAAGGCGGTTTTCACATCCATTTGCCAAATTTCATAGTCATGAAAAGCGGCAATCGCTAAGATAATCCGAATGGAACGCAAAGATGACTACGGGTGCAAAAATTTCATCGTAGTGCGGACTGCACTTGGGTGAAACCTTTAGCAACTAGTCGTGCTTTATAGATATCTTGTTGACCTTCCACAGAATGCTTTATCTTGTAAAGCCATTTGCATTGAAGGGGACGAACCTTAGCAGGTAAGTCAACAAGATCCCACACGTTGTTCTCATACATAGAGTCCATCTCGGATTGCATGGCCTCAAGCCATAGCTTTGAGTCGGAACTAGTCATGGCACCTTTATAGGTTGCGGGTTCACTACTCGTTAAGAGTAGAACGTCATCTATATCATGTTCCTCGACCATACCAATGTATCTGTCTGGAGGAATAGAGACTCTTCCCGACCTTCTAGGTTCCTCAGGAATATTCACCGCAGCCGGGATTGAAGGAATTGGTTCCTCCAACGGTTGCTCGGTATTTGGTTCTGGAATCTCCGACACGTCGAAGGTTCTATCACTCTTTGCATTCTCGAGAAATTCCTTCTCCAAGAATGTCGCACTAGCCGCAACAAAAACACGTTGTTCGGTTGGCGAATAGAAGTAATGACCAAGTGTTCCTTTAGGATAACCTATAAAGTATGTCTTGACCGATCGCGGGCCGAGCTTATCCTCGTGTCTCCACTTGACATAAGCCTCGCAGCCCCAAACCCGTATAAAGGACAAGTTAGGGACCGTTCCCTTCCATAGTTCATATGGAGTCTTGTCAACAGCTTTAGACGGACTTCGGTTAAGTATTAGAGCAGCTGACAGAAGAGCATAACCCCACAATGAGTCAGGCAACACGGTGTGACTCATCATGGATCGAACCATATCAAGTAGTGTTCGATTTCTCCGTTCGGACACACCATTCAAATTGAGGTGTTCCGGTGGAGTTAATTGTAAGGCAATCCCACAGTCTTTAAGGTGTTGATCAAACTCGTGAGAAAGATACTCGCCACCACGATCTGAACGTAGTGTTTTAATCTTTCTACCCAATAGGTTCTGTACCCTATTCTGGTATTCTTTGAATTTCTCAAAGGATTCACTTTTATGCTTCATTAAGTAGACATAGCCATATCTACTTAAATCGTCCGTGAAAGTGATGAAATACCTATAGCCTTCTCGTGCGGTGATTGACATAGGTCCACATACATCCGTGTGTATGGGTCCTAATAGGTCGCAGCCGCGCATTCCAACACCTTTGAAGGAAATACGAGTCATCTTACCGATGAGACATGATTCACACGTGCCAAATGATTGAAAATCAAAGGCCGAGATAGCTCCATTTTTGATGAGCTGTTTAACGCGTTTCTCATTAATGTGTCCCATACGGCAGTGCCATAGATACGTTTGATCTTTGTCACCAACCTTTAACTTTTTATTCATTACGTGTAATATTTCGGTGGTCTGATCTAAAACATAAATTCCGTTCATGGAGACTGCCTTGCCATAAATCATATCGTGTAATGAGAAAATGCAAGTATTATTCTCTATTACAAATGAAAATCCAAGTTTGTCAAGTGCGAAACTAAATAATGTTTTTGGAAAGATCTGGTACATAATAAGCGATTATATAAAAATAACTCAAATCCGCTAGGAAGCTGGATCACATATGTTCCCCTTGAGACGGCAGCCACTCGTGCTCCATTCCCGACACGCAGTCCACCTCACCCTTTACGAGGGGTTCGATGTTTCGGAGCCCCCGCACATGATTACACAGATGAGAACCACAACCAGTATCAAGTACCCAAGTTCCGTAACTTGCGTGGTTAATCTCAATCATATGAATAAAAGTAGAAGAGGATGAAGACATACCAACAGGTTTAACACGACCTGCCTTTAAGTCCTCATGATAAACAGGACATGTACGCCTCCAATGCCCAGTCTTGTGGCAATGATGGCATTCCATGTTTTCATTCTTGCTCTTTGTCGCGCCTGATGAGGTGCTCGACTCACCAGGCCCACTCTTACCTGAACCCGACTTCTTGAACTTCGGTTTACCTCACGCTAGGTTTGCCTGAGCTTTGCCCTTACCCTTCCCCTTGTTTGTTACAACGAGAACATCCTGTTTCAAGCTCCCACCGAACTTCATGTCCTTCTCGGTCCATTACGAGAAGGGAGTGCAATTCATGGGGACTTTTCTTCAAATCATTCATATAGTAATTCGCTCTAAAGAGCGCAAAACCATCGTGGAGTGAATGAAGCATGCGGTCAATAACAATGTTCTTGCTGATTTTACAATCAAGCGCCTCCAGTCTCTCGACATTCTCAATCATGCTGAGAATGTGTGGGCTAACCGGTTGGCCCTTCTGGAGTCTCGCATCAAAGAAGCGAGTGGTATGCTCATAGGTCACGATTCTCGGTGCTTTCGAGAATTCCTTAGTGAGCGTGGTGAAAATCTTGTTTGCACCTTGGGCTATGAAGCGTTTCTGCAAATTGGATTCCATTTCAAAAATGAGTACGTTTTTAATCGCACCCGCTTCCATGACGAAGTCGCTATACGTGGAGACCTCGTTAACTCGAGCCGTGGGGCCTGGGGCTGGGGGAGGGGCTCGGTCGATACTTGAGCTTCCCGTCGGCGGTGGCGGCATTCCGTAATGCCGCCTCCCATTCCGCGAAGTTTGATCCATCATTCTTGATCTAGTGGACTGATTCATCCGATTCATGAAGATCCGGCCGGACTCACGGTCCAATGTGGCACTTGGCATTGGGTCATCGAGGATGCCAGCCATTATGTTATTAGCAGTTTTTAAAAAAAACGTGATCTACGCTGAAAAAGAAAGAAAAACAAAAACGAAATAAGCAACTCATCGAGGTGATTTAAGTCTATTTAAAATTCATTTTAATCGTGTAGACTCATTGCACTTGCATAATTGATCTCCCTCAAGAATAATACAAGTGATCCCAAGACTCAATTTTCGTAAATTGATAAGCCAACTGTTTAGCTAATTCTTCCGTAAGAACTCTTGGTCGATAGATTTCCGTAAATCCTATCTATAATCCACCATGATCACAGGATCGCATTTGAGTGACCATAGCGTTGAGATAAAATAGGTCAATCGGTTCCAACTTACCCGACGTAGAAGGGGTCATATTATGCCTACCGACGAAGAAGGGACTCATTGGAGTTTGACCTATAAAGACCATTCTCAATTTTGGTTTATACGAGGAAGATCCCATCAACTAAGTTTCAATTCATTTTAAGTGAACAAATAACTAGCAACTGCGTGAATGAATTAATTTAGATGATGGCTTAAATCGTGTGACATATGAATGTCATAGAAAACTAACGCGTGACCTCTACATGAATCAGTTTTCATGCAATTATTAGGTGGTTTGGTTTTTAGGCGGAATATGATGCAATTTATCGATACGATAAAATAAATAAATGAATGCAATACGTAAATAAAAATTCCTAGTGTGGCCTATCCTAGTAAAAAGAACATAATACAACTTTGGAATCCACCGTTGGACCCGAGAAGCTTGTCTTGATGTTCCATCTATGTCCATGCAGCGGGAGTGAGCATCCGATCTCCATCTTTAGTCTTCTCAAAATTACAATTAAAATTTACAAAATATAAACCTATTTACATTCTAAATAAAAACTGTAATTAAAAGAAATAAAAAGGGAGATACGAGATCTCAAAATACAACCAAGACCGTGTTCCATCATTACGGTAACACGTTCTACTAAGGCCACACTAAGTTACAACAGTTTGTAAAAATAAATAAATAAATACGTAATTAAAAGCATTCAAAACAATCTAAATAACGTTAAATAAAATGCATCAACTAAAATTTAAATTTATTCGTGACATAATTCTGTAATTGTGTCAAATTTAATCCAAACCACCTTTAATGATTAAAATTATGTGACAAAACCGCTTTAGTCAAGTTAATTTTAATCCGTGATAATCCGTTACTTTAAATCGTTTTAAAGTAACTAAATTGTTCGTGGGTGAACCGTTTCACTATCAAGCGAATGCACAAAATTCGTATTGTGCACATGTTTTGGCCGAAAGAAAATAAAAAACTGAAAATTTTTTTTTTTCTTTCTTCACGGTCTGACCGTGAACAGTAAAAATTTTTTTTTTTTTTTTATAAAGTTGCTGAAAACCGAGAGCAACAAAAAAAAAAAACAAAACGGCTCAAAACGTGAGCAACAAAGATCAAAACAAAACGATTTGTTAAAACCCAATTGCAATTTTAATCTAATCCGTATAGAATTGAAACTACAATTGATACATCTTTAACATATTGCAACAATTATCGATTAAAATTACAATATGCAAAGAATAAAAAAACAACAAAAGATCGACAATGCAACCGTGTAAGCTGGACACGGTTCCCAAAGAAAAACAGGCCGTGGCACAAAAAAAAATGCCGAGACCTAAAGGCCACACGGTCTATCAAGTTTTTATACAAAAATTATCGATTTGATAAAAACCAATTGCGATATCACCTAATCCGTATAGAAATGAATTTGCAATTGATAGATCTTTAACATATTACAATGAATATCGATTACAAAATAATATGCAAAGATCAAAATCGAAAACAAAAAACAATAAAGCAATGCACGGAATTCAAGGCAGCCGTGCAAAAAAAAATAGCCGTGCTAAAAATTTTTTTCAGCCGTGTGGTTTTAAGCAACAAAAAAATTATCGATCCAATTCGTTTGATGAAAATCACATAAAAAAAATTACGTGGCCTTGCTCTGATACCACTTATAGGGTAATATCCGTATAAAACCCTTAAATTATAGGATTATAACGCAAATTTAATACGTGATTTATTGTCATAAACGAAAAACAATGAAAAATGATAAAGCACAAGAATTAACCTTCGGTCCTAGTGCAATTCGGCAATGAGAGATCAAAGTAGACCTCCTCCTAATTGTTGCACCCAAGATCGTCTGAGAAATGCCCTTGTGCTAGAATGTATCCTCTAATTGCCTTGCAATATTGAGAGGATTGTTATGTGAGTTTTGTTTAGATGTGAGATCTAAAGTTTTGAGAGAAATGTTTCTCAAAACCCTAATTTTCTTTTGCAAATGACAATTAGGTTACAAGTGAGGAGAGGGCTCCCTTTTTGTTCACTTGATTCGGCCAAAACCGAGTGAGAGGAGAAGCTTGGGCTTTTTCATTTCCTCTTCATTTTAACTCGTGGTCCGATTCCCAATTACTAAATGTATATGACGCGGTTTCATTATAAATCGTCATCGGTTATCGGTTATTAAAGCATCAACTAATAACACGGATTAGTTGAATTATTAATACATGTCCGACAAAGACAATATCGTATAATTAATTTATCCAATATACATTAATTAATCAAATATAAATCGCTTATATTTAATTTACGAATTAACCGTTTAATTCGTCTTAGCCATTTTTATTTAATCCGTATTAAATAAAATATCTCAACATCACATTTTAACTAATTATTAGTCAAATAACTCGGACTAACTGGTTAGTCAATTTGGCATCAATATGACTGTATTTTCATACCGTCACATCTCTCAAACGTATCCTATAGGTGTGACTTTTAGGGACCAGTTGATCACCGCCATCTGTATGACAATAACGTCAAACTTATCTAGCAAGCCAACCGTTATTGATAAACGTGGACCAACTGATTATAATACAAAAGTATACCCTTTGATCCTTTTAGAGATTTACAAGTCCTTGCACTAACTGTAAAGGACACCAGCCCCAACATTAATACCTTAACATTTACACTTCCTATTAGTTTACATTTACACTTCTAATTACTTAGCATTTACACTTTACAATTGATGACATTTACACTTTACATCCTATGACATTTACACTTCCTATACCTTAACATTTACACTTTTCCACTTATTGACATTTACAGTACATTTTATGACATTTACACTTTACATCATGTTGACATTTACACTACATTTTATGACATTTACACTTTACATCATATGACATTTACACATTTAAATCCCTATAACTTAACATTTACACTTCTAATACCTTAACATTTACACTTCCTATACCTTAACATTTACACTTTTCCACTTATTGACATTTACACTACATTTCATGACATTTACACTTTACATCATATGACATTTACACATTTAAATCCCCTATAACTTAACATTTACACTTCTAGTACCTTAACATTTACATTCCTATTAGTTTACATTTACACTTCTAATTACTTAGCATTTACCCTTTACAATTCATGACATTTACACTTTAGATCATTACATTTACACTTCTAATAACTTAACATTTACACTTTACAATTCAATACATTTACACTTTACATCAGTGACACTATTTTTAACGTTCACACTTACATGCTAGCTTTATGTGATGACACAGGTACACGTAAAGCAAGCTGCAGTTGTACGATATTCGAAAGAAGCGGAATCCTATGCCGCCATATAATATGGATTTTTTCAGCAAGTGGGATAAAGACTATACCAGAAGATTATGTTCGAATAGATGGATGAAAGAGTATCTCCGATTAAGGATTTTCAATACTAATGGTGAAGGAACAAAAAAACATGCAAGTCATCGATGAAAAACAAATTGCAATGTCAATAATGTGGTCAGAAGTTCATGAAGCTGTAGGGCTCCTTCGAGACAAAGGAATAGCTGATGTTGACAGCTTTTCCGCTGTAATAAGATCATTTAAACAGTCCCTGTCACCATTAGGGGAAGTTTTGAATAAAAATCAACAAATGGAGAAATTTCTGAATTGTACGGCATGTGAGGTAGTGACGATATTGCCACCAAAGAATTCGAAAAACAAGGGGACCGGAAAAGATTCTTGTCACCAAAACAAAAGCAATGGTGTTGGCTAGGAAACCCAAACGTAAGTGTAAGAATTGCAAGAGAATGACAAATCACGACAAGAGAAATCGCCTAACCCCTTCTCAAAGACACACGCCATTGTGCGAAGGGTCGTCTGAACCCGAGAGAAGAGGATGAGGGAGAGGAGGAGGAAGAGCTGAGTCGAACAAGAATAGACGCGTCGATCGGTGACAAGTGTTGCTCTATATATTTTGAGTGTGTAACTTAAAACTTTGATGTGCTATAACTGGAGCGGGCGATAAGGAATTGGTCTCATGGCAACAGAATTTGAACTGCAGCAGGTTGGTGTAAATTTTCGTAACACCAACGTTAGAGTTACACTGTCATAAGACCAAAATCTCTCTGTTTTATTAGATAGCCAAACATTGTGTTACTTGAACTTATTTTGGATTACTTATGTTATTTCAAGTAACAGTTACACTTATTTTCAAATAACTGGTGTTAACATTTACACTTCCCATGTCAGCACATTTACACTTCCAGTAACTCCACATTTACACATACTATATCCTCACATTTACACTTTGAATATCTTCACATTTACACTTCCAATTTAGACAGTTTTACACTTTATTTGTTCACATTTACACTTCTCCTATATTCAAATTTACACTTTCTAATTGTTCTTATTTACACTTTTTTTTTGTTCACATTTACACTTGGGCTGTCACCACATTTACACTTTAAGTGTGTTAACATTTACACTTTAAGTGTGTTAACATTTACACTTACAGTGTAAATGTCACTAAATTACAAGTGTGTTACACTTGCAGTTTAGTCACATTTACACTTTGAATAAACTATGATTATAAATGCCAAAAAATAGTCAACCATTACACTTCATTAGTGTAATTTACCATTACACTTCATTACTGTAAAGCTTACACTTGCAAACATTGCAAACCACAAACAAAAACCTTCTTTTCTAAGTTCAAGATTGCCAAACAAAATACATTTAAAAAAAAATATGTCCACAAATTGTTCACTTTTTCGACAACACAAATTTAATTTTGCGCTTCTTTTGTAACTTGGCCCATAAATCTTCTTTTCCAGCGATAAACCTATTCAACTTTGCTTCAAAAATGTCTCTGTTGACATTTATGTCAGCTAGAACAAGCGTCGCCACCAACTCGACTACCAAGTACCGTTGATTCCTCTTCCTCTCCAAGTCTGGATGCTCAAAAGGTTGACCCTCGTACATCAAAGATATACATCATACGTAAAATCCCCGATTCTCGTTATGTTAGGAAGGGGTGTTTGCCGCCTGAACGGGATTTGCCGATCTTTGAAAGCTAGTAATCTCATATCCCCTGTCCGTTCGACGTCCCAAATAATCGCTAACAAACCGATGCCACTTGGCGAGTAACATTGCACATTTCAGATCGATCCTGCTTGGCATGATGTTGGTAGTCAAGGAGATCAACAGTTTGTTGTCCAAAATTTATACACACGCATGCAAAGTGCCCACCAATGTTGACAGGTACGAAGATAAACTCGGCATTCAGGTTGAAAGTTTTATCACAGTCCTGGATGAAGGTATCCCAAATGTGATACACCGATCGTGATGTCATTAGATCGTGAGCACGCTTCACGTATATCCAAAAGCCGCATGATACATTCCCTGTTCGGAGGAGTGAGTGAGACTACATAATAAAAGTAAGAACTAATGTATAACTTTTAGGCTTTGTGCAGGGGGGGTGTACCATATGACGTATCCCAAAGAAGGCCATCCTAGGAAGTAAGTGTTCAAAGCAGGCTCCAAATGGTTCAAAGAAAACAGCCCACGACTCAATGACAACAGGCGACATTACAACCTCGGGAAGCATGGTCATGATGTCGGACCGGCGCAGGCATGCGCATGCCCACTGTACCAAGAGATTGATTCACTGCAATAAAACACACGTATAATAGTAAGAAATTGAGAAGTAGTTACAAATTAAATATCGTAACTAATTGGCCCTGTTATAAGAGTCTGGCAGGTACTAACGAATCTTCAAAGTTGTAGTCGTCTAACAAGCAATAGTCCACCGCATGCTTTCGACGTGATCGAATACCCCTGACCAAGCTTTGATTGTTCCGTAAGAAGGTCGAGACAACAAGAGTCTGTGTACCAAAGCAGCCCACGTCAATTGAGCAACCCAAGCCATCCCCCCGCCCGGGGACGGCTCCGCATTTACCGACAAAGGTTGGCTACTGACGATCACTACTGACGCTCAACAACAAATGGGGTCGCTTTCCGCCAGTATGGCTGCTGCACTGACCACCGGACTTCCTTCTATGCGTTTAGGGGTGGGACGCAACACGGGGACGTTCTCGTACGTAATCTCTTCCTCATCGTCCGTGCTCCGCTTCGTGCAACATTGGAGACCGGGTTCACACCTTGACCATACTTTTCCCTGAATTGGGTTATCCTTGAGCGAACGCTCTCCCTCACTTTGTTATGGTCACTCAGGATAAGAATCGACACCACTTCAGCACGGACGGGGTTCAGAACGTCCCTCTCACCTAAGGCGCAGTCAAATAGCTTCCCATTGAAAAGCAGCATGTGTATCATCATGTACACCCCGCAATCAAACGCAGAATAACCGGTACCTTGCCATTTAAATTCGACATTCACAAATTTGAACCCGGCAACCTTTGAACCTCGACAAACCCTTTAGACTCCGATACGCACCCATTAAATCACACTTTAAAAAGGAATTTAAAAAAAGTCAATTTAAAAACAAAGTGTTTAAAATTCCGTAATACATCAACACCAAGAACAAATTAAGGTATGCTATTTATAATTATTACCGCAATACGGGAAATTCCAAAATATGGAAGCTTCTCAAAATCATCGTCGTATCGACGGTTGTCCAAATACTCTATCTGCTCGGAAACGAAGTTTATGCATGCACAGCTGTAATGATCATTATTGCCAGATAAGATCGGGATGAAGACTTGGCGGGTGTGACAACAAAGACATAAAAGATACACTCAGTAAAAAATACAGATTTACACTTTCAATAATTCGTCACATTTACAATCCTTGTGTCATGACATTTACACTTTCCATATATTCACATTTACACTATATATGTCATGACATTTACACTTCATATTTAGTCACCTTTACACTCCCTGTGTCATAACTTTTACACTTCACTATATCTCACATTTACACTTCCTATGTGATGACATTTACACTTCACTATGTATCACATTTACACTTCATATTTCATTACATTTACACTTCACAAATATCTCACGACATTTACAGTTCACTAAGTCTCACGTTTACACTTCATATGTCATGACATTTACACTTTACATATATTCACATTTACACTTTATATGTGCTGACATTTACACTTTCTATTTAGTCACCTTTACACTCGCTATGTCTTCACATAAAAGACATAAAAGATACACTCAATAAAAAATACAGATTTACACTTTCAATAATTCGTCACATTTACAATCCCTGTGTCATGACATTTACACTTTCCATATACACATTTACACTATATATGTCATGACATTTACACTTCATATTTAGTCACCTTTACACTCCTTGTGTCATAACTTTTACACTTCACTATATCTCACATTTACACTTCCTTTGTGATGACATTTACACTTCACTATGTATCACATTTACACTTCATATTTCATTACATTAACACTTCACAATATCTCACGACATTTACAGTTCACTATGTCTCACGTTTACACTTCATATGTCATGACATTTACACTTTACATATATTCACATTTACACTTTATATGTGCTGACATTTACACTTTCTATTTAGTCACCTTTACACTCGCTATGTCTTCACATTTACACTTTCTATATAATCACATTTACACTATACATCATGACATTTACACTTCACTATGTATCACATTTACACTTCATATTTCATGACATTTACACTTTCTTCTTAATCACATCCAGGCATTTACACTTTCTGTGAAAATCACATATACACTTTCGGTGTGATGACATTTACACTTCACAATAGGTCACATTTACACTTACCATATCAGATCCAAGTTGAAATGGAGACAAACAGGATTGAATCCAAGCATCCCACCCAGCCCAGATTTCGTCCTTTTTGTCAAGAACAATTCCTTTCTTCTTCGCTTTCCAAATATCCAGTGCAGGGCTCTGTTCAAACGAAGGGCAGCGCTATTAAATTTAGAAACTTACGTTACAATTAAATTGGAACTATAAAAATTGCATTGAGTGAGGATAGGACAAGTACGGTGTGACTAAGCCCAAAGAAACAACGAGAGGATGCAAATCGTGCGCTTTGGTCATACATCATCTTATTGATTAGTAGGCACCAACAATCGATTCATGAATTCATAACTTCCTGTCCAGGTTCAAGGGTTAACATGTCTTCCCGTGACACGAAGAAAAAGTCCGAAAAACCGCCAATTCTTCCCTACAAAAAAAGAAAAAATTATATAAGGCGAACATGGTTACGACAACATATAAGTATTAATATGTTTGACATAGAAATTAATCGACTCACCCTTTCAACCAAGCTTCTGATTTGTTAAATACGTAGTCCATGACGTATTTCCTTTCCTTAAAAACACCCCTAAATAACTTCTTATTCAAATTTCAGGTCTCTGAGAACAAAGCCCTGCTCGGGCATGGGTTCCCCACAATCCATGGTGCAAGTCGATTCTCGGGGACCACTTCCATGCACCGTAAGGGCTCACTGAATGAAATAGGAAAGGGTGGTGATCCATATTTCTCCTGGGACATAAATTTCCCGACCATCCGCGGCACGGCTGGTTGAGAAGGGCCTCGCCACATCGGTCGTTCCAAAATCCTCACCAAAACCCCTTAAATGCCTCAGCTAGCTCTGCAGATATAAACGTACACCGAAATTCCGAACTTAAACTCAGGCGGAGGGTGCTTCAACAACCACCTTATCTCGCTCCCTCTCGCAACATCCATGAGCTTGTCATCATTCGAAATGGACCAGACAACCGGGTTGTTCAAGAGGGCCCTCACCTTGCTCGTTGACCATGCCACTACCAATCTCTAACCCTTCTTGCGATGCATCTTCACGGACTATGGTCAAAACAACGCCATGCTCACAATCCTGCTTTCGTGCGACTAACTTGGCGTCGGTCAACGGGCCGTTCCACTCCCCGCGCCGCTAACATCTACAAATCACCGGACACTAGTCCAACCACGAGTGGTTCGGGCCCACGGCAGGTCCCCGGTCTTCGGGCGGCTCCATGTCCATGCCCTACACAAACCTCATCCCGGACGCTTGCACCGCTAACATCCACATCCACATCCACGCCTGGCACTAGTCCAACCACCACCGATTCAGGCCCACGGCGGTCCCCGATCTTGAGGCGGCTCCATATCCATTCCCCGCACACTGCCTCGTCTGTTCTCTCGGTGCACCACCCCGTGCCACTTCACCGTCACCGCACCGACAACTTTTTCAGCGCGTTATCAATATCAGCTGTCGCTATAAATTTCAACTGAAATGAAGATGATCCATCTTCAATTGTCGGGACTACCACATCCGCATCCACCTTGTTTGCTACTTTTGAAAAAGACGCCTCCCCTTCACCGAAATGGCCCCTGTTCTTGAGCCACTCCATATCCATACCCCCGCACAATCTCATCCTCACCTATCTGTACGCAACCCTCTACCGCTTCACCACCACCGTGACCAATATCTCACAAACCTTGCAGCGTTCTCAATATCAGCAGTCGAAATAAATTTTAGTTGAACTGAAGATGAGCCATCTTCAGTTGAGTGACCTACCACATCCGCATCAACCTTATTCGTTGCTTCTGACTTACACTTCTCAACAACATGTTCAGCTTTCTCAGGGGCACCACTAGTGTCAGGCACTTCCCCTCCCAAACTTTCCTGCTCCTCGTTCAATGAGGGCTTTGTGTAAGCTTCTTCAACTTCATCCGGGCTATAAATTTTCTCAAGAATCTGCCGATCGCTTAATTGAGTCAAGTCGTCGGTTAAATCTAGCCCACATTCCTCTTCCTCTCGTCGACAGGCTTCGTTAAGTTCAGCGGTGTTGTAGAAACCAGCGGTCTCCATTACCGTGACATCGCCACATCACCGCTTTATCACCCAAATCGAATCTTCTGCAAGTGACACAGGCTCTACAGTAGGCGTAAACTCGAACTTAGGAACCTTGGTCTTTCTTTTCTTGCTTGCCTTTGTTTGTTTCTTGGCCGCCTGTTTTTTTTCTTGGCCAACATCTGACAATGAGGGAGCGTTATCATTATACTTCTTCATTTGGGACGCTAAATTTCCAACTTCTTCAACATATTCCTTCACCTTTGCACCTTCAAAAAAAGCTTGCGTCGCTTGTGACGGAACAAGATCAGTTGAAGAAGAAGCACCTGTTGTTAAATTCTTAAGCAATGCAGCTGCATCCGTATACCACGAATAGAAGGCCACAGCATTCCTTTGAATCTTCAAGTACAGCTCGTGTACACCCTACAGTTGGTAACAAAAAAAGATTTAAGAGTCTAGATACACAAAATATACCTCTCAATATATATATATATATATATATATATATATATATATATATATATATATATATATATATATATATATATATATATATATATTAAAAAAAAATATGCGATTAATTAAACATTCATAACATAAATCTTATATCTACAAAATTTCTAGCTTTCAACTCATCGTCATCTTCAACACCGGGAGGGAGTTCAATCTGAATAAACTTCTTATCGGGTGATGTACCCGACGTTGAAATCAGAAGAGGCGTAGGGCTTGCCAATGGCGCCTTGGGCGCGCCAGCTATAGCCAACATCGTATTACCGTGTCCTTCTCATCGTGGGTCCTGTTTTGACATCGCGGGTACTTCACCTTCGACAAAGTTAGTCAACCAAGTGGCCCCACGTCCACTCATCCTTTAACCTCTTCGATAGAGTTTTCGATCCCAATGCTTTGAATAAGTGGAAGGCCATCTAGGGAACTCTTGCCACGGTAATCATACCGCTGAAAATAAGTAATCATAAGGAAAGGGATACAACCAAGCAGATGTGATCGCATCGCACGCGAGCCTCGGCTGCAAAGATTAGCTAAACATTCTAATACATACGAGCACCAGTCATACTCCGGTATGGCACTCACATCTTCAACCACTTTCAAAAGTTTGATTTCAATGTCGTTGTTCAATGTCGGCGCAAGGAATGATGAAATGCTAAGAAGCACAAACAGCGCGTAAATTCATCACCTCCATCTTTGAATTGCTCTGACTCAATATAATTGAAGACGTCTCCTAAAGGAATAGAATCGAATTTGATTTCACTTTGAACTTTTTGCGCCACGCTTGTTTTATGCGCACATATTTTTCATCTTTAGAACCAGGCATATGTCCAAAGAGGTACTATTTCCATCTCTCTCTCACCAAGAGGTAACATGAAACAGTCATAGACATCATACTTAGTAACCATAAACTCCTTCAACTCCGACGCCCTGAAAACATGAGAACCATCGATGAAAGCCTCAAGAAATTCAGAACATGTGAAAGCGGGAAAGTTCGAGTTTAAGATGAAGCAGACCCCAAATCCAATCCTCTCGTACAATGCTCGTTGGACAATGTTAAGCTTACCAATAAGCTTGTGAAGCCGGTTGGGCGACACTTAACGGAAAACAAGAGGGGTAACTTGTGGTTGTTCTTCACTTCCAGCTACTTCTCCATCAAATACCATCTGAATCAGGAACAAAAAGTACATAAGAAATGCACAATATCAGTCAACCTATAACAGTCTACACATTTACATTTACACTTACTCTATCCTCACATTTACACTTCCAGTATCTTCACATTTACACTTCCAATTTAGTCAGATTTACACTTTATTTGTTCACATTTACACTTCTACTATCCTCACATTTACACTTCCAGTATCTTCACATTTACACTTCCAATTTAGTCAGATTTACACTTTATTTGTTCACATTTACACTTCTACTATCCTCACATTTACACTTCCATTATCTTCACATTTACACTTCCAATTTAGTCAGATTTACCCTTTATTTGTTCACATTTACACTTCTACTATCCTCACATTTACACTTCCAGTATCTTCACATTTACACTTCCAATTTAGTCAGATTTACCCTTTATTGGTTCACATTTACACTTACTCTATCCTCACATTCACACTTCCATTATCTTCACATTTACACTTCCAATTTAGTCAGATTTACCCTTTATTGGTTCACATTTACACTTACTCTATCCTCACATTTACACTTTCATTATCTTCACATTTACACTTCCAATTTAGTCAGATTTACCCTTTATTTGTTCACATTTACACTTACTCTATCCTCACATTCACACTTCCAGTGTCTTCACATTTACACTTCCAATTTAGTCAGATTTACCCTTTATTTGTTCACATTTACACTTCTCCTATACTCACATTTACACTTCCAGTATCTTCACATTTACACTAACAGTTTAGACAGATTTACAATTTATTTGATCACATTTACACTTCTACTATCCTCACATTTACACTTCCATTATCTTCACATTTACACTTCCATTATCTTCACATTTACACTAACAGTTTAGACAGATTTACACTTTATTTGTTCACATTTACACTTCTCCTATACTCACATTTACACTTCCAGTATCTTCACATTTACACTAACAGTTTAGACAGATTTACACTTTATTTGATCACATTTACACTTTTACTATCCTCACATTTACACTTCCATTATCTTCACATTTACACTAACAGTTTAGACAGATTTACACTTTATTTGATCACATTTACACTTCTACTATCCTCACATTTACACTTACTCTATCCTCACATTTACACTTCCATTATCTTCACATTTACACTAACAGTTTAGACAGATTTACACTTTATTTGATCACATTTACACTTCTACTATCCTCACATTTACACTTACTCTATCCTCACATTTACACTAACAGTTTAGTCAGATTTACACTTTATTTCTTCACATTTACACTTCTCCTATCCTCACATTTACACTTACTCTATCCTCACATTTACACATTGAATATCTTCACATTTACACTTCCAATTGGGTCAGATTTACACTTTATTTGATAACATTTAAACTTTCTATTTGTTCACATTTACACTTTTTTTGCTTCACATTTACACTTGGCATGTCCTCACATTCACAGTCCCAATTACATCACATTTACAATGCCCAAAAACAGGCTCGATTAAAACCCTAACAAATACATTGACACTACCCATCAATTCAGATTTACACTATGAATTTAATTAAAAATTCAAACACACAATAAAATCACATAAATTGAAACACGCAATAAAATTGAAACACGCAATATAAAAATTACGACTCAAGCATAATTTGCAAAATTAAAAAAGTTAAACAAAGAAAAGAATAAAGGATGATCAGTGAATTACCTTCAAAGTGAGGCAAAGAAACAAAGATAGGAACTACAAGGGTTTGAATGCGATAAAATATAGAAAAGAAATGGAATTGTTGTATTTGGTAAGCAAGAGAAATGGAACAGTAATGAATAGAAAAGAAATGAAGAAATGTGAGATGAAAGGCAGGAATAAGGAAGGACGGTTTTTTGAAATTATGAGGAGGTTGTATGAGATAGTGAAGGAAGTTGAATAACGTGCAAGTGATCGATGAGGAACATACATGCGAATGAACAAAAAGTCTAATAGCCTAAGGAGAGAGGTAATTAGTCTACATATTATTTTAATGTTATAAGTTGCTTTTTGGTGTAATCTTAGTCATTCATCCTCACAATCTAAGGGCTCTAAATGGGACTTATGGACTTAATGTCTTAAGGTGGACTCACTTGATCCTTCCTCTATATATATATATATATATATATATATATATATATATATATATATATATATATATATATATATATATATATATATATATATAGAGTAAAGTTCTTCTAAGTCCTTCATATCTTTTGAGTCCCTAAGTCCTTATAAGGGCTCTTGGATGAAGGGAATGAAAGGATGAGATTACATCTCAATGAATGGCCACAAATCAACCTAGTCTAATTAGCTCCTCATTGCAATTAAGTTACCCACTAATCCATTCATCCCTCATTATCACAAACTTCTTCCATCTCTCTAAATCTCACAATCTCTCCTTTTTCTCTCTTCCTCTCATCACCAAACCACAAAAATAAAAAAACCCAAAACAAAAAAAACCCAAAACCAAAAAAAACCAAAACAAAAATTTGAAAAACAATTTCATCTCCCTCCTTCCCTCCCTCCATCCCTCCCGTACCCTCAAGACAACCACCCCGCACCCGACCACCGCCACCTTTCCCAGCCCGCACTAATATACCATCCGACACACCACTCCGACCATATACACTACGACAACCACCGTCACCTAGCCCACGACCCGTCTCCGTTCTCATTTTTCAGATTTGCCGCCACCACCATCTCCCCTCATTACTCCCACCACCGCACTCAACAACCTCCTACACAACCACCCCCTTGTCGACACACAACCGACCCACAACCGACCCACAACCACAACCAACCCACGACCAAACTCCACCTACTTCCCCTACACCGACGCCTGCCACTCACGGCCCCGACCTCCACGGACCACCAACCACTCCCTTCGTCCCCTACGTATTTAATGTCGACAGCCACCACCCCCACTCGAAACCACTTGCAACAACCACCAACATGTGAGTCACCACCGCATCCACCGTCTTCTCCTCCTCCACACAACACCACCAGGCCGGCACTCCTCCCTCCTTCACGGCCCACTGCCGCCACCCGTCTTATATTTCTCTTTATTCTTTTGGTTTTTCCAGATCTGTTTGTTTGATATTTTTTTTTTTTTTTTTGTTTTTTTCGGTTTTAAGTATATAGTTGTGTGTTATTATGTTTTTTTTAAATATTTTTTTAATCTCGGTTGTGTGTTTGGTTTTTTGTAATATTTCTATTTTCTATTTTTTTTTTGGTCAGTGAACCCAAAACTCGTTTTTGTTTTATATTTTTTTAGATCTAGTTTTTTGAAAAGAAATTGTGGTTTTTATTTATTAGATTTATTTTTTGATATAAATTATGATATAGGAGTAATTTTTAGATTTAGTTTTGAAAAGTTAAAACTAGATCTATTTTTTTTTTTTCAGATTCTCTTTATTGGTTGATTTTTAACTTCTAGTAAAGTTGAAGTTACACTTATTTTGGTTAAAATTACACTTTTTTTGGTTAAAATTACACTTTTTTTGGTTAAAATTACACTTCTTTTAGTTAAAATTACACTTTTTTGGTTAAAATTACCCTTATTTCTGTTATAATTACACTTTTTTTGGTTAAAATTACACTTTTTTTGGTTAAAATTACACTTCTTTTGGTTAAAATTACACTTTTTTGGTTAAAATTACCCTTATTTCTGTTATAATTACACTTTTTCCTGTTAAAATTACACTTTTCTCTATTACAATTACACTTTTTCTTGTTGGAATTACACTTTTTCTTGTTACAATTACACTTTTTCCTGTTAAAATTACACTTTTTTCTGTTAAAATTACACTTTTTCTTGTTGGAATTACACTTTTTCTTCTTACAATTACACTTTTTATGTTAAAATTACACTCAATTCTCTCACAATTACACTTTTTCTTCTTACAATTACACTTTTTTTTGTTACAATTACATTTTTTATGTTAAAATTACACTCAATTCTGTTACAATTACACTTTTTCCTGTTAAAATTACACTTTCTCTTGTTGGAATTACACTTTTTCTTGTTACAATTACACTTTTTCTGTCACAATTACACTTTTTCTTCTTACAATTACACTTATTTTGTTACAATTACACTTTTTATGTTAAAATTACACTCAATTCTATTACGATTACACTTTTTCCTGTTAAAATTACACTTTTTCTTGTTGGAATTACATTTTTATTCTTTTAAAATTACACCTTTCTACTTTAAAATTACACTTTTTTCGGTTAAAATTACACTTTTTCCTGTTAAAATTACACTTATCTCTATTAATGACTAAAGTTAGACGGACTAATTTGGACTATTTGGACTAATTTGGACTATTTGGACAATTTGGACTATTTGGACTAACTAATTTGGACAATATGGACTAACTAATTTGGACATTTTGGACAATATGGACTAACTAATTTGGACTATTTGGAAGAACTAATGGAGTTTACGATTAAATTGAATACAATATTTACAACTAAATTTGGAATAAAATTATACAATTTTGGACTAAAAATACATTTTTGGATTGAAAATACACTATTTACGAATAATTTTGAACTAATAGTACACTATTTACAACTAAATTTAGAGTAAAATTACACAATTAGAACTAAAGTTACACAATTCATTTATTTTGAGTCATTTAGATTGTGCAATTCCAATCATTGTCCACTAAAGTGTAACTTAGTAAATTGATAGTGTGTATCTTTTATCATTTTATGAGTGTAATTTTAGTCAACAAAAGTGTAATTTTAGTCCAAAAAAGTGTAATTTTAGTCTACAAATGTGTAACTTTAATCCACAAATGTATAAATTTAGTCTACAAAAGTGTAATTTTAGTCTACGAAAGTGTAATTATAATCCATAAAAGTGTAATTTTAATCCAAATGTATAACTATAGTCCAAATTTGTGTATCTTTAGTCCAAATTGTGTAATTTTAGTCCAAATTGTGTAATTTTTGTCCAAATTTCTGTAACTTCAGTCCAAATTCTTCTAACTTTAGTCCAAAATCGTAACTTTAGTCATTGAGAAGATAACCTTAGTAGAGATAAATGTAACTTTAATGAAGACAAGTGTAATTTTAAAGGAAAAAAGTGTAATTTTAACAGAAAAAAGTGTAATTTTAACGGAAAAGTGTAATTTTAACCCGAAAAAAAGTGTAATTTTAACAGAAAAAAGTGTAATTTTAACGGAAAAAAGTGTGATTTTAACAAGGAAAAAACTGTGATTTTAACCAAAAAAAGTGTAATTTTAACGGAAAAAAGTGTAATTTTAACGGAAAAAAGTGTAATTTTAACGAAAAAAGTGTAATTTTAACCGATAAAGTAATTTTAATAGATCCTAAATCACACAATACCAAAAGAAAATTTTAAATACGAAATTTGGCAAATATATATAACAAGACGAATATTAACAAAGTGATATCAACAAGAAAAAAGTAAAAAATGAGATTTCATAACTAATAGATTTAGTACTAAAATAAAACTATAATTTGTAAGAATGTCAATAACCGGAAAAAAAAAAAAAAAGACCAAAACATGAAAATTGAAAAAAAAAAACGGAAATGGAAGAAAAAAAAACGGGTCAATGAAAATTTATCTATTTTAGTAGATCTAAGATTAAAATTAAAAAAACTCTCAAATTTAAAACAATATTATATAGCAAGACGATATAAGGAGAAAAAAAAAACAACAAACAAAATAAAAAGAACACCCAAACATCAAGTTTTTTTTTTTTTAAAAAAAAAAAAAAAAAATTGACGTTCGGCGGCAGCGGCGGCGGTGGTGGCGGCGGTTGGCGACTGTGGTGGTTTCCGGTTGGTGGTGGTAGTTGGATGGTGAATGAGGAAAAGATGAGTAAATGATTTATTTGGATTTTTTGGGTTTTTTATTTGTTTAGTTTTTTGGGTTTTTTTTTTTCTTGGTTTTTTTGGAGAGAATATGGAAGAGTGAGATATAGAGAGAGAATGAGGAGATGTGATAATGAGTTGGTGAATGAAAGATGAGGAGGATTAATGTAGTTAATGAGAAAATTAGAGGAAGATGGCAAAATTAGAGGATTAACCTTAATTTTTTGGTTCTCATCTTAGCCCTCCATTTTAAAGATCCAATGGCCCATAATGAGACTTATGGACTCAAATGTAAGAGGAGGACTCATTTGATCTTTTCACTATATATATATATATATATATATATATTTATATTTATATTTATATTTTATTTTTTATTTTTTTATTTTTTTTTAATTAAAATTCGTAAGGGTCTTGCGACTCCTCATAAAATTCTGATGTACTGGACCTGGAGGAGACAATGTCATCAGAGGTTTGACATTTAAGGGCACCGATAAGTTGTCGTCGGGTGTTTGGATCATTTATCATTTGTTGGATGAGTTGATCATTAATTTTTGAGGTTTGGGTTTTTTGAGTTTTGGGTTTTGAGGATGAAGCGTCTTTATTAAGATTATTGATGCTCCATTCTAGTTTCTTGCCAGTGGTTAAAAATGATTGAACGTTCTCAGGGGAACATAGTTCCACCATGAATTTGTTCCACCATTTTATCTTGAATTCCCTAACCAGAGATAAAGGATAGGGAGGTGGAAGGTCTTGTCGAAGTGTATAACTCCAACAAAGAATCCAGGGTAATTTGAATTCAGCATGAAAGCTGAGTGGTTTTGAAAAAAGTTCGCCTTTGGTGTTGGCGACAAAGGTGTCGAAGCCCTTCTGGCATGAAATGGGGTAAATGTCCTGCGTAGGACCAAAGAAATACCACCAACTGTAAAACCAGATTGGGACATTTTTATTGAATGTTTTGTTGAATGTTATAAACCAAGAGTGGTCAAAGTCTCGGAAAAGCAGAGCTCTTGACCATGCTAGTTTGTAGTCGGTATATGAGTAAGTTTGAGGGATAAATCTTTTTGAAAAATCCTTTTCAGTGTGTGGTTCAATCCATTCATCGGAATGAATAACCCTTTTGATTATTAATTTTGAATAAATGATTTCACCGTTTGTTGATCGGTCATGTTTAATGTCAGCTGAACCGGAATCAACTAGGATGAACTCATAAAATCGTTGAGTTTTTGAGGTATTGTCAGAAAACCAATGAAGATTGGTGGGAAAAGTTTTGTAAGTATTTTTCCTGATTTCCTGAACGGATGGAACTTGTTTGAATTTGGTGAGGCAGAGAGGTTCAACTGCCGGTTTGGTGAAGTAGTAAGATGAGGCACTGTTTTTTACCTCTTCTTGCTGCTTTTGGGCTTTTGAAAGCTTTGATTCGTTTTTCACAGCTTGACTGTAAGGTAATGAAGGAAAATTTGAAGTTAAAGGTATGAATTGGTTGGATGTTTTAATTTGAATGTTTTGGGAATTTGATGTAGATGGTTTTGAAGTGGGAGGTTTTGTGATTTGAATATTCATTTCATAATCATCAGAGGACTGATATCCTCCTTGTTGAGCTTGTTGAGCTCTTCCTTTTCCCTTGTTCTTGCTCGACATTTCGTCCCTGTAAAAATTCACTTGTTAGAAAATCAGGGAGAGAATTTTGATCTCCTTTAATGTATTCAATATCAAAATCGAAGACTGACAATATTGCTTGCCATCTTGCGAAAATTTGTTTTGAAACAATATTTTGAACATCTTTTTCTAAAACTTCTTTTGCTGATTTACAATCAATTCTTAAAAGAAATTTCTTATTGTATAAATCATCTTGAAATTTTGAAATACATAAAACAATTGATAAAATTTCTTTCTTAATAGTTGAATAATTTGTTTGAGGGTCAGTCCAGACTCCAGAGTGAAACCTAACAAGACACTCGGTATTTTGATTCTTTTGTTTAAGAATCCCTCCATAACCAATATCAGAAGCATCTGTTTCAACGATCATGAAAGCATTTGGGTCAGGGATAACCAGACATGGTAAAGACCTGACCTTTTCCTTAAGATGTTTGACTATGCTGGTATGAGACTCAGACCATGCAGGAGGGTTCTTTTTGAGTCGTTGGAATAAAGGTTTACACAATTGTCTGAGATTTGGGAAAAAATCTGAAACATAATTTAGACATCCCAAAAATTTTTGCAATTGAGTTTTATCCTTTATTTGATCTGGAAAACGATCAGCAAAATCTATAGCTCTGGCTATAGGTTTAATCGTTCCTTTGTATATGTCATGTCCCAAAAATCTGATTTTGCTTTGAAAAAGTTTCATTTTTGGGGCAGAGACAACCAAACCATTTTTCTCAATGGTATAAAGAAAAGTTTGAAGATGTTTGAAATGCTGTTCAATACTTTGAGAAAAAATCAAAACATCATCAATGTAGACAATTGAGAATGTAGAGAAAGGATTGAATATATCGTTCATAATGTTTTGAAATTCTGAAGGAGCATTTTTGAGTCTAAAAGGCATTACATTCCATTCGTAATGTCCAAAGGGAACAAAGAATGAATGCTTGTCTTAAATCATCTTCTTCTTCTCGCAATCTGTATTTGCTAGAAACCTGACTTCATGTCAAATTTTGAAAATACTTTTGCATTATAAAGACGTTTCAGAAGGTCTCGTCTATTAGGTATGGGATACCTAATCCATTGTAAAACCTTATTTAAAGGTTTAGAGTTAATGACAAGACGAGGTACTCCTCTTTCTTTTTCAGCATTGTTCATAACATAGAAAGCTGCACAACTCCAAGGAGACTTGGAGCGCCTTATGAGCTTTTTATCAAGAAGAGTTTGAATTTCTTTTTTGCAGACTTCTAAGAGTTCTGCGTTCATCTATATGGGACGTGCTTTTGTTGGAATAAGTTTCTCAGAAAAGTCTCTGATAAAAGGAAGATTGACAACATGTTTCTTCCTATCCTAGAAGGCATTAGGAATATCAGCACAGACTTTACTTTTGAATAAATTTTCCAAATCAAGAATCTGTTTCTGTATAACCGGTGACTGAAGTTTTTATTCAATCTTAGTATAAGAAACTTCTTCTTTGAGTTGAGATATTAATCTTCTTTTATGTTCGATAGTATTAATATGTTGATAAATTGTGGAGGATTGAAGAAGAGAAATATCTTTTTGCATCATAGGATTGATGAATTTAAAAGATAATTGTCTTCCCAAAATGTCTGTATGAAGACCCTTATTATCAACATTAAAGGGATAGATTTGAGTTAGGAACGGAGTTCCTAAGATTATGTCTTCTTTTATATCTTTTACGACTATAAAAGTATTTTTGAAGCTATAATCATCATTTATGATTTTTGCTTTTGAAATTTTATGTTCAATATGTAATGGGCTTCCATTAGCACCATACAATTGAGTTTTTGTTTTTGTATAATATTAAAAAGGTATTATACCTTCCCTGATGCAGTTTTGATCTGCACCACTGTCGATTAAAGCTAAAAGATTAGCTTTATAATCGCTTATTTGAAAGGTAACTATAGAATACCATTTTTGAAATTTTATACTTTCAATACTTTTGACGAATTTTAAATCGTTTTTAGATGAGCCAATGTCATCAGAATTAGTCTCAATAGTGACTTCTTCTAAAGGTCTTGGTTCTTCCGTAGATTTTGATTTTTCTAGATTAGTTAATCTAGCTTGTATTTCAAAATCTCTAATCTCAAGATTCTGAAGGTAGTTTTGAATTTCATTAACTTGAACCTTTAGAGAGTTAATCTCTTGTTGCATTTGCTTAGTAGGAGAAGAGGTTAGATCTATAAAAGATTTTCCTCTGATGGGATTCTCAGGACATTTACTGAGAAGCTTTGAAATGCTGAATGGTTCAGTAGCAGAGATTTTTTGATCTTTTAGGACCAAAGATTTGAGACGTTGTAAAGCATCTCTCTTAATCTCGGGGTTATCAATAGAATCAATTAAGTCAAAGAGGAACTCTTTGTTATCTTTGTCTGTTGTAACTTGAATCTTTTGAATAGGTGAAGAGGAAGCTGAATCATGAGTTTCAGAATCCGAAGAACTTTGAATGTGGTCAATATCCTCCCTTTCAGAAGAAGATGATGAAGACGTGAGAAGTAGCTTGGAAATCTTGCTACAGAGCAGGGAATCGTCTTGAAACAATTCCTTAATTTTTTGTTTTGTAAAGCATTTATCTGCTTTATGGCCAGGTTTGCCACATTTATAACAGATAATTTCTTTTGAATTTGAGTTTGAAGGCTTCTTTCGTTTATATGGATGACGTTTTTTGTAATATGGAGGTGGATTTTGATAAGGTAGTTTTTGAGAAGATCGATGTTTCTTAAATCGTTTGTTGTGTTTACGATGTTTAGAAGAAGGAGCTTGAATTATTTTCAGCTCAAAAATTTGTTCTTACAAACCTACGATGTCCAACACTAAGTGATTATCGTTGGTATCAGGACACATTCCTCACTAATGTCCTAAGAAGACCAGACTGTAATGAATCCTTCTGGTAAGAGAAATACTCTTCTCATAAGTTTTTATCGTTATGTAACCGTAGTATAATATATGAACAAACCAATGTATATAAAGCGGAAAAATATTATTATTTTACCTTGTGTTTTAGACTATATTTTCTTATCAGTGTTCTCTCTTGGTTGCCCAGTAATTTCGTGTAAAAAATTTGTTTAATCTCAATAAAAGTTGGCGTTTATTTTTATAATAATAATAATAATAAAAGTTGCGGTTTTAAATAATAGTAATAAATAATAATAAAAATAAAAATAACAACAAGAACAATAATAATAATAATAATAATAATAATAATAATAATAATAATAATAATAATAATAATAATAATAATAATAATAATAATAATAATAATAATAATAATATTTAAGTTAATTTAAATTCGAATCGTGTAAGTTCGATTCGATCCTATAAGTTCGATTCGATTCAAATCCTATAAGTTCATTCATTTCAAATCCTATAAGTTCGATTCGGATCTAATAAGTTCGATTCGATTCGATCCTATAAGTTCGATTCGATTCGAGATCATATAAGTTCGATTCGATTCGATTGATTCGAGATCTTATAAGCTTAATTCAGTTCAGATCAGATCCGTTTCAGTCTAAAAAAACAGGGCATAAGAATAAGCTAAGCGAACGAAAATAAAGCGGTAATACATGAAGAAGTTTCTCTTTTTTTTTGGTAACGAGGAACCCGCAGCCGCTACCTTCGGTGCGCACTGGGTAAACCCGCGGGTGTACGTGATAGCCTGCAAACCACGTATACCAGGTAAACCACCCGAGGGTGACAGGCTCGAAGTCTATTAGGCATGGACTCATGCCAAAAATGCTCCACAAAATTTTGCTCTTGGAGAGGCTTGAACCTGGGTCTCCTGGAAATTTCACCCAAGTTTCTCTTTAATCATCTTAAAATGCATTGTTTTTGTGTACATTAATTACCAATAAAACCATTATTAGAAGTAATTGATTCTCCTAAATTAGTTAACAATACATGAGTTTTGACATATGAAAACACTTCCTTTGTCAAGGAAATAAATAAAATTGATTTTATTCCATTTAAACCATTATTCTTTTACGCTAAAACTTGGGAGAGACGGTCTTTCAATAAGTTATTGAGAGACCCGTCTTACGTACCTTTTTATTTTTATTTTGATCCTTTTGTTGTTAATGGTGAGATTGGTGACATAATAATTTCGTACCTATTTACATAATAGGTACTCGTACAAAATTACTATAAAAGAAAAGATTACATAACACAGAAACAAAAGCGAATTCTCTAACCTAATTCGTGTTCCATCTTGTATCTCATAAAATCTCAACTCCGGAACCTACATTGAGAAAATAATTTGTTATATATAATTGAGGAAATGAAACACACAAAATTACTCCCTTTTAAAATCCAGATTTTTAAAATCTCTCTTAAAATGCACTTTTTTTTAAAAATTGTTTCAAAACACCAATTAAGTTATTTATTCCGTCATTTTATAAACTTCTTTCGTTTGTATCTTAGGCAATTTATACTTTGAAACGTATAACAATGAAGAATAAATTCAAAAACAGACGTAATAAATCGCCTAAATTGGAGTTTTGAAGCAAATTTTGATAAAAGTAAATATTAAGAAGTAATTTTACGAAAAAAATTATATAAGAAAATAATTTTAGAAAACAAGAATTTCAAATGGAGTAATTTTTAATATACTCTAATTAATTATATGATCAACCTCATTCATTAATATGATTTATTTCCTAATTAGGGAGTACATAACTTAATCTAAAAGTAACTACAAATTTGACACCAACATTTTCCTATCTTCAAAGTTCCTTATTTCCCCCTTAACCATGGGAACCTCCTTCCTCCTTTGTTCCTTACTACTCATCCTTTCTTTCTCATCCTCGTCCTCGGCCCGCCTCCCCCATTTATCATCAAACGCGATAGCGGTCGAGGAAATTTCCAAAACCGACTTCCTAATCCAGCAGGCATGTAGCGCTACGAGATACCAGGAAGCCTGCCAATCCATGGTTTCGGCCAACTTTCACATCGGAGACGAAGCAAATGTAACGCACGTGATTTACGCCGCGATCATTGCTATGTCAAAAAACAGTAAAACAGGCCTTGAAAATATCCAACATATTTTAAACTCCCCCAACAATACCGTGACAACTTCCGCAACAGCGCTAATGTGTAGGGACTATATAACCATGTCCGCGGGCCGTGCCATTTCAATGGGCAACGCTATCCACAAAAGAGCGTGGCGACACGCACGCGCGTACGGATCCTCATTACTTTCTTATCAGAACGACTGCGTGTCGAAGCTCCAGTACGTTAATAATGAGAACACAACCGACGTACAATCGACAATTTCGTTCTTTTACACAACTCTCATTATCTCCACCAGCAATATTCTCAGCATGTTATGGGCCTTGGACGCATTTGGGCCGGATCCCGTGGGATGGGTTCAGCCTCAAACCGAACGGGTTCATATGTGGGACCCTGTTGTGAAGCCGTTACATCTTGAACCTGTGTTTGACTTCGCTGACCATACCCCTGACGTTATGGTGTGTCAGGACGCTGCTGGGTGTTTTAAGACCGTGCAGGAGGCGGTGGATGCGGCGGTGGCGAAATTAAAGGGACAAAATAGGTTTGTTATCAAAATTAAGGCTGGAGTGTATGAGGAGACTGTGAAAGTTCCGTTCGATAAGACCAATTTGATGTTTATAGGGGATGGTATTGGTAAAACTATTATTACGAGCAACTTTAATCTTGAGGGATTTACCGTATTTGAATCCGCTACTGTTTGTAAGTCCAATTCCAATTCCAATTTCAATTTCATTTTTATCCATTTTAATTTGGGAAAATGCACGCGGTGTCTTTAAGTTTCGAATTTTGCTCAAAAGAGCCAATTTTTTGTTCCGGAAAACTTTAATAGACTATAACTCGTGTCTAGGGGTTCAGAAAGTGGATTTTTTTTCAAATCGATTATCTTTCCGAGAACTACGATTTAAAAAAAAAATTGTCGTATTTGGATCCGTGGCTAGAGTTTTTGTACGTAAAAGTTTTTTTACCGAACAAACTTTGAGTAACGATATCTTTTAGTCACGAATTCCAAACTCGACAATTTTCTTTTCAAATCGTAGTTCTCGCAAAAATAATCAATTTGAAAAAAAATCGTCACTTTCTGAGCTCGTAAACACGAGTTATAGCCTCTTAGGCTCTGTTTGGTAAAATTAACTGAAAAGGTAGCTGAAAAATGAAAAGGTAACTGAAACCTGAAAAGGTAACTAATAAGCTAGCTGAAAATTAGGAACGGATAAGGTAACTGATTATATAAAAAAGTGTTTGACAAACTAACTGAAAAGGTAACTGATTTTGATGAAATAACGTAAAAGGATATGATAATTATTTAATACGGAGTAGTATAGATTTAAAGGGTAAAAACGGAAAATCAAACCAAATCAGGTACCTGAAATCTCTAGGTAGCATTTCATTTCAGGTAGCTTATTTGGTCAAACGCTTAGAAAAAAATAAGGTACCTAAAATTTTGGTCAAATAAACTACTTTGACCAAATCTGGTACCAGAAATATCTTGCCAAACGGAGCCTTAAAGTTTTTCGGATAAAAAAATTAGGTATTTCAGCCAAAACATCACTCTAACGTACATTTCCTATAAGACGGTTTCATATATGTTAATTTTCGATAAATTTTTCGTTATTTTGGTGCAGCTGTGATCGGGGATGGATTCTTTGCGACGAACATAACATTCCAAAACACGGCAGGGCCGGATGATCGACAAGCAGTGGCCTTCCATTCAAGCAGTGAATTTTCTTACATTGAAAATTGCGAGTTCTTAGGTAATCACGGGACGCTTTATGTTCACTCAAATCGGCAATTGTACAAATCATGTCACATTGAAGGGAACGTGGACTTCATTTTCGGAAATGGTGCAGTCATCTTCCAGGACTGCACCATTTTAGTCCGCCCACGCCCACTTCAACCAGAGGGGGGCGAGACCAATGTCATCGCTGCTCAAGGTAGAACCGACCCTGTACAATCTACAGGGTTCGTGTTTTTGGGTTGTGTCATCAGTGGGACCGATGACTACATCAAGTTGTACAATGCTAACCCGAACTTGCATAACAATTACTTAGGAAGGCCGGCGGAGGTTTATTCTAGGACTGTTTATATTAACTGTATTATGGAAGTGATTATAAAACCGGATGGGTGGGCCCCAAAAGACGGAGATGTCGGACTGGATACTCTTTTCTTTGGGGAGTTCGGCAATTCGGGTCCTGGTGCGGATACATCGAAGAGGGTCAAATGGAGTAGCCAGATTCCCGAAGAACATATCGTTGTTTATTCAGTTGAGAACTTTTTACAAGGCGATGACTGGATTCTTACAGATTATTGAGTTTAAGGGCATCCAAAACATATATACACGGTTATTTGAACGAGCGGTTAATCTTGTGTAAGACTGTTGTATCATTGATACCACTATACATTATCAACGTATTAATACTCCGTACCACTTCAAATGTCTCGCTGAGTCACGATTTGGTGTGTCTATTTGTTCTTTTTTTTTTTTAACGGATTTTTTCCATGTGGTAATGGGTTATACTCGTATACCATATCGGGTAGGACGTAGGTCGGTTTGAGTTCAGTCGGGTTAGGTTATATATTAGGTTAGGATTACACTCGAATCAGGCCGGGTTCGGTCGATTATGAGTCGGGTTAGTCCGTCACTTCTTGGATTGGATTCGGGTCGGGTAGGGTTCAGGCTGTTATGTGGTCTATAATGTGGTCGGCTCAAGTCACTTTTAGTTGGGTCATGTCATTATGGAGTTCATTACTGGTCGGGTAATTATTGGAGCAGGTCATTCTGATAATTTGTTGGGTCATCATCATTTGACTGTTCAATGTTGGGGTTACATTTCTAATTAACTAGCAGTTATTTTTCAAATCGAGTCAATTTCAGATTATAAATTTGCTTTATATTCATAACTCGATACAATAAGAGAATAGGCAACCGAAAAAAAATTCCGGTCAAAGTGCACCCGCTCAATTATGAAAATAAATGTTTCTTTCATTAAACTAATGCGCTTTCATTAAAAAAAATAATAGTGTTATCATCTAATTACAATCTTTCAATAAACTCTAAATTATAATCTTTTAGTTAAAATATTATTAAAAGAGATATAAAATTATTAACTACAAATTGCTAAATCTTTCATTTGTGCTATTAACAGAGAAGGATTTGACAAATACTTGTTATGTATAAAACTAAACTATAAACTGTTATTACTAACTTTGTGACAAAATAAGAATTCATTATAATAATTTGATAACATTTATAAAATGAAATAATGAGCTTCGATCAAAATAAATGTCTCACTTAAGTATACTAGATGTCATGACCACCACAAACGCGCGTACACCAAGGCAATAAAACTGAAGTTGAAACCAAAACAACATTCTAAGCGAGCACAAATCACCTCTATCAAAGGTGCAAATGGTTAAAAGTCTAACCCAACGCTCCAATGAACAAACGTTCGTTGAAGTTTTAAATGACCCCTTATGAGATCCCAACGGGTCTTTTTAAAGAAGCCAAATAGCTCCCGGAGCCCAAATCGCCTAACTGCCACTGGAGCGCAAAAACAGATGTAAGCTTGTCGTGAGGATCAATTAGCTTGACCTGCAGAGTACCAAACCATCGTTAAGCAAACGTACTCACCAAACCCAAAACATGTCAACTTTCAAAATTTTCGCTCCCAAAATCTTTTCACCGATAATTCAACAAAGCCAAATTACGCCTAAAACACAACTAACGCTTTAACATATCCTAAATCATAACTCTAGCCTGTTTTCATTATACTGCCGAGATGAGACATGAATTTGCATCCAAACAATCATTAATAGAAGTAAATGATTTTCCCAAATTAGTAAAAAATACACTTGAGCATATGATTTTTGACATTTAAAGAAACATATAGCATATCAAAAACAGATTTGGCATAATCATATGGAGTTCGGATTATCTGTCCCATATTTATGTCTCCGTGTCTCATCTTATGTCTCATTAATTCTCTATTTGACACATAAGCATTAACCATTAAAAATAATTGTGTAAATACGATAAGACGATTATGTGTCATATGATAAAAATATTGGAACACAAGATCAACAGGACACGAAAATGGGACAGATGATCCATATTCAATTTAATGATCCACCCTCGAAATCAATTCAATTTATTTCCTAATTAGATCACTTAAATAACTACAAATTTGGCACAAACATTTTCAATTTCAATCTTCAATTCCCTTGTGCTCCCCCCCTTGCCATGGAAACCTCATTGCTCCTTTGTACCTTACTACTCTTCTTTTCCGTCTCATCCTCGTCCTCGTCCCGCCTCCCCGATTTATCATCAAAGGCAGTATCGGTCGAGATCATCTCTAAAACCGACTACCTAATCCAGCAGGCATGTAAGGCTGGGAGATACCAGGAAGCCTGCCAGTCCATGGTTTCGGCCACAGGTACCATTAAAGACGAATCAAATGTAACAGACGTGATCAATGCCGCTTTCACTGCCATGACGAAGACCATGAAGACGGGACTTGAGAAACTCACACATATTCCCGACTTTCAAAACAACACCGCGAGGACTGAAACAGTAACACTGTGTAAGGACTATATTTCCATGGCCACGAACCGGTCCATATTAATGAACAAACCTATATCCAAAGGAGCGTGGCGAGATGCACGCGCGCGTGCATCCTCAATACTTTCCAATGAGTATGACTGCGCGTCGAAGCTCACGCGCGTCAATGATGAGAACTCCACCGAGGTGCAATCCACGTTGGCCTTCTTTTATACCACTCTCATTCCGTCCACCAGCAACGTTATGGGCCTGTTATGGGCCCGGGACACATACGGGACTGATCCCATGATGTGGGAAGAGGCCAAAACCGAACGCAACCAAAAGTGGGACCCCCTTGTGAAGCCGTTACATCTCCAACCTCTGTTCGACTTTGCAGACCATACACCAGACGTAACAGTGTGTAAGGAAGCTGGGACAGCTTGTTTTACGAGCGTGCAGGAAGCCGTGAATGTCGCGTTGTCGAATTTAAAGAAGGAAAATCGGTTTGTTATCAGAATTAAGGAAGGAGTGTATGAAGAGACTGTGAGAGTTCCGTTCGATAAGACCAATTTGATGTTGATAGGGGATGGTATTGGTAAAACTATTATTACCAACGCCGTTAATTTTCCGGGATCTACCGTCTATGAGTCCGCTACTTTTTGTAAGTCCAATTCCAATTCTAATTCCGATTTCAATTTCAATTTCAGTTTTATTGAACTATAGTGTTGATTAAAGTTATCATTCAATCTAACATTTCATGTAAGACGGTTTTATAATTGCGAAAGTGGTAATTAAACACCTTAACTTTGTTCAATTGTGAAATTAAACCCTATAAGTTTCATTTGGAGCAATCAAGCCCTTAAGTTTCACCAAAAGTGAAATTCAATCCCATTTTTTAAATTTTCACAAGAAATTTAATTAAAAATATTTTAAATTAGTATTAAACAATTTATTAAATACTTGAAATAACTAATTGTAACTTTACAAATTTCTACATAATTTATTAATCATTAAAGAATCCTTTTGCATATAACAAAAACTTCGGAGAGATGGTCTGTCTCTCATGAGACCTACTGCATACATATATATTTAGTAAATTATTTATAATTTATAATTTATATAAATTGTCTATATACTATAAAATTTTAAAAAAATTACAATAAAAGTTCTAAAATTATAAAAAAAAATTATAATTGTATTAAAAGTGATTTGAATATAAGAATTTGATGAAAATGGAGTTGAATTTCACTTTTACTGATTGTTCCAAATAAAACATATGCGGTCTAATTTCATAATAGAACAAAATTAAGGGGTTTAATTATCACTTACGCACCAAAGTTGGCTGGTGTGAGTGGTAAGGGCTCTCATCTCTTAAACAAGTGGTCAGGGGTTCGATTCCTACTCTTGCGAATGAAAAAGCCAAACTTGGGAGGGGTCAACCCATTAAATTGCCTTCGACTCGAAGGAGATTTGCACCGCTTCGGTGGGGATACTCTCCGGTCAACACCAAAAAAAAAAAAAAAATTATCACTTACGCGGTTTCCTAATATTATTAGACGGTTTTTCATTGTGGTGCAGCTGTTCTCGGGGATGGATTCTTTGCAACGAACATAACATTCCAAAACACAGCAGGGACGGCTGAAGAACTTCAATCAGTGGCCTTCCATTCAAGCAGTGAATTCTCCTACATTGAAAATTGCGAGTTCTTAGGTTATCACGGCACGCTCTATGTTCACTCAAGTCGTCAATTGTACAAATCATGTCGTATTGAAGGGAACGTGGATTTCATCTTCGGAAATGGTGCAGCCATCTTCCAGGACTGCACCATCTTAGTCCGTCCTCGCATACTTAACCCAGAGACGGAAGAGACCAATGTCATCGCTGCTCATGGTAGAAACGACCCGGCCCAAACTACAGGGTTCGTGTTTTTAGGTTGCGTAATCAGTGGCACCAATGACTACTTGAAGTTGTACAATGCTAACCCGAACTTGCATACCAATTACTTAGGAAGGCCGTCGGAGATTTATTCTAGGACTCTTTACATTAACTGTACTATGGAAGTGATAATAAAACCGGATGGGTGGGCTCCAAAAGACGGAGATTTCGGACTGATGACTCTTTACTATGGGGAGTTCGGCAATTCGGGTCCCGGTGCTGATACATCTAAGAGGGTTAAATGGAGTAGCCAGATTCCTGAAGAACATCTCTCTGTTTATTCAGTTGAAAACTTTTTACAAGGTAATGACTGGATTCTTACGGATTACTGAGTTCAGGGGCATAAGATGATGTTGTTGAATACCGTACTTGTTCAATTACTCTGTATTTGCATTGACAAGCATCAAAAATACTAGATTTTTTTTTTCTTTTTGAGATGTTCATTGATGAAAGGATGTCTTGTTGAGTCATTATTAGATGAATAGAGTGGTCTAAATTAGACCCGGCAAACAGGTCAATCAGGTCGGGTACTGGGTTGGATCAATTCAGATTCGGGTTGTTCTGGTTTGCAAAATTTCGGAATTGGGGTTCGGGTCATTTTTGGTGGGTTGTTTTCGCGTTATATGGGATAAGGGTCAGTTTGGTTGCGATAATAAACATTCAGGTGGGATTGAATAGAGTTGGGTTTCGATGTCAATTTGCGTCTTCAATTTGGGTGCAGGTAGAGTTATTCGGGTCTGGTTATTTGGGCCGTTTCGGTTTTGTCAGGTTTATTCTCACCAAAGAGCATATCAATAAGTGAAATAGTCACAAATGAGAAATTATTTACAGATTTGTTGTTTCTAGTTATTTTTTAGCGGATTATCTTACACTTGTAGTCGGATATTAGGGGTGATAATGAAACGAGACAGCTCTCGAGCTTGGGTAGGTCAAAGCTCGACTCGAGCTCGTGCTAAACTCGATAACTGACGAGTCAAGCTGAATTAATGGTGGCTCGGCTCAAAAAGCTCGCGAGCGGCTCAAGCTTGTGTGATAAAATAACATCTTGCTTTTATTTTATATATATAAAAACAAGATTTATTATGATATTATTTCTTTGTATAACTCTATCAAATGGTTTCTTTGATTTGCCAATATTTTTATACATGACTATTGAATCCTATTATTAAAAATATCTGAAGAAAACTCTATAATTTAACAAAATTATATATACGCTCGAGTTGAACTCGAGATCCCGCTCATCGGCTCATGTCGTTATCACCCCTATATATATACTCGCATACCATCCCCAAGAGTCTAGAGGTGGCAATCAGGTAGATTGAGTCAGATTTGGTTTGGTCGGTCAAGTTTTAGCTTGAGATCGGGCCTGGTCGAGTTCAGGTCGTTATCAAATCGGGTCATTCAGACAGATTTTATCGGGTCGAGTCAGGTATTGGTCGGGTCATGTCATTATCTGGTTCGTTATTGGGTCGGGTAATTATCAAGTCATGTCATTCTAATGATTTATCGGGTTATTACCAGGTTCATTATTGGATTGACTGACTTATATTTTTTTTAGTCAATGTCAGGTTATCTTTCGGAGCGAGTAATCTTTCGGGTCAGTTTCATATTATCTTTTTTATCGAATCAGACCGAGTTAAAACAAGGAGTCGGGTCAAGTTCAATTTTAGGCCGCCTTAATTGGCTTAACTCAAAGTTCGGTCTACAATAATAATGTTTCTATATTTAAAATAAAATATTATAAGACCGTCCCATACAAAATGATCGGTAGTCTAAATTTTTCTTGTACTTAATGACGTGCACGATTTAGGACCCGTTCTCTACTCCTCTAGAAACCCCATTCCCAAACCTCAATCAATTTCTAAAACCCTTCCCACTTTTCCCAAATTCACATCTACATACACTGATACACAATAACAATCGCAAAAATGCAAAGAGCAATCACCCTCGCCGCGCTCCGCCGTGCCGCGACGGCGGCAACGGTGTCGCAGCCGCAAGCGCAGTATTCCCTCCGCCAATCAGCTCCGCTCTCGTCGTCAGCGCATCGTCAATGGCCTCTCGCCTCGGCTCCATCAGCTAATTCTCTTGGATTTGGAGCCAAGACAACTATGTTTTTCTCCGTCGCTGCCGCTGCCGCTACGACACTTAGTCAAGAAGCTGTTGCTAAAGAACAACACTTTCATAAGTTTAATGATGTTGTTCTTTATCAGTATGAAGCTTGCCCTTTTTGTAATAAGGTTAAAGGTATTGTTTTTCTTTTCATTTTTATGTTAATTGAATTATTGTTATTCCCTCCGCCCAATCATTTGTTTACATTTGATTAAAATATGGCGTGCAATTAATATAAAAAGTAATTAATTGACTGTGGTACTTCCTTTGTCCCAATCATCTATTTAGCTTTGATTAAAATACCCTTACAATTAATATATTTTAAAAGGTAAATAAATGAATTTTACGGAAAGAGAGTATCTCTTCGTCCCAATCAGTTGTTTACGTTTGATTGAAACATGGTTGCCTATACGCTTCGGTATGAATAGGTAATATGCCTACACAGCGATAATATATGGAACTTGTAGTCTTGTACATTGCTTTATGGACATATGGTAATATGGATTTGAAATAGGTAAGAATCCGTTTGCAGTTCGCTGAGATTGGAGGGTATCAGGTAACCATGTTTTGAAATAAAACAACGCGTTTGGCAAGCATGGTTGATGATACAGAGTTTCGAGTGTGAAAATGACACCAAAAGGTGATTCTCAGCCTTATTTTGAGTGTTTTGAGTTTGTCCGTCTCGAGGGGAATTGGGGATTGAGAGTTTGCTTTGTGAAAAACCTGGGATCGAGAGACTTAGTAGTTTACAGTTGATTAAATGGGCATCCTGTCACTAGTAGAAATCGTCAGATAATGATTTCATCAACTATGAGGCTCTTAGATATATACAAATCTCAGTAACCATTTGGTGTATTGTATACTTTAAATGTTGCGGTTTCCTCCTTTTGTCGATAAGTCTAGCGTTTGGAAAATGCGTGCTTCTCTACCCACCCTTTGTGTTTAAGTAGAGTAGTGAGTCTTATATGAGAGACCAACCAACTCAATTCCTTGTGTGTTCCTCAATTAATTATGGTGTTAATGGATTGGTCTTACATTTGTGATTGTCTCACAGAGTATAAGTTTTTGCATCCATAGCTAGTATATAACTTCATATGTGGTTATTGGGATTGTTTGGCCTAGGAAAAAAGGATGTTAAAACTTAAGATGATTGTTATCTGCGTATCAAGATTTATTTTTCCACATCTTTTTTGAAGTTAGATTGTTTGAATTGTGCTGCTATATGCCTATGTGGTGTGGATTGAAGTTTGTCGGCCTTGTGTGCTATGGTTTCTGTAATTTGAAAGTCTAGAAAGTCTGTACCCTGTTTGTCTCTCCCTCCCTCATTGTTGCTCCTTGTGCCAGCATTTCTGGATTACTATAAGATACCGTACAAAGTTGTGGAAGTCCATCCTTTCAGTAAGAAGGAGATCAAGTGGTCTGAATACAAGAAGGTGCCTATACTGACTGTTGAGGGCGAAACGCTTGTAAATTCATCAGGTTTTTTATTCTTATATCCCACACCCACTTTCTGTAAAGTATCTCATTATCTCATTAACTAATCCAAGCATTTATATTTGAATATTGTTTATGTGGTTGCAGATATCATCACTTCATTGTTTAAAAAAATGAATTCTGAGAAATCTTCTGGTGCTGTAAGATCTTCTGAAGAAGAGCAATGGCTGGGGTAATCTCTATTTCTTCTATACTTCCATTTATTTATCTGTTGTGACTAGAATGGTCGCATGCTATTCAGTTGAAAAAACTTTGTGCTACTTATCTGTGCTCGATCTGCTAATCAATAGTCAGTTCATTGCATTTTATGGATGATGTATGTCGATTCATTGGCAATGCTTCATAAAATCTTCGCTCCATAACTTAACTATCACGAACACTTCATTCTTTGCTTTCTGCACCACACATTAACTGAATATTTATGCCAACTGGCTGTAGGTGGGTGGATGATCATCTGGTGCATGTCTTGTCACCAAACATTTACCGTACAACGAGTGAAGCCCTTGAGTCTTTTGACTATATCACAACCCATGGTAAGTCCTTTGTTGTTCTGTTTAAATTTAAACTGTAGTTAACATTTGTCATCTATCATTGAGAATTTGAGATAGAGTCAATGTTTCCTTCCGTTTTCACTTTACAAGCGTGTGCAACACTTTGTCCTTCCATAACTTTGTTACTTCCACAGTTATACCCCAAAAAAATCTCATTATAAACTTTTCATATTTGCTGTCATTAGAACGATAACTATGTCCGACAATAATTTCAAACAAATCTGACGCTCATTTGCAGCTTGGTGATCACCATATCCACCAATGCTTTGATATTTTGCAAAATTCTCTTTTCCATAAAAAGGGATACGAATGTCACGTTATTATGCACAAATGGTTGATTGGTTGTTACTAGATGAGTACAAGGATGAACTAAGTTTCTCACTTGGTGAATATTTATTAGCAGCTACAACATGTCTTTTTGGGGCCATAGTTTAATTGCATACAAAATGTGCAGGAAATTTTGGGTATATGGACAGGCTAGTGGCAAAGTATGCTGGTGCGACTGCCATGTACTTTGTGTCCAAAAAACTGAAGAAGAAGTATAACATAACTGATGAACGTGGTGCATTGTATCAAGCTGCAGAAACATGGGTAGATGCTCTGAAGGACAGACCTTTCCTCGGTAAATACTCTACTATAATTATTTGTCCAAATGGAAGAGAGAGTGATATATAAGCATCGATAGTATTATTGTTGATGATTCCAATTCCCTTTTTAAACTGACAGGAGGCTCAGAACCTAATCTTGCTGATTTGGCTGTATTTGGCGTCCTGAGACCAATCCGATACCTACGATCAGGGAAAGATATGATAGAGAATACACGAATTGGTGATTGGTACTCTCGAATGGAGAAAATGGTGGGAGAGTCCTCCAGAATAACTGCGTAGATTTACTCAACTAAGGTGGAAGATTTCTTTCCTGACCTTTTGTTTTTGTCCTCCTCTTGCCAAAAGTCGGAAATTAATTCAAATTATTTAGTAATTAATAATAGGCACTATTTTGCCTTATATACTCAAATGAACATGTTTAGACGACAACATTCGTTTTACTTCCTTGGCATTTAAGGGGAGATGGAAGTACCCGGAATGGAATGCTAGAACTCAGTGAAGAGTCCTATTAGACGGACTAAATTCACTTTCATAGGATTACATGTTATGTTCTCTGCAGAATTTTTAAGCATTGTCTCTACTTTGTTTGCATCCAATTTCCGTATGTGTGAATGTTCAAGGCTGTTTGATCTCTTGCTGTTTTGTTACGGTTACTCAACACTGTTATAGACCCTTGATGTTTCCTCATTTTCCGCCCTTAATATATCTGTAAACTAGGAAAAAAAAATCATACAATTTGTGGCAGTGCCAACATGTTGGGTTATATTTAAGAACTATATTTGAAAATTTGTGGCTTGCTTTCGAGAGAACGTAAGATGATTGATATTGAAAGTGGTTGAAGCGAAGTTGATGCCTGATGTGGTCATGAGAAATGAGGGAAGTATGTCTCTATTGTCCGGCTAGCAATGAGCTCATATGCCGCTTCAGAAGGGTGGAAGCTATCCCAAAACAAATATTTTCTTTTACATGTTAAAGTAAACACATTACATAGCGGCCCTGCCTCTACTAGTCCAGATCCGCAGCATCCTCTATCCACAACCTCGAATCCTGATCAAACATGTCGCAAACAATAGAGAAACATTACAAAAAAAAAAAAAAAAAAAAAAAAAAACTTGAGAATAAAGTTGAAATTTGCTTCCGGTGACTGTTGGTGTTGAACAATATATAAAGAAAAAGCGGGAGAAAACGTACCATACTTTGTACTATTGACCACGAGATCAAGAAAAAAATTGTATGTATCGAGGTAGAGTAGAGAAGAGTCGTGGAGTTGGGCGCTGAGGTTCCGAAGACTAGACTCCAGCTTATTGTTGAATAACTGTACTGCTTCATTGGAGTACCGGGGACATTGTCGGGTTAGACCGCCTCTTAGTGTCCTTTGTATTGGCAGATATCCCAATGGTGGCACATTGCTAACAGCAATCTTCCGTGCCCCCATCTCGTATAAGAGCTGATAAATTCAGAGATTTATTAGAGGAACCAATTAAGGCAAGATTAGGAAGTCGAGTGAGGAGTGACCGCTTAAGGCGTGGTAATACCTTTACAAAGGTATTAGCTCCATGGAGCATGGTATCTGTATAAGAATCAGCATCTTGAAACATTCTCCTAAACGGAAAGGTGAAGTAAGTGTTTGCTAAATCACAGCTTCCTGTTACGATGAAATAGACGCTATTGCTAATAATAAAGTCTGTTCTTTCAACTCCGACTATTTTGTTCATCTTCCCGCGGTACTCCTTGAACCATTCTAGCTGATGTTCTAACGACCTCGTCAGCTGAAAACAAGCAACAACATTCGCACTTAGTTCACTGATCTAACGCAGTGTTCTTAGGAGTGAAAAGTCGAAGTAACATACTTTAAGGGTGAAAGAAGCGTAAAAGGAAGAGAGATGAAACTCACAACAAGAGAAGCGGTCATATTATCGTACCCAGAACCTGCTGAAGCAAAGCTGACGCCAGTGACGAGATCTTCTTCTTCTATACTGTTGTCAAGATATGCTGGCAAATACTTCTTAACACCTAGCTTCTCAGCTGCAAATTGGGAAATATTTGATCTGTAATTACGGAATGCAGCTCAAAAATTACGCCTTTTGCAATTAAATTTGTGTAGCGCTAACTTATAAGTGCATTTGACCAAATGAGTCAAATATCATCTGTATAAGAACTTTTTTTACGGCTGCCAAAAAAAAAAAGAGAATAGGTAAGAGTTACATTTTGGCCAACGCGCGTTTTGAAGAGGATGACAAACCTAGGAAATCAGTAGGAAGACGGCCATTGCAGAATCGACCAGTAGCCTTTCGACCTTCAAAGTCCTTGCCATTAGGAGGGAAGTTGGCTTTGATGAATGTTAACGGAAGGTGATTATTGTTACCAGAATCGACAATCGAGTCTCCGAATGCAAACACAGCAGGTACACTGCTCATTTTTGCCCTAGCAATAGTATAACATGACACAAGTATGCACAGTTGGAACCCCATGGCTAATATACCATTTGAATGACGCTGTCTTCGCCATGTACAACTAACAGACGACATGGTTATGGCGTCTTTGTATTTAACTTAAATTCTTGCACCATGCAAATGGACTGTATTTATTGTTTGCAAACCTAACCTTGCGTTATGGAATTTCTTTGATATATCATATCTTCTGCACTTTTTAGATTTCTATTACGGCAAGTTATTCATTTGCTCACAATTAAGCATTAGTATGGCGGAGTCCATCAAAACTCCGCAGTTAAGCATGTTTGACGAAAAAACTACTAGGATGAGTGATAATTGATGACTAACCTCCTAGGAACGCCTCGTGGTACATTTTACGCCTCTTAAAATAAGTACCCGAAATGTTCGAATATTGTTATGGGGTATGAATAGGACTAAATAAATTCATTCGAGACGACTGTATAGATTTTACATAAAGAATAACATTTAGTTCTGGCAAGCAATGTTACATCCAAAAGGCAAGATTACGAGTAGCATGAAAAAAAAAAAAAAATCGTAACTTCAGTTTGCGGATTTACGCCTTTATTTTCGTACTTTGATAATGATTTGCGTAGATAGAATTGGCTACCTCAAAGTTTCAAGGAATATAGTTTTTTGATGCTGCACCAAATGACTTATTTACATCTTTTACAGTATTATTTTAACGGTTTTCCACTTGAACACATAACCTAGCATTGAAATAACAGAGGCAAAATTTCACTTATGTATTGCACTGAAACACTTAAGTTTGCATTATAACCTGAATTGAGAACGAACGAACGTACAAACAAAAGCAGTACTGAAGGATGAAATAACTTGTCTATAACAACCCGAAATAAAAAGAACGAGGAAGACAAATTAAAGTAAAGGATTATTATTCGCTAAAAACAAATAAAAAAAAAACACAAGAAAATCATAGAAAGAGGTGATACTAATCCAGGACAACAAGTTTCTGGTACTCTTTGCCCGAAATGGCAGCTTCCATGGTCTTCACGGGGTTTAGACACCCGTCTTCTTGAATAAACACCTTTATTAAGTTCTTGGAAAACCCACTGACCATGGCTACCCCTGGCTGATGGCTCGGAACAGGGGTAGCACTTGAGTTCCTGAGGTTCCAGAACACGATCTCAGGGACCCTCGTAAAACCTTTCTCATTGAACTTCCTCACAATTGCCTGGTAGTCCGTCTCCCAATTATTAGCCGATGCCTGATCAAACTCCATGTCACTGAACACAAAAAGCCGCTTAATCATCTCGTCTTCAGTGAGTTTCCCTTCAATTGCAACTTCAAGGATTCTATCAAACACCCTTTGGAAATTCGTGTTCATATCCCAATTCATTTCTTCAATGCAGTTTATCTTAGAACGAAGTGTTTCACCCATGATGACTTGAAACTGCGGTGACTCGCTAAATGTGATTAGTTTCCCCTTCCATGGCTCCTCACTCAGTTCAGAAATTAACAATCCAAGAGCAACGCTCACGTCCAAGGGCTCTCCGAACATGCTCCCTGATACATCGCATATAGCCAGGCAGTTTTTGAGCTTTCCCAATGCAGAAAGGTCCTCCACAATTGTCTTCCATTGGAGCTCAGCAACTTCGTTTTTTTCGTGCCTGACCTTGTTGACTATTTGGTGAGGGAGTAACGCTCCAGCTGCTATCTTTGCCTCCCCTTTCTTGACTTTCTTGAGGAACAATTGGAACCGTTCCTCATCGTGTTTATGAAATAGGTCAGTGTAGTTGCTCATGGCAATGGATGCGACCCGTGAGTAGTCGATGGAGCTCCAATCGTGGGCACTGATGTATACCTCAGGGAGCTTTAGTGCTCTACGCAAAGGGACAAGAACCTCTTTCCTTAGCCGATCTCTAATTCGATATGCGTAATGAGACTCTTCAATTCCTTGGTATTCGGGGTATTTTTCACGGGGAAATAGCTTTCTCGCTATGCTCTCGCACATCAAAGTGGCCTTGTCGAAAGATGAGTCCAACGAAGGGCACCATTTCGCTGCCAGGCTTAACTTGTTGCACTTCCCGGATCTAAGTTGCTCCATGTCGGCTTTCAGATAATAGGCAAAGAGTTGAGATACCTGATCATGCAAGAAACGATAGTTAGGATCGTCGTTGTACTTACTCATCCCCTTTCGGCCTGCCTCAAGTCTGTTTTCTTCTCGGGAGTTGGATTTCAAAGTTGTGGGGTCAGCACCGTGGGGTAGTCGCTTTATCCGACGTCTATGACCTTCAGGGCCCATGACTAGCTGATACAGGATTTCTAGAAGGTCCTTGAAATATCCGAACTCAGCAATGGGTTCAACATTGCCAGCCAGGGTTTTGGGATGGTGCTGGTGAATCCACAGAGCAGAAGCATAGAAGCCTTTGCGGTCAGATTTACCGGTCCCTCTAACGCCCCTCAGGTTGCACACAAGCTTGAGTGCAGTTGATGCGTCCTGGTCCCATGCAGATTCCAACCGCTTGGTGACTTGATCAGCTGGTGTACTCGGGACCACATGGAAGAAATAATCGAGACAGGGATTCCCAGAGGTCAGGTAAGTTGGGGAGCGGTTTTCTGTATATCCCATTCCTAGAGGTACTTGATTGTAGGCGTTGTACTTGTTCATCATTGCATCCATGAATGGGTTACCTGTACTGGATTTGGATTTTGGTGTCGCCTCCTCCTTAACATCATTTATATCATTATTGTTAGACGGCTGGGTGCGGTACAACTCAGGAGGTCCAAGTATACGGAACTGGCCATCGTAGGCTGATCTCATACCACAAGCTAATGTGCAGTAAGTACGGAAGATCTTCGAACAGTTGGGCAAGCCTCCAAACAACCTTTGAATCATCGTCATGCCTACACAAGCAAAAAGGGGACTCAAATCTACAACCTATTTAACTCCGTCTTAATCACTAGGTTAGTATACACCTGTAGCTCATCCTCGATGGCAGCAAAACAAGAGCGACCAGCAAAAAAGGTACGGAATTACTCTCTCACATACGGGTTTTACTCCTAAACTCTTATTTCTCCATTCCCTTAATATCAATCAAACTGCTCTAGTTATTAAAATTATTAATTTCAGGTTAATTAAATTTATGAAATTAGTGTTTGTGGAATTAAGCTTGTTAATTAAATTATGTAATTAGGGTTTATGGGTGTAAATGGTGGTGGCTGGAGGTAGTGGTCACCATCAAATTGCTTAAGATTCGACTGAAGTCAACGTATTAATTGCAGTACAATTGGTCAAAATGTGCAATACTACAATTCAATTTCATCTAGAAAAGAACAAAATTTGTAAATCAAAAGCAGCAAAACAAAATTGATTGATTTCTTCGTAAAAGAATTATTAGCCAAGTACCATGTTGCGTGACCGTATTAATCAATTTTTTTTATAGGTTATACAAATAATACAATTACTCGTAGAAAAGAACGTGATTAAAACATGTAAAACGTGTGAATAATTAAATCGTCTCAACCAAACACATAACCAAACGCATAGACAAAACGATGAAGAAAGTGGGATTTTTTACCTTATTGATTGTTACGAAGTAGTCCGAATTTTGGCAAGGTAAATTACACTAGTGAAGCAGTGAAATGGCTGTGGAAATAGAGGAGGGTTTCACAATTAACACGCAGGTAGGATTTGGTGTAAAAGTTGGAATTTAATTAAGTTACTATATAATAGGATAGCACAGAATTTGTGCACAACACAACTTAGTCCTTCCTAGGGTTTTAAGGTTGACACAGAAGGGATTTTGTTGGAATTTAATTTGACAAAGATATGGAAAATAGAATATCGAAAAGATCATTCCCAAAATAAATAACAATAATTTACTTGCTGCCCAAGAAACCGCCTAAATTTTAATAAATTTATCCAATTCAATTAAAAAATATTCTTTTTGGTTCGTTTTTTTCCTTTTTGGTGGGTATTTAATAGGGATAAACAAATACTCCATGACAAAATCTCAAGTTATAACTTGATATATGTAGTGAATATATAGTGTTGATAAAATCTAAACATATGCAAAAATTTGTCTAATTGCTACACAAGAACGTAGCATAGTACGGAATATTAACTAGTGCTAAAGATAAGTTTTTGAATACGTTTCACACTTAAGACGGTTTTAAGCGAGACGTACAAATTAATTGATCATATCATACTTACAAATCTACAAAGTAATTTCTCTAATTCATGAGAAACTAACTCTGAGTTTTATTGTCAAACTAATAATAGCAAAACTAGTCTAAATCCCTCGTAATAAAGCGCGGTATATATAGAAGTTTTAATTTTTGATTTATTACTTTAAAAACTTAAATTAACACATTAATTTTCATATTTCACCTTAATGTATTTTAATAAAAATAATTTTTATACATCAAAGTCAATGATTTCATTTTATCGATTTTATCAAATTATTATAATGAATTCCTTTTTTGTCGTGAAGTTAGTAATAATCGTTTATAGTTTAGTTTTATAAAGTATGCGCAAAGCCGCAAATCATGCTTTGTTGATAAAAAAAATGAAAGATTTAGCCATTTGTAGTTTATAATTTGATACCTATTTATTTTAATTTAATTAAAGGAGTATAATTTAGAGTTTATAGAAACTATTATAGTTTGATAAAAAAGACTATTATTTTAAGGAAATGATTATTTGTTTGATGAAAGAAACATTTATTTGCATATTTGTGTAGGTGCACTTTGGCGCGGAAATTTTTCAAAATACTTATTCTTTTAGTAAATAGGGGATTACGCCTTTAATCCAAAATTAAGTACAAAACAAGCTAAATTAAACAAAAATACAGCAAACCCATAAATAAACAATTGGTCTCAAAATGGGTTAGTGGAGAAAGGGGACCACATGAATAGTGTTGCAGAGAGAGAAAAAGTGGGTACTTTGTGAGTTAAAATGGTATCCGTCACTCAAAAGTGACGGATATGTGCCGTCACAAACAAGAATTTGTGATAAATAATAAGTAATCAAATCACATAAAGTACCAAGACGTAAGTCTTTCATCTAGGGTTTGATGAACCAAACAGTAATCAAATCAACAAGCTAAATTACGCCTAGCTCGGAAAGTCTTCTCTAATTCGGATCAAACGATAGGAACTCAGACCTGAAAGACCTGGGCATAAACAAAATTGTACATACCCGTATCTGTCGATATTGTAATTTACAGAAATCCCGTCAGCCATCCGATGACGATAGGACACATGTATTCTCAAATGACTTGCTCGTGATATGGATATGTCATATGGATGTCAAGCAAGGTACGTCGATGGTTTTAGTTAATTTAAATAGTTATTTAAATTGACATTTTGAACTGTTTTGAAATAAATAGCTATTTGTTTCTTTACATTTTGGTTTTGAAAATTTATGAAAAAAAGTTTTTATTTCATTTATTTATGTTTTAATGATTTTTGAAATAAATGGAATTTATTTCATTCGATTTGAATTTAATTTAAATTTCGAGCTTTTATTTACAATTTATCATTATAATTGTTTTAAAAGTTTTAATTTGATTTTTAATTCAAAGTTTGTTTATTTTGATTTGGAAAATCAAAAACTGTGTTTTTGTGATGGTTTTATTTCTCGTTTTATTTAACTCGAAGTTTCGAGTTTTTAAAGCGGTTTTTTGTGGGTGTGGGAATTCGTATCCACTGGAGTTTTGAAAAAGGAGTCGCCAACAAGTTTTAAGGAAAACTCAGAAATCGTGTGTGAATGCCAGGACCGGCCCAGAGGGTGTTCAACCCGTGCAGCGGAACAAGCCCCCAGTTTTGAGGGGCCCCAACATTGACGGGGTTACTGTTCATTAACGATATATAGCATTTAACGTACATATGAATCATCGGAGCTATTGTAGCGCAACTGGTAAGGTAGCGTCCCATTATCTTGCCACATCCCATGATCGACTCTCACTAGGAGAGTATTTGAACTTTAGTTTGCTTTTGAAAATGAAATAAAATAAGCCTAAACCAAGGCTCGAACCTGCGTCGATTAGAGCCAGTGAAACATTACCAACAACTTGATGTTATTATAAGATCCAAAAGTTTATTTATACCATATAAAGGTGTCTTATTTTCACCCAATTAGAATAAAATGCTTGTATTTTTGTAAGAAAAATTCAAAAGCTTATTTAAAAATTATTCTCTTTATAAAATATAAATTATCACTAGTAAATAAGGGGCCTCTCGTATAAATTTCGCATGGGGCCCCCAAAATGTCAGGGACGGCACTGGTGAATGCTATTAGTGCATAATTTTGGCTTAAATAGAGACACATACGAGAATATGAATGCTATTAGTGCGCAACCCACCATCATACTGCCGTCCCTACCCAAGAAAAATGGGGAAAGAGCCGAAAGAAAAAGGTCTTGACCTAGTCTTTGTCTTTGTTTAACATTTTTAGTGTCGGATTCGAACACTGTATTCAACTGGTGTTTAAAATGACTCTGTCCCTGATAAGCTAAGGAGAGTTGGGTGGGAGGGTTTTCGGATTGACCCATTATGAGTTTTAAGTGATTCATTTTCAAACATTTCTAAACAGAGACAACAAGAATACAAGATGATACATCCTCAATGCACGGATCAGAAAGAAAATGTACATACGTACCATATAGCAGCTTTCAGTGCATGTCGTAGAGCTGTAGAAGCTGTCCCGACACATACGTACCATGTGCTTGAGCAAAACCAACACATTCCATCAGTAAAGAATCGTTTTTCACAGTAACAATGACAATAAGTGACTAACTCTAAAGGAAAATAACAATAATATGAACTACGTAATTTTTTGAGAGAGTTATAACCTCAACTAAGTGAGAGAGCTGGTGAGAAACTAAAGCGAAGATGTACCAAGGAAGTGATCAAATAGACCACGTTGAACGAACTGTAAGAACTGGCATTTGATTGTTACCATCCATAAGATAAATAAAACCTGGCTGTACGGATAGTCTCTTGCCTAGATTGAACTTGAGAAATGCCTCAATCTGAAAATGATCCCAACTTTTCGGACCTAGGATTGATCCGCCCAAATTCAATCCCCACCCGATTTCTTCTTCTGGAAAATCAGACATACCGACTGACCACTGAAGATATGATGGATTACCATTTCTCTTTTGCACCCAGCCTCTCACTCTTGTGCTCTCATCAATCTCTGATTCAAGCATAACAGCAACCGAGTCACCTAGCATAATTTCCAAGGGCCGAGAAGACGTTTCTGACGAAGTTTCAGGATATTGATGGCGTCGCCAAATGCTTGAAGGAATAGTTAAGGATCCAGGGATGACCGGTAGTCCTAGTTTAGGCACCTGGTGGAGTCCAAACAGAGAGAGCTTTGATGCTCGAGGAAGTTGATAAACAATCTGTCCAAAGGTACTGAAGCATTGCCCAACTGACCCAGGCAAATCAACAACAAACTGAGCTAAAGAACCGACAATGTTTGAACTCTTTACTGTTAGACCAATTGCGCTTCCATGGTTTTGATGCAAAAGTGGCGGTCCAAAAGAAGAATAATCGGTTAAGCCTTTTTCCTGACAAATGGAAAACCCTGTCAGTCAACCTAAAAGCACAATCTACACATATAAACTCACATCTACTCCCTCCTTCATTTGAATTCACCTATATCTTCCTTTTTGGATCATTCCAAAAATTCAATCCATTTTCACTTGGAATGAACTCTGGCTGTGATAGACAAAATAACTTTCCACTTGCCCATTCCTTAAAACACGATCCATTTGAAATTTTGTGAATGAAAATGAATGGAGGGAGTACATCGGAATTCAAATAGTTGGAGGTATAGCTATACCGTTAATAAAGAACCTGTTGAAGTTGTCAAGTCTTTACATCGAGCCCCCATTGGAATTGCAATTACTGATAGCCAGTCTGTCATGTTTGCCGCATAACTTACTCTTGCAAGAGAAAGTGCGCCCTCTAGTACGTCACCTGAATCTACTTGGTTCCGCTGACCACAAATGAACTCTGCCTCAAGAACATCTGTCTGACGGACTTTGGTTTCAAAAGTGATTCTCGCGTCATATCCAGTTCTTAAGCCTGCTCTTTTAATTGTATCCACCTTTTCTTGATCAAAATTATCCACTAATAGCATATTTCCGGCCACACCAATCTCTGCCCTCACAACTGTACCGTTTTCTTCAAATGGACTCCCTTTTGCTGTTTTGTAGAAAGTTAGGATTTTTTCGACTTTGTCCTGTCTGTCTCTTAGCTTCATTAAGTCTGAAAATGCTTCTCTCTGCAATCGCTTCAAAATTTCAATCTGAAAAATCATGTCATGGGACAAGTCGCAAAGCTCGATCAAATGTATTTTCAAACTATTATTCCAAACATTACATACATCATGAACAAACATTGGTCAAAGTTCACATTATGTAGAGGCAAATGGGCACAATAATAATGGGACGGAACGAGTAATTAAATATGTCATAGCCATCTAGTTGTCCATAGTCACACAAGAGTCTAGAAAGAACAGATCACCAATGTATGGTAGTCGATAAATCAATACTCAATTGCTTTATGATAGCAAAGAGTTTAGCCGAGAAAAGCCAGGGTACTCTCTCTATCAGACTATAGTCTTCTTACTTTCTAAAATTTCACTCATACTCCCCTACTTCTTACAGTACATGTAGAATTAAATCAACGGCCAAATACACCCCATCTAATCTAGTGGTGCTTGATCATTTCGTCACTACATAGTTAAACTAACTGAAACTTAAATATGTGCCCGAAAATCAATAAATCTTTCCGCTTCATAGTGTAGCATGATTAGCATCTGATCGAGGTCTTTGGACTGCCAGCCTTCCGTATTCTTGCACCATACCCATGGGCCATAATATCTCAAAACCCTATAACAATCCTCCTGAGAAAGCTAAACCCGGTAGGCATACTAGAATAAAACTTCAAGGACTTCATCTCAATAGAGAACTAACATCATCTCTGATGATGCGCCCTCAGTCAGAAAAAATTTAAGTCTACTCATCATCTACATTTTGGAAATTCCTTGAACAATTGGTGCATAGAAACCTTTCCCAACATTTGCACAAATGTTGGCTAGCAGCCGTAACGCCTACAGGTGTATGCACATCAGCCCATCACTCGAGGTTGACAGGATTAGAACCTATGGTGTTTCTCTTCAAACCCCCAATCCACTCTCACTCTTAAATAAATGGTTCTAGTTTATGCTCTTATAGCACAAAAAGAATTTATTGGGAGGGCCATAAGAAATCTACTTTGTACTTTCACATGTCTACCATTTCAACAGCAAGGCATCTTGAAAGTGCAATTCAAACAACAGTAGCATTACCTCCAGCAAATTACGGGGTAAAGGGGGTCTGATGTACGCACATTACCCTTATCGGCCTTATGTTAGCAAAACAAAGAGACTGTTTTGAATGACCCAAGGTGAAATTTGCAGTTCTAGGACTGATACTTCACAATAATAGAAAGAAACGCAACCACTTTGGCATATAAAGGAGTCATGGGCACCTATGTTACTCCGACTCTTCTAATTTCCTCGAGTACCCATGTCCGACACTCGACACTCGGACATGGGTATGACACTGGGACACCTCATTTTAGACCAAAAATGCATACTTAACAAAAAAAATAGCCGAGTCCGGCACTTGGACACACTTGTGTCGGATACTTCTAAACGAGTCTGAGTAACATAGGTCATGGCACATTCCTAATTTTCGCAATTTTCCCACACATTACACAATATCCGTTTAGACTCGCCTTCAGAAATGCATCAAATTATCTTGCTTCAAAGCCAAAAACTTTATGCAACAATTAAAATACTCTATGTAACAACATTGCGAAGTGTAATTACGCATTACCAATGTAACAGAAATCAAAAACAATGAAAATAATTAAAACATGCTTATTCACTTTAATTAAACACTCTAAATAATAAATACATACAAAACAAATCAAAAGCAATGAAAATTAAAAAGTTGAACAATTACTAGAAAAAAAAACATACGGGATTACGGGACGACTTGTTATGTCGATTGCCAGTAAAAAAATCTTGACCGGATTTCAGGATTGTGTTAAATTGATCGGAAATTGAGGCGAATTGTTCCATACTCCGAAATATATAAAATTCAATTTGTAAACAATGAATAAAAGAATAAGAGTAACTACCAATACATGAAAAAAATTAGGATAAATTAGGGTTTAAATGGTATGTTATGTATGAGAATTGGGGGTTTGGGAAGCTCGAAAGGCGAGGGTAGAGAGGAATGGCTATGGAAGTGGAAAGAGAGTGGGGAAGATGAACTGTGAATTGAGATTGTGTCAATTATGAGGCCCATTTTAGTCATCTCTGTTTGGCCCATTTTTGTAGTCTTCATTTACACCTGGTAAACGGGACAATCGATTCGGGTTGGGTTAATTTTTGGTTTGCAAAAGGTGGAATTAGGTCGAGTTATTTTTGGGTCAACAATTATTAAATTATCAGCAACTTTTCTATAGGACCGTCCTATAGTATATGACTGGCTCAAAAGGAGAAAAGTCCAAAGTTAACCTATAATTACATTTATATTTCAGTTTTATTTTGATTGCCCAATATCTTATAATGAATACCGACATATTTAAATATGCAGGTTATCAAGATAAAGTATTATGTTATCAAAATAAATAATTTTTTTACACATTTATTAACTTACTTAGTTGGGCTTTGTGCCATTAGTCTAGTCTTTTTCTAAAAATGGTCCTATAGAACAATTTGTGTTAAATTATTTATGGATATAACTAGTATGCAACAAGCCAACAATAAATATTCAGGTCGGGTCTTAGTTGCGTTGTTGTGTCTTGATCGAGTTAGTATGTTTGTTTTGAGTATGGGTTGAACTTCGGGGACGAAGTTCTTTTTAAGGAGGGAAGACTGTAATATTACGGTTTTCTGTGTCTTTAGGTACTCTATCGAGTGGGACTTACTCTGTCGAGTAAGTATGTTTTTACGCAAAACAGTAGCTGACCTGATGGGTACTCGATCGAGTACGTGTGGCACTCGATCGAGTAAGTGAGTATTTATGGGTTGTTTGTCGGGTTTGATATATAGCAACGCGAGAAGGTTATAAAAATATATTTCGGCATTTCTTTTCACTCTTACTTCATTATAAGTTTCACAAAAGAGAAAACAAGGTTACGTAGTTCTCCTCTCTCACATTGCTATCAAATCCTAAGGGCTGGAGTCGTCGGATCGTTGAGTTCTTTACGCCGTTGAGACCGTCGCATTGTGGGTAAGATCCTAGTATAGTTTTTATATCGTTTCATTGATTTTAGTTGAAACCATAATTGGGTAATTTGGGGGTTTTGGGGAGTATTGTTGATGTTAGATTATGATTGTATGATTGTATGTTTGATAGGAAGTAATTTCATTGAAGGACGATGTTGATTAGCTGATTGTGACGATCTTGATGATTGCTGTTCAGGTAGGGTTTCCCTACTCGGTATTAATTACATAATGTGTGGTGATTGTTGATTGATTCAGACGGTTGTGATTTCGTATTGTTGATTGATTCAGACGGTTGTGATTATTGTTAAAGTATACTGTTGGTGTTTGTGACGGTTGTTGATTAATATCGTTGATTGTTGTTGTGTATCTGTCTGTGATCTTCGGGGCGCGTCCCTGGCTGAGTGGAGTCACTTGCGGGAGTGGCTTTACGCCCTTGACTCGCCTTCTGTGGAACCCGCCACAGAAAAGGGATGTGCACATTAATGAACTCGGGTTTATCGCTCAATGGAGATGAGCGGGGATTTGGTGGGTACGGCTGCGGTCCCCCACTGGCGGCGTGGAGTACTTGTTGCGATGGGTACTCTGGCAGGGCTACACACTTTAGTGTGTAGTCAGTTGTGTGGAGATTGGAGATGGAGACTGAGGATTGTTTGAGCTGTTTGACTGTTTTTGTGTTTACTTTCATTGTGGCTATTGTTTTGTGTAATCGCGATCACCCGTTTAAATGTTTTAAAAACTGTGGTGATCCATTCGGGGTGGTGAGCAGTTATTGAGCGAGTTGGGTTGATGCGCATGGAATAGCCGGGTTTGAGTCATCACGAAATGTTTTAGAAGTCTTCCGCTGTGTCGAACGTTGTTCTTTAGCTAGTTGGTTTAACATTTGAGAACAGTTGTATTTTCTTTTAACAGTTTTGGAGTTTAGTTGTATCACTTAAACTTTGTAATCATTTAAGTAAGTTTCGTTATTGTCTATTTGATTATCATTGCCTCGGGTAACCGAGATGGTGGCGTTCTCATACCTCTAGTGGTCTTGGTAAGGCTTGGAGTATGGGGGTGTCACAATAGCTGCTGAGAATATTTATTCGCAACGTTCGACACAGCCTCATCCCCTTCACGCACTCTGCCCTCATATTTAATTGTTGTTTAATTTGCTTTAGGAATAAAAAAACAAATTTAAATTTTTGTTGTGTTTTAACTTGCATTTAATGTTACAAATTTCTTAAACATTTTCATTTTTATAAAATGGAGATGATGTGGCTTTTTAAAACACTTATAAAAGAGGGAATGGTGTAATGTAATCAATTGTCATGCCTTTTAATTATATTTATAGATTATAGATGAGTACTCGGAAGATGCCATTTGAAGACCTTAAATCTTGACTAGAGCATTTCTTTGGCACAAATTCTCATTTGTGACGGATATATCCGTCACAAGCTTGTGATGGACTAAATATTACCCACTTGAGTAGATAAAGACAAACACTTTTACACTTTGTAGTTCCCTAAACTTGTCTTATCTATACAAATGGGAGATACTTGATGATCCGTCGTAAGCTTGTGGCGGATCACAAGGGAGACTTATTGTTTCCTTGAAGGATCGTGTAATTTCTTATGCCTTCACATTCATCTTCTCTACTTTCTAAAATTAGGCCTTTTTTTATTCCATATGTTTCATTTCGTTTTCAGTTAACATACACGATTTTAGTTATTCATCCTTATCAATAATTCATATTCATATTCTCTTTCTTGGATTCTCTCCTAGGCCCCCCGCCCCCTCTCTTCACCTACAAAAAGTCATGTAATGATTTTATTTTGGTTGTATACCATTATATTTTCTTCAAATATAATATTAGAGGATGTAATTTAAGAGTTGTGATATTGCCACAGCAAAAAATACTAATGCCACGAAAGATAAGAGTGATGGGAAGAGTTGACTTTAATAATTGCCCTTATTAATTCGTGGCATTAGTATTTGTTGTTGTGGCGATATCACAACCCTAATTTAAGGTCGACGTTGAGATTGGAGAGGACATTGAAGAAGAGGAATTCAAATTCAGAAGGGTGAGAAAAAAAGACGTTGTCGATGTTATGGTATATTGGTATGTACCTTGCTTGGCTTGCTACTTTACATTATTCATTGATGATTAAAGATTTGAATGATAGGGCGCCAAGATTGGGTACCACCCTCTCACATGCATCCTTTATTGAAGGGTCATTACTTATTGCATGTGAGAAAGTGGCGCCGAGATTGGGTGTCACCCGGTGACGCCAACTCATTTTCCTAAAAATTTAATTCGCTTTTTACCTATACCCTCTTATGAGATGTTCAACTTGAGCATATATTGTCATATGCACGCCTTCATCTTTAGGGACTTAAAGAATGAGCTTTACAGTCTTAATTTATGCAATTTCCTCAAGTCATCTAAGGTACCATTGCATGTGTAGTAAGGCACGTCCTTACCTATTTATCAAGGAGACAAATTTGGGACAATGGATCCGTACAACTACCACCCTTTAAGCTGTCATTGATGGATACAAAAGGCCTATGATTCATTATAAAGATACCCCAATAAAGTTACAACTGTTGATGGTACATGCAGGATTCATCCTGTCCGACCGACAACAAAAGCGGGTATATTTATTGACATATTTTCAAAACTTTACATAAAATTAGTAAAAAAAAAAAAGGGAGTATAAACACATCTTCAAAATTTACGTAAACCCAACTCATTAATTCGTACCACTCGTACCAGACACGTAGGCCATAAAATTTACATTGAATTGGACCAAACACAAGTGGTACAACATGTTTATAGCCTTTTGGGTGCAAGGCTGTCCTACAGTTTTATATTTCGGCTGCAAAATGGTACACTTTTGTTGGGTTTGAATTGAATGAATTAATGCTGAAACTCAAACGTGACACACGTTTTCATTGACATAATCTAACTCATACTCTATCGTTCCAATTATCAATTAAAAAGCTCAGAAAAAAACGCATATATGTTTACGGGACTAATTTAGGAAAGAAAAGAAAGGTTACATATATATATACATAGAGACTAGAGTACTTTAGTAGCTCCTTCACTCAAAATGGTGCTGTCAATGATCTACTGTGGTTGTTCTTTTTTGGAATCCTTGCTGGAGCAGATAACACCAACTGCAATCACACCAATTTTGCACATTCAATTTCACTTTTTGGAAATTTCAACACTTTTGCATAGTACTAGTACTACCCGGTCCCTCCAATAATTTCTAACACAGGTTTATTTATTTATTTGATTGTTTCGAGTATTCTTGCTTAAAACCGTTTCAATGTACTATTACAAATGCACTATGGTTAATATTGTCTTATCTTAAATATGGCTGTTACAAAATCATAGAACTATCCAGATTTTTATTTAAGGCGGCAATATCTGTTTTATGGTAAAACGGATCAAAATAGGTATTCACTACCCTAGTTAATAGCAAAACAAATTTCTTATTAATCCGTTTATCATTAAAACAAATATTATCGTTTTAAACAAAACTAACGGTTTTGTACGTTACTTTAATAACATAATCAAGGTTTTCATTTGAGGCAAAACTCATTATGCTTCCCTAACACGAATGCCAATTAGATAAGTCTTAAAATAACAGTCCTTAACAATGTCATGTGCAAATGTGCTAGCATGGATTTAGCATCTGCTCATCTAGTAATCCCTAATATATTCTTTTGTATACTTACAAGATGCACAAATTATACTCCATCCGTCCGACTGATATGTTTACACTTTCTTTATTTTCTCTCATAAAATAAAGAAAGTATAAATATATCACTGAGGACAGAGGGAGTAGTATACTAGCTACATCCGTATTCGTATCATCGTATGGTGCGAGTGTGCAACCATAGAAAAAGTGACTAGTAAAACATATTAATATCCGTCTTTTTATTAGTTAGTTTACCGAATTTAATACTATCATTAAGGGCAACTTGCTGAATAAACTTTCATTATCATCTATGGAATAAACTTTATGAATTTGGTTGGCTAAAAATCCAATAATGAATCGTCTTATAGTCTTCTATTAGATGACACTTTTTATCATTTTATGCAGTACTTCCATGAAGTTGGGGGTTCGATTCTCACCTATAACATAGTACGCTCATTTGAAAAAAAAAATAAAAAAAAATCAATAGCATGCTTCATTGTTCGTACTCAAATTATTTGACATTTCCAAGTTATAACAAAATCAAATAAATTGAAGTATATGATTAGCTGAAAAAGTTGAATCAGAAAGAATTAGAGATATACCTCTAGTTGTTGTTTCCTGAGTTTAGCATTCTCTTCTAACAATTCCGCAATTTCCCTTTCAAGTTCACTTGTGTAAGCCTGCAACAATTTCGAATCAAATTCGTTAATACATCTGTGTATCACGTCACCGTACTCCTTAAATAATACCCCCTCATATTCTCTAAGATCTTCCACAATTCCTAAAACGACAAATTCACAAAAATCTTTCACTTTCCTTATTAGTATATTATTTGTGGTTATCATAACTTATGACCCCACCTTCTCTCCCTTACTTTCATTTACATTCTCATGTCATCATACCACTAAATTAGGGAGTAACAAGTTTGGAATTGGTAATATTTTCATAAATAACATAACATAATCTAAGTGAAATAAAATCGTGCATTCTCTCATTGGTAAGATGCTACGGATGTGTCTTACCTAGAGAAATGTCCCTTTTATGGCAAACTTTAAACCTAATATGATCCGGAAACCAAATTGACTCGACGAGATCAGATACAAGATGACTCAACCAAAAATAATTTAAACCTAGCAAATACAACATGACATGACCTGAACCCAAAATGAATGATCCGTTTACCAAGCCTAAATGTCAACCGAAATTGACGGGAGCTTTTGAGGCAATCAATAATTTAAAAACTTTTTTCAAAAAGAAAAAAGAATCTTTAAAAAAAAAAAAAAAAAAAAAAAAAAACACCTGTCGTCGAGATCGAGACCTAGCAGCAGATTCTCTGTTCTTCATCATACGTTTATGCCTCCGATCAACACAAGAATCTTCAACTATATCATGATGCTCAGAAACCCTTTTATTCTGATTACTAAAACAACCAAAAAACGACATCGGTCGCGGTGGAGAAGAGTTAGGAGCGACAACGGCGGCGACGGAACTGGCACCAAAAGCCAAACCCTCAAATGGGATGTTTAGTGAAGCCATGAATGAAGGAGTGTTAACACTTTGAAGAACATCTTTTTCACTTTCTATATCAACTTCATTGTGTAATTTTTCCATATGCATTTTTTTTTATTTACTCTGTTTTTATTTTTATTTTATTTATTTATTTAAATTTGGTTGTAATTTTATGGAATTTTTTTTGGAGGTTTTGAAAAGAGAGTGCAGGTGAAAATGGGGAAACAGATAAAATGTAATGACCAATGAAATTTGTTTGAGAATGAGAGATGGTTTAGTTGCTTTTGAGTGGGTGAGGTAAGAGTGTAGATTAAATTAGGGAGTTGGAGTGATTGACGATGAAGTGGGGGAGGGACTGAGTTAATTATTTTGCAAATAGATGATTAATAATTAGCTTTTGATCTACTGATTAATATGAGAATTAAGATTGAATCGAGTTTTTAGTATAGATTACGCTTAGTTCGGATTCGAATCGGTTAAGGTTGTTAGGGTGGTAAAGCTCATCCTTATGAGTTTTAACATTTATTTCTACATTCTGAGAATCCCAGAGCTCGAATACAAGACCTTTTGGATAAATAGAAATGAACCTCAGATCTTGAATTGAAATTAAACTCGAATTGAAATTTCTTTGAGATGAATAAAAATAAATAAGAAAGTTGAACCAAGTGGTCAATTTGAATTGTCTTGAGCTAAACTGAGTGAAATGAATAAGAGTAAATTAAGTCGAAAAGAACAGAGCCTATGTAACAACCCGGATTATAAAACAAAGGAAAAACTTATATAAAATGAATATCAGAGTACGACACTGATAAAAGGGTCAAGGTGGCGGAAACACCTGACCAATCCGGTTCGCTACTAACTCCAAAACAAACTAATACATTATTCAAGGTTCTTAAAACATAAAATAAGGTCCTAATTTATTATTAAGCTCGCTTCGCACATTCCCCAAGCAAGCATCAACCAAACAAAGAACGAATCGAACAACCCGAAAGGGGGGGGGCGGTCGACAATCGATCGGGAGTAACTAGATGCTCTCCCAATCATGTTTACAACAATTGAATATAACTAACAATTATTAACAATTGAAATGCAAAACTAGTAAACATGCGAGACCATCTATACTCATGAAAAACTTGACAACAACTCACTACCAAAATAATGGCATAAAAAGATAAGTATTCGAAATGTTTACTCCAAATCAGATAACATGTGACCAAACCAATAACCTACTAGAGCGTATAACAACTGCCTCTAATCACAAGCACGGTGTATAAAATGAACGCCTTAGAGCGTATAACAACTGCCTCTAACTGACGGAGCGTATAACAATCGCCTCCATCGGTGTGGACCGTATAACAATCGCATCCAAGGTACTATGTATAGCGTATAACCACTTTGCCTATATGTCTAAGACTGGCGGACTCTCGGTGCAATAATCAGACACCGAACGACACTCGGGAATAAAGCGTATAACAACCGCCTCCATTACCCCCGACCATAGACCATACACTGGACCCGCAGGGTTGCATTAGTTCATTCCGTTCGGTATATAACTGATACCTCACGTCATCTATACAACCAGCCCACAAACAACGCACAGTATAACTGACCATACATACATGTGAATAACATCACTATCAAATCATAGGATAATATAACTAACTATCCTACAACTATATAAACAAGAGTAACAAACGATATATGCAAACATAACGTTATATAATGAAACTGAACACCACATAACATGTGAAACAAGTATCAACCATTCAATGTTATAGTAACCTCAGCTATAACTTTAACATTAACCATTCAATGTTATAGTAACCCTAACCATAACATAAACTCCGGACGCGAGGTTATAGTAACCTCTACATTAACTTTAGTATATATAACTTGAAGTTATACATACCTCAACTATAACCTTGATACGAAACTCAAAGTTATACTAGCATTAACCATAACCTTGAGCCATAAATCTCAGGGTTACATTAGTTATAGCTATAACCTTATCTCGTACTTCAATGTTATAGTAGGTCCAGCCATAACTAGAGTAGCTACCCAAAGTTGTATTAACTTAAGCTATAACTCTTGAATCATCATCAATGTTATACTAGCTTTAGTTATAACTTTGGAAAGAACCCTTGGCCGCCTATCATGCCGCCACTAGGGTTTATTCGTAAACCCTAATTGCGCTCATGACACCCATAATTTAATGCATAAGCAACATATGATATATAATTAATGCATAAAAACATATACGAACATGTGAAACATATTTAATCATGATAACAAATAATCAAACATGCACCAATCATGCAAAACAATCATTAAATCATATTAATTATATCAATTGGCATAAACACAATTAAAAGAGAAACACCTAGTTACCTTATTAAGCAAATAAAACCCTAGAGATCGTCTTCAACGATATAAACGTCCTCTCCAGGAGCAACTTCCACGCCTTCATTAAATCATCCACGTGCCAAAGATAACAAATCTAATAAATATACTAACTATATATATATATATAAACTATAAAACTATAAAAACTACGCGAAACATAAAAACTTACGAAGAGGATAGATAAATCCAAGAAGTAGGATCGATCTAAGCACGAAAGAACGAAGAAGAAAAGAGGATGGCACGAAACCCTAGGCAGGGTGGCGCGCGGCACGAGGAGGAAGAGAGGAGGAGAGAATTAGGTTTAGGGTTTTATGAGATTATGAAAAAAGAAGAGCAAGGGTTTGGTTTCCCTTCATATTTATAGAGAAGCTCATGGGTTTATTCTAGGTTTAGGCCCAAAACTCACCCATCAACACTAAAAATCACGTGAGACCCAAGGAGGAAACGGATCTTCACCGTTTTTCGAGCCCAACGAGCCCAAAAGACGACAAACGGATATTTTCCCGAAAATAAAATATAAAATATGGGAAAATAAAATTATAAAATTATATTACGGAAATTAGGGGTGTTACAATCCAACCCCCTAAAAAGAAGTTTCGTCCTCGAAACTTGGTAAGAGAACTACCGCACTCGAAAAGATGTGGATGCTTCTCTCGCATAGACGCTTCGGTTTCCCAAGTCTCTTGCTCAAACTTCTGACTCCTCCATAGGACCCGAACCAAAGGTACAACCTTATTCCTTAACCTCTTCTCCCGACGTTCCAAAATGCGAACAGACGTTCCTCATAAGTCGTTTAGGCTCAACCTCGATAACATCACCAGAACATGAGAAGGATCATCACGATAACGACGCAATCGCGACACATGAAACACATCGTGAACCTTCCACAGATTCGGAGGTAAAGCCAACCTATAGGCTACCTCGCCAACTCTCTCGAGCACCTCATACGGTCCAATGTACTTAGGACTAAGCTTGCCCTTAAGTCCAAATCTCTTAACACCTTTCATCGGCGAAACCTTAAGAAAAACCTTATCGCCAACCTCAAACTCAATCGGCCTACGCCGCAAGTCCGCATACGTCTTCGTCGATCCCGGGCGCCTTAAGCTTCTCGCGGATCCACCTCACTTGCTCAATCGATTCCCGAACCAACTCGGGCCAAGAATGACAAATCACTAGAATCGTCCCAACACAAAGGACTACGACACTTTCTTCCATAAAGTGCCTCAAACGGAGCCATTTGAATACTAGCTTGATAACTGTTGTTGTAGGAGAACTCCACAAGCGGTAAACTCTTCTCCCAACTAACTTGGAACTCCAACGCACAAGCTCGCAACATATCCTCAAGCGTCTGAATCGTACGCTCAGTCTGACCATCAGTTGCAGCATGAAAAGCCGTACTCATCTTAAGCTCACTACCCAAAGCCAACTGAAGCTTCTTCCAAAACTGAGAACAAAACCTCGGATCACGGCCGGAGATGATATCCTTAGGAACCCCATGAAGACGAATGATCTCTCGTTGATAAGCATTCGCTAGTTCCTCGAGACTCCAAGTCTCCTTCATCGGAATGAAATGCGCGACCTTAGTCAAACGATCAACCACGACCCAAATCGCATTCATTCCCCTCGACGACCTCGGCAAACCCATAACGAAGTCCATCGAAATCGAATCCCATTTCCATGTGGGAATCTCCAAAGGTTGCGATGAGACCACCAGGTCTCCGATGTTCGAACTTAACCTTCTGACAAACCAAGCAACGGCTCACAAACTCGGCGATCTCTTTCTTCATACCCGCCACCAAAACTTTAGCTTCGTATCCTTATACATCTTATCACCACCAGGATGAACCGAATAGGGAGTACTATGAGCCTCTTTGAGAATCTTACATTTTAAGACCTCACAGCTAGGCACACACCAACGACCATGGAATCGTAGACCATCATCAGGTCCAACGTCGAAGTCTTTGGCACGTCCTTCGCTTATAGCGACTCGAACTCCTTCTAAGTATTCATCCTCTCTTTGCTTAACTCGGATCTCATGAAGGATCTCGGGTTCAGCAACCATCGCACTCAAATCTAAAGTACCAGGAAGAACTACCTCAAGGCTCATCTTCTGGAACTCTCGACTCAAGTCATCTGGTAACACCAACACAGATCTCATACCATGGCACACCTTGCGACTCAAAGCATCGGCAACCACGTTTGCCTTACCCTCATGATACAACAGCTCAATCTTGTAGTCGTTAAGCAACTCCAACCAACGTCTCTGCCTCATGTTAAGATCTTTCTGGGTGAAGATATACTTCAAGCTCTTATGATCCGTATAAAAGTTGCAAGAGACCCCATACAAGTAGTGTCGCCACAGCTTAAGTGCAAACACCACTGCTACTAACTCAAGATCGTGAGTCAGATAATTCATCTCGTGAACTTTCAACTGACGGGACGCATAAGCCACAACTTTACCCTTCTGCATCAAGACACAACCCAACCCAAACTTTGACGCATCGCAGAAAACATCGAACTCAACGCCATCTTCTGGTAGAGTCAACACAGGAGCGGTAGTCAACCTTTTCTTCAACTCCTGAAAAGCGGCTTCACAGGCCTCAGTCCAAATGAACTTGGATTCCTTCTTCATTAACTGAGTCATCGGTCTCGCAATCTTAGAGAAGTCATGAACAAACCGACGATAATACCCAGCTAGACCAAGGAAACTCCGAACCTCGTTCACATTCTTTGGACTTTCCCAATCGACTACGGCTCGAATCTTCGACGGATCAACCATAACTCCATCGCCAGATATCACATGACCCAAGAAGGTAACTTCCTTTAACCAAAACTCGCACTTCGAGAACTTAGCATACCACTTCTGCTTACGCAGAGTCTCCAAGATAACACGAAGGTGATTCTCGTGTTCAGCCTCATCTCTCGAGTAAATCAGTATGTCGTCTATGAACACCACGACACACTTATCCAAATACTCACTGAAAGTGCGGTTCATCTGATCCATAAAAACGGCAGGGGCATTCGTCAACCCAAACGGCATCACCACGAACTCATAATGGCCATACCTTGAACGAAATGCAGTCTTAGGAATATCCTCATTCCTAACTGGAATCTGATGGTAACCTGACCTCAGATCGATCTTCGAGAACACACTAGCACCACGGAGTTGATCGAACAAATCCTCAATCCTCGGCAATGGATACTTATTCTTGATAGTGACCTTGTTCAGCTCACGATAGTCAATGCACAACCGCATACTACCATCTTTCTTCTTGACGAACAAAACAGGAGCACTCTCAAAATAAGAAACGAGGTAATGCCCAACTTGGATATAAACCCACCAAGTCAGGAACACAAAGGCTATTAAGCAGTGAACATATACTCGTCAAAGACTATAAAGGCCTATCTATGATGAAGGCCGAAATACTCATCTAGGACCTAGTCCCAGCTAGTCCCAGCTTGAATACTTTAGCCCACACCACACAAGACAAGTAGGATACCCAATTAACCATAAAAAGGACAAAGAGTCCAAACTTGTACACACAAAAGATCATACACACCCTAGTATATGAAAGGCTACACAAGAGCATATTCAGCTGACAATCCAACAATATCTCCAATATCAATAATAACCCAAATTCCAGCTAACCGTTAATCTCATAATTCATGAGAACAAGCTAAGATGGCAACAAGACAAGAAGACTGAAGTATAAGGCAACCAAATTCATCCAACAACCAACATGTGAAATGATAATTACAAATATCAAGGCATAACATAAAATTTCCAATAACAACCAATGTCACCTCAAAGACAAACCCTCGACCCGAGTCCCGCGACGGGTCATCGGTCAAATCGAGGCTGACTGGTTTAAACCTAGTTTGACCAAACTCGTTCGGTCAATCTGGCCCAGCTCAGAGTCTTGGCCTACTTTGGCCCAAACCACAAATTTATCACAATATTATTCTCATGCTATTTCCAATTTCTATCATGTGAAAAACGAAAGTAACACATTATCAATCACCTAAACACTTAACAAACAACCAGCACAACATTAACTACTAATGTGACATTAATTAAATCGAGTAACTCGAATAGTTACCTTACGCTAGCAAAGAGACAAGTAATAACTTGAGAAAGCTTCTAAAACCCAAAATTACTCTTCATCTTCAACCACATATGAGCCACCTAAAATAATTATGTGAAAGGACGATATTAACGAATTATCTTTATATAAAATATGAGACAGAAATTAATTTAATTATATTTTAAATAAACCAAACTAGCGTCAAAACAATTTATAGACACGGCTCAAAAGTTATTATGACAACCTCAAACTCGGTCTAACCACCAACTACACATGGTGACATGGCTTCTGTAACACTACGGATTCTCTTTGGAGCCTACTCGACCGAGTAGAGCCTACTCGGCCGAGTAGTGCTCTGGGTGCGTGTTATTTTGGTTCTGCCGAGGAATACTCGGCCGAGTATAGTGAATACTCGACCGAGTATTGGACACTCGGCCGAGTATGCACTTACTCGACCGAGTGTCCGGTTTGGCGGAGTGTTATTTCGACGGTTTGATTAGGGAATGTTTAGGTATTTTATACAACCGCGTCGGTTTCTAATATCATTTCATAAGCGTTATCATTTCTACGTTAACCTAATCACACCCAAATCATTCCCTAATCCTCCTCTTAAGCATTTCGTAGCGTCATTGTGTGGATAATCGTCGTGGTCCTTGCGTATAAGTTCTCGTTGCACTGTTGGTAAGTTCTATCTTCATGATTATTTGTATTGTTGTGAGTTACTGTACATTTATATGAGAAGAAGATTTTGGGAATTGTACAAAGTGTAATCGTGTTGCATGATCATTGTATAGGAGAAGACTTCGTAGAGGAGCCTTTTTGATTGTTCGTGTTGCATACTGCTGTTATTGCTAAGGTAGGGTTTCCCTACTCAGTTTACTGTGCTTTACATGACTTGTTGTTGTAATTATCGTCGTCTATTGAGCATCGTAGAATGAAGGTTTTTGTGACAGTGTTGGTGTGAGGGGATTGAGATGACTGTGATGTCATGTGATTGTGATTGTGGTGGAGTCACTTGTGGGAGTGGCTTCACACTTAGTTCGCCCTCCGTGGAACCCGCCACGAGAGGGGATGTGCACATTAAGGGACGAGGATCGTTGTCGCTCGTTGAGGAGCTGGATTAGGTGGGATCGGCTGCGGTCACCCACTGGCGGCGAGGATTACCTGTTGCGATGGGTAATCTGGCAGGGCTACACACTTTGGTGTGTAGTCGGTTACTATGTGAGCTTGGGTGTTTGGGAGTTGGTGATGATCTGACGAATATTGCATTTGTTTGTCTTGTTAGTTGCATAATACTGACCCCGTTGTTGTTTGTGGAATCTGCGGTGATCCATTCGGGGATGGTGAGCAGGCTTGACAGTTTTGCTAGTGAGAGCTTGGGGATTATCTTGGGAGATTTGCCACCACGAGTCATAGCATCACCGTCTGAGTCTTAGCGAGTTCTCTTTTAATGTTAAGACTTTGAAGTTGTATTTCGTTAGACAGTATTTGGTTTTGGATATTGTAAACTTTGCATTTCACATTACTTTAATAATAATGCTCAATTCAGACGCTTTGGTATATACTAACCTCGGGAAACCGAGATGGTAACGCACTTTCATGGTAGGGTGGTCCTGGTAAGGCACCTTGGTATGAGGGGGTGTTACAAAGTGGTATCAGAGCCGAAGATTCCGGCACCTAAACAAATGAATTTAATGAACCTAGGGAGTCTAAATAAAATGAACCCGGGAGAGTTGTTTGGAGCTACCGCAAAGACTCCTGAGACGTCCGGAGTCGCACATTGGCCCTTACTAACTCGAGCCGGTAACATGGGGGGAGTGTGATGAGAACTAGGCTTTGTATGTGCACGTATGTGAAGATACATGTTGGTAAAAGTCGATAGTTGCATATATGTGTGATGAAGTTCTTAATTGTTGTGATGGGAGGAGTAGTAGATGAAATGGGTTGTGATTTCAACGTTGGATTTAGCATATGTGCAAATTGGATGCTGATATGGTTACAATATGGTATTAAAGTTTTAATATATGCATTGCATGCTGACGTGATTATAACATGGTTTTAAGTCCTTAAGTATTTGTCTGCGGAATAGTGAGCATGATAGGGGAATCGTAATCAGAATCTGTTTATAGCGTAACTCGGCCGAGCGGGCGGGGCACTCGGCCGAGAGTATGGAGTACTCGGCCGAGTAGCCAAAAATTCGACCGAGTGTTGTTTGATGTAAAGTAGCATTGCTACTGTTTGTGATAACTCGACCGAGTATGAGTGTATACTCGACCGAGCGCGTTCACTCCGAAGTGTTGTTACACTCGACCAAGTGTTCTTTTTGTGTTTTGACGTTTGTCTCTGGAGTCGATACTCGACCGAGTATCTGGGAGGATACTCGACCGAGTTAGCTTTACTCGACCGAGTATGATGTATACTCGGCCGAGTGTTCTTATGGCGGAAGAGTGTTAAATTTTGAGCATGTGTTTACGTTTCTTTCATTCTTATCACCAAAAATGCCGCCCAAAAGAACTCCCGCGCAGATCCAAGCTTCATAGATGACTCTTGATGAGGTTGCTCGCATGATTGAGCAACAAGAGGCTCTCCTTGAAGCTCTCAAAAATGTGGGAAAAGGGAAAGAGAAGACGATGGATGCAACCCAAACGTAGCATCAACATTGCTCGTTTCCACCCTCCCACATATGACGGGGTAGGTGAACCAAAGCTGCCCGAGAAGTGGCACCGTGAGATTGAAGCTCTCATGGAAATGGTTAAGTGCCCCGAGGACATGATTGTTGAGCGGTAGTGTACTACCTAAGAGGAGAAGCCGCAGCTTTTGGTGGCGAACGTCAAGGATGATGCTAGAGCTTACTACCCGGCGGAAGGGGCTATTCCGTGGTCTGGGTTGAAGAGTGCTATGAGAGAGCGATTTGTGCCGGAGCATATCCGACACAAGATGAGATCCGACTTTGATTCTTTCACCATGTCCGAGGAGATGACAACCACCGATTACTATCATCGGTTTTGGAGCTATCTCGTTATGTGGAAGATATGCGGCTTTCGGGCAAAGAGGTTTTGCTCTCCGTTTTGAGAGGGGTTTGTCTGCTAAGATCGTGAGTCGTATGCCGGCTGGGGTTGCTACCGACCTCAAGGAAGTGTATCTGAGAGCGGGTCAAGCCGAGAGAATGGTGGATCTCTCAAGGAGATCGAGGAGAGGATCACTGAGAAAAAGAGGAAGGCCGATAAGCGGGAACAACAATCAACCAACCAACAAGAAAGGGAATTTCAACCATGCTAAGGCTTTTTCTAGTGGAGTGGTTTCTCTGGAGGTTCTCGTGGTCGGGAAAGAATGGAGGTCGGGCTGTAAGACAACACCAACCTTACGTGTTTCAACCGTGGGTGGGATAGGCCACAAAAGGCGGGAATGCACGAGCTATAAGCCCGGCAATGGTTCAGAGCTCGATCGAAATTTCTCTCGGGGGCCGACTCGAGTTTTGCTAGCAACCGACCGGGAGGTTCATGGGGCAACAGAGGTGGACAGGGTAACCGGGCGGTTATAACCGCGGTGGTGGTGGATCTTATCGGCGCCCGGAATAACAATGTCACACCCAGATTCTAAGCCTAAGCCAAGTACCTCCAATGCTTGATTCGGTGGTGGAGGACGAGAAAAATAGTGGAAAGCTCTTCATGATGGACAAGCAGGAAGCACAAGATGATGCTCATGTAGTTACCGGTACCTTTCTTGTTAATAATGTACCGTCCTTTGTTTTGTTTGATTCCGGCTACACATTCTTTTGTGTCTAAAAGTCATCTTTGTGTCTATGGGTTTGGGAAAGTTTGAGGTTGTAAAAGATGATGTGTTCATACCTTCGGGGGAGTATGTGTCGTGTCTCAAGTTATATAAGGGTATATCTATGGTGATTGGAGGGGTAGATTTACCATGAGACTGTTAGAGTTTCCTAAGGATGGGTTTGAGGTGATTGTCGGGATGGATTGGCTAGGTAGGTATGATGCCAGGATAGATTGTAGACAAAAGAGAGTGTCTTTAAAGGGTCCCAAGGGTGTTAGGGTGTCCTATAGAGGGTTTGTGGTAAAGCCTAAGTGTAGGTTTATAGCGGTTATGACCTTAAAGTCATGTTTAAGGAAGAAGTGTCCCTTAATTCTTTGTCATGTGAGAGATCACCGAGTAGAGCCGCCGACGACTTCTGAGATTTCCGTGGTGAAAGAATTCAAAGATGTCTTTCCTGAGGAAATACCGAGTTTGCCTCCCAAGAGGGATGTCGATTTCAGGCGTGGAGCTTAAGCGAACGGTCCTATATCTAAACCACCTTATCGTATGGCACCTAAAGAGTTGGGTGAGTTGAAGAAGCGATACATGAGTTGTTAGACAAGGGTTATATCGGCCTAGCGTGTCACCGTGGGAGCTCCGTTCTTTTTGTAAAGAAGAAAGATGGGAGTATGAGACTGTGCATTGATTACAGAGAGCTCAATCGGGTCACAGTGAAGAATAAGTATCCGTTGCCGAGGATTGATGATTTGTTCGATCGCCTAAGTGGAGCCGGTGTGTTCTCTAAGATTAATCCGAGGTCGGGGTATCATCAATCGAGGATAGCGGATGAGGATATTCCTAAAACAAATGTTCGATCTCGTTATGGTCACTACGAGTACGTGGTGATGCCTTTTGGGTTGACCAATGCGCCAAAGAAACTTTATGGATTTGATGAACCGGATCTTCACACCGTTTTTGGATAGGTTTGTGGTTGTTTTCATCGACGATATCCTAGTTTATTCTAAGACTCGAAGAGCACGAAGAGCACTTGAGGATAGTTCTGAGACTTTGAGAAAAATCAGCTCTATGCCAAGTTATCCAAGTGTGAGTTCTGGTTAGAGGAAGTGGCTTTTCTGGGCCATGTAATCTCCAAGAAGGGGGTATCTGTGGATCCTAGTAAGATTGAGGCCGTTACCAAGTGGGAATCGCCAAGAATGTTCTTGAGATTCGGAGTTTCTTAGGCCTTGCCGGCTACTACAGGAGATTTGTGAAAGATTTCTCTACCATAGCGCGGCCTATGACATCCTTGATGAGGAAGGAAGTCGATTTGTTTGGGATGAGAGTTGTGAAACGGCGTTTCAGACCTTAAAGGAACGCTTGACCACAGCTCCTATCCTAGCCTTGCCGGAGGGTTGTGAGAACTTTGAGGTCTATACCGACGCTTCAAAGAACGGTCTTGGTTGTGTCTTGATGCGGGGAGGAGAGTGATAGCTTATGCTTCGAGGCGCTTGAAGCAATATGAGGAGAACTACCCTACTCATGATCCGAGTCAGGTGCGATTGTGTTCGCTCTTAAGATTTGGAGGCACTACCTTTATGGCGCAACTTTTAAGGTGTTCTCTGATCATAAGAGTCTAAAGTATATCTACACTCAGAAGGAGCTTAACATGCGACAGAGGCGGTGGATGGAGCTGATTGGAGATTATGATATGGAGATCATCTATCACGAGGGTAAAGCTAATGTTGTCGCAGATGCATTGAGTAGGAAGAGCGTCCATTCGCTATGTACAACTATGTCCTTGCTGAAGTTGAGAGATGAGATGTCTAGGTTGGGGATCTTTATGATTCGAGAGGGGAATACCATCGGGGATTTGACGATCGAGCCAGAGTTGTATGAAAACATCAAAAGTAAGCAAGAGCTTGATCCTAAGATCCGGAGTGGAAGTCAAAGGTAGAGAGTGAAGCGACTTCCAGGTTCTCTATACATCCAGATGGGAGTGTTCGTTTTGATGGGAGATGGTGTGTTCCTGACGATGCAGAGTTAAGGAGAATGATCTTGTCAGAAGCTCATTGCACTCCTTATTCAGTTCACCCGGGTGGTGACAAGCTTTACAGAGACCTTAAGAAGACTTTTTGGTGGCCGAACATAAAGAGGGATGTAGCAGAGTTTGTGGCTAGATGTTTGACCTGCCAAAGGGTCAAAGGTGAACAAAGGAGACCCCAAGGTAAGATTCAGGTCTTTGTCGATTGTGAGTGGAAGTGGGAGTCGATCTCCATGGACTTTATTGTGGGGTTACCTAGGTCACAACAAGGTAACAACATGATTTGGGTGATTGTGGATCGGTTAACCAAATCAACCCATTTCGTCCCCATGAAGGATACTTGGTCTAAGATGCAAATGGCATTGGGTTACGAAAGCATGTGGTTCGGTTACATGGTATTCAAAGATATCGTTTCGATCGTGATGCGAGGTTCATATCAAAGTTTTGGCAAGAACTGCAAGAGTTGATGGGTACAACGTTGAAAATGAGCACAACTTTTCATCCTAAACCGATGGTCGGTGAAACGGACCATCAAGACCTTAGAAGACATGCTAAGGGCATGTGTTATGGACTTTGGGGCGATTGGGAAGACAGACTTGATTTGATCGAGTTTTCATACAATAATAGTTATCATACAAGCATTGGGATGGCACCTTTTGAAGCTTTGTATGGCCGAAAATGCCAAGTCCATTTGTTGGGATGATAGTTCCGAGGCAAAGGTTTTAGGGCCACAATTGGTTCAAGATATGGTTGAGCAAATCCAGTTGATTCGCCAAAAGATGAGAGCAGCTCAAGATCGCCAGAAGAGCTACGCCGACTTACACCGCAGGGACATTAAGTTTGCGGTAGGTGACAAGGTGCTTTTGAAAGTGTCACCTATGCGAGGTGTTATGAGGTTTGGGAAAAAGGGTAAGCTAAGCCAAAAGTTTATAGGTCCTTATGAAATTCTGGACCGTGTTGGCGAGGTAGCCTACAGGTTAGCTTTACCACCAGCTTTGGATAGAGTGCACAATGTTTTTCATGTGTCTCAACTCCGGAAATATGTGAGTGATCCGTCGCACATCCTCGAGATGGAGAACATCGAACTTGATGAATCCTTGTCCTATGCCGAGATTCCTAAGGAGATTCTTGATCGCAAGGTTCATAAGACCCGGAATGGTGAGATGGTCTTACTCAAGGTCCTTTGGTCTAATCATAATGTGGAGGAAGCCACATGGGAACCTGAGGAAGCTATGCGAGAACGTTTTCCTAACCTTTTTTATCAGGTATGTTTGGTTACGGGGACGTAACCGTTGTCTTTTTAGGGGGGTAGGAGATGGTCGCGATGGTGTTTTGTTGTGTTTTCTTTGTTTGGTTCGATTCGGGAGATGAGTTTGGGGTAACTTGTTGTGATGCTTGTATAGTTCCTTGGAGTTGTCTCATGTAATTGTTATAGTCTTGTGACGTAGTGTTGTGCTTGCTTGTGTAGTAGAGTGTGAACTTCGGGACGAAGTTCTTTTTAGGGGGAAAGATTGTAACACTACGGATTCTCTTTGGAGCCTACTCGGCCGAGTAGTGCTCTGGGTGCGTGTTATTTTGGTTCTGCCGAGGAATACTCGGCCGAGTATAGTGAATACTCGACCGAGTATTGGACACTCGGCCGAGTATGCACTTACTCGACCGAGTGTCCGGTTTGGCGGAGTGTTATTTCGACGGTTTGATTAGGGAATGTTTAGGGTATTTTATACAACCGCGTCAGTTTCTAATATCATTTCATAAGCGTTATCATTTCTACGTTAACCTAATCACACCCAAATCATTCCCTAATCCTCCTCTTAAGCATTTCGTAGCGTCATTGTGTGGATAATCGTCGTGGTCCTTGCGTATAAGTTCTCGTTGCTTTCGTTGGTAAGTTCTATCTTCATGATTATTTGTATTGTTGTGAGTTACTGTACATTTATATGAGAAGAAGATTTTGGGAATTGTACAAAGTGTAATCGTGTTGCATGATCATTGTATAGGAGAAGACTTCGTAGAGGAGCCTTTTTGATTGTTCGTGTTGCATCTTCTTTGTTATTGCTAAGGTAGGGTTTCCTACTCGTTCTTCGTGCTTTACATGACTTGTTGTTGTAATTATCGTCGTCTATTGAGCATCGTAGAATGAAGGTTTTTGTGACAGTGTTGGTGTGAGGGGATTGAGATGACTGTGATGTCATGTGATTGTGATTGTGGTGGAGTCACTTGCGGGAGTGGCTTCACACCCTAGTTCGCCCTCCGTGGAACCCGCCACGGGAGGTGATGTGCACATTAAGGGACAGGATCGTTGTCGCTCGTTGAGGAGCCGGACTAGGTGGGATCGGCCGCGGTCACCCATCGCGGCGAGGATTACCCGTGCGATGGGTAATCTGCGGGGCTACACACTTTGGTGTGTAGTCGGTTACTATGTGAGCTTGGGTGTTTGGGAGTTGGTGATGATCTGACGAATATTGCATTTGTTTGTCTTGTTAGTTGCATAATCCTGACCCCGTTGTTGTTTGTGGAATCTGCGGTGATCCATTCGAGGATGGTGAGCAGGCTTGACAGGTTTTGCTAGTGAGAGCTTGGGGATTATCTTGGGAGATTTGCCACCACGAGTCATAGCATCACCGTCTGAGTCTTAGCGAGTTCTCTTTTAATGTTAAGACTTTGAAGTTGTATTTCGTTAGACAGTATTTGGTTTTGGATATTGTAAACTTTGCATTTCACATTACTTTAATAATAATGCTCAATTCAGACGCTTTGGTATATACTAACCTCGGGAAACCGAGATGGTAACGCACTTTCATGGTAGGGTGGTCCTGGTAAGGCACCTTGGTATGAGGGGTTGTTACAGCCTCAAACTCGTGACTTAGCTAGGCCATGGCCATCAAACTCGCCTAAAAGCAAGCCATAAGGAGTCCGACACGACCACCACCTGACTACCCATAGCCACCCTTCACCCTACTTCATAACCTGACCCAAAAATCAGTCCAAAACAGAACCCAAAAGATGCCTAAGTTCGACCCCAACTCCAGTCCTCAAATGCAAAGTGAAAACCCACGATGACAGCTCTCGTCCCCGCCAAAACAGTACCAATCGTCCCCTTAAGACTCCATTCTCGCGCCTAAAAACAAATCCTAGCCGAGCCAACTAAGTCCGCATTTAAAACGGTTTTAGAGCGGAAATCCACAAGTATAAAGTAACTCAAAAAAAGACCTAAAGACTACAAAAATCGCCCAACACGAGTCCAAATTAGTCCAAAACAATCCCTACATGTCAGGATACACCGTCTCAACTATAAAACACACCAATTATCACCCAAAACAATCCATACATGTCAACATACACCGTCTTAAATATACCACTTACTAGCTAGCATCCCAAATGATCCCTAGAGGTCAAGTATACACCGTCTCAACTATCTCCACATATCGATACACCGTCTCAACTATACAACCGACTAATTAACATCCATAAGGATCCCTATATATAATTATACACCGTCTTAATTATAAAAAAGACTAACCATCATTCGAAATAAACATATTTTACAAGTAATATCGAGTAATCTATAATTGTTACCTTTTTCCGATTGAACTAATCATTTATGACTAACAAATCTTCTACAAGACCGTCTATTTTAGAACATACAACCGTCTTATAATAAATAAAGCTGAAAATATAAATGGGTTTGTAAAAATACGTAATTAAAATGAATTTTACTTACAACGGATTGACAGAACGATGGGAGCAAAGAATATGGAACGAAAATCATTGATAACGGATGACAAACGGAGTGGCGGGATCAATTTAAAATCAAAAAAATCAAAACAGAACGAAAAGAAGAAAAAGGAAGGGAGAAGAAAGAATGTTTGCGTGAGAAATGAGGGAGCAACTTGCACTTCGCCGCTATTTATTATAATAAGTACGTTTCTTCATCGTTAAGAAACTTCGATAGTTATTAAAACCGTTTTGAGTTAAATTTAACCGGTTTAAGTAAAAGTTTCAAAGAATAAAACGGAATCAATAATAAATAAATTTAATGAGTGAAAATAAAATAAACTCAGATAGTTAACGTAAATAATAAGAAATCGGCTTGAAACGGAATTATTAGCGATTTTTACGAAACTAACGGATATTAATAAAAAAATTGATAATTTAGTGAAATAAGCTCAAAATAGCTAATTGGACGGTTTTGTTCCCAAAATCCATCTCGGGTTCACTTAAAACAACTTTCATAAGGACTCGTAAAGAACGGAAATTATTAAATAAATAAACTCAAACTAATTTCAATAAACTCAACTAACTTTAAATAAACTTATTAATGATTATTAAAATTAACGTATCGAATTATGATGAAATTAATTAATTAGCTAAGCATAAATATATAAATCGTTAAATGATGTAATTAAATTCAAAATAGCAATTAAAAGAATTTTATCCAACTTAATAAAATACGGGGTGTTACAATCACCCCATCTTTTAAAAAGTTTCGTCCTCGAAACTTGAAAGTATAAATGAAAGGTTATAAAAATAAAACTGAAATTGGAATCGGTAACCAAAACATTTTAAAGGTTATTTATCGTAAGAATCAAAATTCTTTCAAAAGTTTCAAATAAAATTTTCCGAAAATAAACGATTCTCATCAAAGGAACGGAAGTGCTCTCGTTGCGCATTCAAGAACATCACATTCCAAATCAAAGATAAGGTCAAAAAGCAAATTATTTGTATAAATCGAAAATCAAAATACTTTCAGAAACATTAATGAAAAGTTTTCAAAAGTATAAGTCTCATTCATGGAACGAAATTGCTCTTGTTGTGCACACAAGAACGCTAACCTTCTAAGTCAAAGACAAATTTAAAACCGAAAATCACTCGTCGACAAGAGTAGAACAAGTTATTAAACGTTTCTAATAACGAGTTCTAACATCCGATCAACGTTAAAATCAAAATAAGAGAAAGGTAATCTACTCAAATTTTCTTTTGCAAAAAGGCAAAATAGAAATAAAGGTTTCACTTTTAAACACAATTGGGGGTCAAATCCCTGAAAGTGTAACATTAAACTTTGACAAAGAAGTCATAAATAGATCAAAGTTAATAGAAATTGGACAAAACTTAACGAAATCTCGGGTCTAGTAATTAAAATTACGATAAATGAGTTTATATTCAAGGAAGGAATAGGGAACTAAATCAAATTTTCATTTTCAGATCTTTAAAAATAGGTTAGGTTTGCAGAAGTGACATAAACTTTTAAGAATGAATCGAAACGGTAGCTTGAAAGTTTAGAAGTTGTATAAAAAGGAAAGTAACTTAGATAGCATAAAAACAAAGTATGTTAAGAGAGCTCAAACTTAAGCAACAAGAGAGCTATAATGAATTTCATAGGGTAGAAATTGAAGTCAAAATTACAAGGATGTCAAAGATAGAGTTTCACAAGATACGAGTGTCAAACTTAAAGGAGGAGCAAGATGAAGCGAGAAAAGAGGTATGAACGGTAACGCTTATGATCAAGGAGAAAGGAAAATTAGACAACAAGGAAACGCCAGATACTCAAATCTCAAACAACAATGTCATCACTCCACTAAGGAAACAAAAGGGTAATAACCAGGTCAGGAAATGACAGGAAATTTAAAAAACAATATATGAACATGTCAAGATGTGAGACTAAGGAGTCGTTTGGTTCAACAAGTTGGAATGGAATGGAATGGAGTTTGATAGTATAGTAGTATGGGGTTCTAAATCCATACTTGCCTAATCTTGTTTGGTTCACCATAAATTATAGAAGGGGGGAATGGAGTTTGAATCCAAGGTAGGAGGGTGGGTATGGGATTCCAAGGGGTTGGGGTGGAGTTAGAATCCATTGGGTATCTAACTCCATTCCAAATCACCCCAACCAAACACTAGAATGGATTGAATCCATTCCAATCCATTCCAAAAGCTCCAACCAAACACCCCCTAAAAGAGTCGAATCATAAATATAACTAGTTAACAACCAGTAAGAGATATTAGAATTAGGGAGGTATTCAAGACAAGGAAATAACGAGTAAACTTTTATACTTAAGAATCAAATCCAACCAAGGTATGAACGAAAGGGAGGAAAACGATTAAAGGTATGAAAGAGGATTTTAAGGCTTAAACCATACGCTTCCTAAAACTTAAGGTTCTCTCTAACAAGGTCACGCCTATTAGGGTATTGTACCTTCATGACAAAATGACTAAATCCCAAACAAGGGTCAAGGTAAAATAAACGCTCGCTTAAGGGGTGATAAATCGGTTAGATACTTCTTCCACCTATCTTATCACATATTAGGATTTCCCTAAAGCAAATCTACCACTCAAGTATAAAAGCATCTCTTTATCTCAAGCACTCGACACAACCTCAATGTTTTAAAAACCAAAGAATCAATTGACAAAGACTTCTCAACAAAGTTCTCAAGAAACAACTAACACCAAATCACATTCCCAATCCATACGGGATTGTTGACATCTAAAAATGGGTTTTCTTCCATGATGGGGCATATTCTGCACCGCTGACCAAGTCAACACACTGAGCAAGGTCAAGGATATCCACAGCAAGTCAACGGCTTAGACTGCCTAGCCGATGCAGCCCATCGGCCTGATAGCCAGGGTCTCGGCCAGACAGCTCGCCGGCCGGGACACATGTCCGCGTACTCACATCCAAGACCCTCTGCCGGCCTGCCGTAGGTACATCGGCCGAGGGTAGAACGGTCTTTCCACCTGATAAGCCACTTGGCCACTTGGCCACTACGTGACAAAAGGTGAAAGCCTATAAATACTCCTCAACCTTCATTGAGGAAAGGATCCCACAACTTAACCTAAAATACACTATTCATCTGGTAATATCTCCCTTATCTCTCTACAATACATTCCTAGCCAATTGGTATACAACTTATACCTCTAAGTTCACTGACTTGGGCGTCGGAGTGGGTGCGCTTGGCACAAAGCCAAGCCCTCAGTTCGTTCATTGTTGCAGGAAAGGCCGAGAGAGGCGATAGGAGCGAGAGGGGTTCAACCAAAGACATTATTCTACAAGCCACGAGTGGTAACGATACTTGCTCTGGAATTACACCCGGAACATTCCAAATTCATATTCTAAACTTATCTCATGTTTACTCCTAAGGTAACAACGCTCAACCTACTAAGCTTTCAAATCCCAAACATAAACAACAAAGCCAAGTTCTATAACTTTAATCACATAGGCAACTCATTCCTAACACAAAGAATCTACCAATCAATTATACTCACTTTGTCAAGGAACTAGGTATAAGAATCACCAAGTACGTCTCACCACACTACCTAAGTCCTTCCAATATCACAACTTCTCAAAACCGGGGTTATAGGTCAACCAGAAACAACTCCACAAGCCAAATTATCCAACCAAGGTTAACACCCCACAAAAGAAAGAGAACTATCTAAAAGGCGTTAAGGGAGGATACAAATGTAACTTCCTAGGAAGAAGAATATAGAGTTTAGAAGAAGGATAGGCACCAAGAGATTAAGAATAAGGCGAGATACAAAAAGAACGAGAAACATCTTCAAGGAAGTAGAAGCATTCTTCAAAGGTTGAACAAATCTTCAATCCTCAGCAATAGGCACTAAATCTTGATCTTCTTAAAATATAAGCGTCCTTTCAATGGAACGGAGATACTCTTGGCGATCACTCAAGAACATCAATATTCCAATTCAAAGACATAAAAATACATTTTTACACCAACAAATGATAAAACTAATTATCAGACGTCTCCAATAACAAGCTTTAACACTAATTGACGTTAAAACCAGTGAAAAACATTAAAATATTTTCAAAACCTTTAGTTCAAATTTTTCTTTTTATAATAAGGGTAATAACTCCATTAGCTATAGATAAGCTCACGGTCATTGATCCAAGAACGCAACAATTATTAAATGACAATCAACAAACAGGTTAGTACCTAACAAAGAGCAAACACAAAGAGACTACAACATAAGGTCCTAAGTCTACCCATCTTACCCATCTCTCAAGTTTATTATTTTAAGGTCAAGTTATTTATATTGGGGTGCACAAACGTGCGTCGGGAGCAACTATGCTCTGATACCAACTGTGACACCCTCACTTATCGCGGAAAAGTAAACACGTAATTCTAGAATAAAACTGCATGGATATGTTTGTAATAGGTTCATTATAGTAAAAACCTGTAATTTTTAAAACCTGAACCTGTTATAAAGATATCCAAATGGGAAGGTGTCAAACATGCAAGGTCCAAAATAAATCTCATGAATGAAACATCGCTAAAGTCGCGAAACAAAGTTATACAAACCAAATATGAGAAAGGGAGACATATGTCCCTAAAAAGTATGTGACATAAAAATATTTAAGGGTCACAATATAATAAAGTCAATCTAGGTCCCAAGGTTACTTTGCTCGCTAGCTCGTCCATGTACCCCATATATGCATCACCTACCTGTCAATCGCATTTTATACAAATACGAAAGCCACAGTCAGTGGGGAGTAACTCTGAGTTCTCCCAGCCACGAAATGTCATAATTAATATAACATGTAAACATAAGAATATGAATACGAATCACACAATGCCTTAGCATATAGATGCTAGACAATCGTGCTTATCATGTGAACAACAATATAACACCACATAGTCCTAGCATGTGAATACTAGACCGACTCATACTACACTATCATGTGAATCACATAATATCCAGGAATCCAAACTCTAACAACCATAGCCGGCTTGCATCTCACCTTCTATGATTCATAGAATCACCATACAAGAAAGGACAATATATCAAAGACAGGCATAAGTTCTTAGTACGGTCAATAGTCACTCTGTAACTCGAGTCTATACCACGAGGTAGGGAAGGTAATCGAACCGGTATCTTGGCTCAGAGGTTCTATCAAAACATGGCCAAGACACAACACAACCCTAGCCTAAAATCTGCCTTGAGACCTAGACATGCGGATACACACCACCGCACCCAAGACCCACAATTTTTTTAAAACAAAGTGAGTACCCTAAGGAGTCCACCAAAGGGTTGGCTAGTACTTAAGCTGACCACTTACTCTCAAAATAAGAAACGAGGTAATGCCCAACTTGGATATAAACCCACCAAGTCAGGAACACAAAGGCTATTAAGCAGTGAACATATACTCGTCAAAGACTATAAAGGCCTATCTATGATGAAGGCCGAAATACTCACCTAGGACCTAGTCCCAGCTAGTCCCAGCTTGAATACTTTAGCCCACACCACACAAGACAAGTAGGATACCCAATTAACCATAAAAGGGACAAAGAGTCCAAACTTGTACACACAAAAGATCATACACACCCTAGTATATGAAAGGCTACACAAGAGCATATTCAGCTGACAATCCAACAATATCTCCAATATCAATAATAACCCAAATTCCAGCTAACCGTTAATCTCATAATTCATGAGAACAAGCTAAGATGGCAACAAGACAAGAAGACTGAAGTATAAGGCAACCAAATTCATCCAACAACCAACATGTGAAATGATAATTACAAATATCAAGGCATAACATAAAATTTCCAATAACAACCAATCTCACCTCAAAGACAAACCCTCGACCCGAGTCCCGCGACGGGTCATCGGTCAAATCGAGGCTGACTGGTTTAAACCTAGTTTGACCAAACTCGTTCGGTCAATCTGGCCCAGCTCAGAGTCTTGGCCTACTTTGGCCCAAACCACAAATTTATCACAATATTATTCTCATGCTATTTCCAATTTCTATCATGTGAAAAACGAAAGTAACACATTATCAATCACCTAAACACTTAACAAACAACCAGCACAACATTAACTACTAATGTGACATTAATTCATCGAGTAATTCGGAATAGTTACCTTACGCTAGCAAAGAGACAAGTAATAACTTGAGAAAGCTTCTAAAACCCAAAATTACTCTTCATCTTCAACCACATATGAGCCACCTAAAATAATTATGTGAAAGGACGATATTAACGAATTATCTTTATATAAAATATGAGACAGAAATTAATTTAATTATATTTTAAATAAACCAAACTAGCGTCAAAACAATTTATAGACACGGCTCAAAAGTTATTATGACAACCACAAACTCGGCCTAACCACCAACTACACATGGCCTCAAACTCGTGACTTAGCTAGGCCATGGCCATCAAACTCGCCTAAAAGCAAGCCATAAGGAGTCCGACACGACCACCACCTGACTACCCATAGCCACCCTTCACCCTACTTCATAACCTGACCCAAAAATCAGTCCAAAACAGAACCCAAAAGATGCCTAAGTTCGACCCCAACTCCAGTCCTCAAATGCAAAGTGAAAACCCACGATGACGGCTCTCGTCCTCGCCAAAACAGTACCAATCGTCCCCTTAAGACTCCATTCTCGCGCTAAAAACAGTCCTAGGCGATCCAACTAAGTCAGCATTTAAAACGATTTTAGAGCGGAAATCCACAAGTATAAAGTAACTCAAAAATGACCCTAAAGACTACAAAAATCGCCCAACACGAGTCCAAATTAGTCCAAAACAATCCCTACATGTCAGTATACACCGTCTCAACTATAAAACACACCAATTATCACCCAAAACAATCCATACATGTCAGCATACACCGTCTTAAATATACCACTTACTAGCTAGCATCCCAAATGATCCCTAGAGGTCAGTATACACCGTCTCAACTATCTCCACATATCAGTATACACCGTCTCAACTATACAACTGACTAATTAACATCCATAAGGATCCCTATATATAATTATACACCGTCTTAATTATAAAACAGACTAACCAGCATTCGAAATAAACATATTTTACAAGTAATATCGAGTAATCTATAATTGTTACCTTTTTCCGATTGAACTAATCATTTATGACTAACAAATCTTCTACAAGACCATCTATTTTAGAACATACAACCGTCTTATAATAAATAAAGCTGAAAATATAAATGGGTTTGTAAAAATACGTAACGAAAATGAATTTTACTTACAAACGGATTGACAGAACGATGGGAGCAATATGGAACGAAAATCATTGATAACGGATGACAAACGGAGTGGCGGGATCAATTTAAAATAAAAAAATCAAAACGAACGAAAAGAAGAAAAAGGGAGGGAGGAAAGAATGCTTTGCGTGAGAAATGAGGAGCAGCTTTTGCACACGCTGCTATTTATTATACGTACGTTTCTTCATCATTAAGAAACTTCGATAGTTATTAAAACCGTTTCGAGTTAAATTTAACCGGTTTAAGTAAAAGTTTCAGTAATAAAACGGAATCAATAATAAATAAATTTAATGAGTGAAAATAAAATAAACTCAGCTAGTTAACGTAAATAATAAGAAATCGGCTTGAAACGGAATTATTAGCGATTTTTACGAAACTAACGGATATTAATAAAAGATTGATAATTTAGTGAAATAAGCTCAAAATAGCTAATTGGACGGTTTTGTTCCCAAAATCCATCTCGGGTTCACTTAAAACAACTTTCATAAGGACTCGTAAAGAAACGGAAATTATTAAATAAATAAACTCAAACTAATTTCAATAAACTCGAACTAACTTTAAATAAACTTATTAATGATTATTAAAATTAACGTATCGAATTATGATGAAATTAATTAATTAGCTAAGCATAAATATATAAATCGTTAAATGATGTAATTAAATTCAAAATAGCAATTAAAAGAATTTTATCCAACTTAATAAAATACGGGGTGTTACATGTATTGAGTAATTGAACCGTTTATTTTCCTTAAAAAGAAGGCCTTTCATAAATTGGAAAATTTAGATGTAAAACGATACTCTCTCTCTCTCTCTCTCTAACATTTCTCTCTAAAAAACCCTAAAAAAACATCCTACTGCTCCGCCGCCATCACCTTCCCCACATCGCCAACCCTTCTTCCTCTTCTTAATCGCCGGAGATGGGTCCTCCCCATGGCCTATTTCCGGCGATTCATCTCATCTTGTCCCTCGGTTAATGCTCTTCCTGTAAGATCTCACTCCCTCGTCGGTTTAGTGAGCGGATCAGCCAGTGGCCCTTGCTGTGGGTTCCATCGACAATCTGATGGATCTCTCCGGGCAGGCTCGCATCAGATTTTATAAGTTTTTGGGACCCGTGTTCATGTTCGGGTTGAGACTGTCGACAGACGACCTGTCCTTCCGGATCCTTGTCCTGTCACCGTTTTTGTTGCATGCAACCCAGGTGTGATCCCCCAATTCCCCCATACCTGGTTCGTGTCTTTTAGTTTTTGTTGTTGTCGGTCTGTTTTAACCCAGGGTGATCCCCCCATTCCCCCCCATCCCTGGGTCAGGTCTTTTCGTTTTGTTGTTGTCGATCGGGTAGGTTTTGATGGGGTTTGTTTTCGTTCCATTTTCTGTCTGTTGTGTTGATAATGGTAGACTTTGTTTTGGTCCTGTTGCATGTAAGGCGGTGGTCCTGGGAGGTTTCGTTAGTTGAAATGGGTGTCTTTGATTTGGGCTGCTGCGTTTTTGTGAAGTCACGGTTGTCTCCGCCACCGTTTTCGTTTGGAGTGAGGTCTGATTGTGAGGGTTGCACTGTCTTTGTTGGGACTGGTTGGGGAAGCTAGGGTCTGGTGGTGATGGTGGTTGTGTCGATTGCGGTGGTTCCCCTTTTTCTTATGTTTAATCAATGTTTGTGTCTTTTATTTATTCAAATAATAACCTTCTTTTGGCTGAGGGTGTCATGTCTCTTAGCTATTCGGGGGATAGTTTGTCACCTTATTAGGGAGTCAATAACAACAAATGTAATTTTGCATCCGGCTGGTGTTGTGTCCATCTCTTTCCGGCTTTTTGAGATGATTTTGGTTTGGGGTCTGTGCAAGTTGCTTACTTTATCGTTGGTTACATACTTTCTCGCTTTTCTAGGCTACGAGTTTCTTGTCTATAGGGATTGTCCTCTAAAGTGCAGGAGTTTTTGCTCCTTTGGAGACAGATTTTGGTCTGCTTTCCGCCTCTTCCTTCTACGTTCTAGTGGCGTAAGTGCACTTTGTGCTTTCTTGATGGCTCAAGCTTCTCGTTGGTCTTCAGATGCCCTTTATCATAGCCAAGGGGATGAATCTCCGAGACACATTTTTGTGTCTTGTTGCAGGTATTTCTCCGAAACTTTGTCTGTTAAGATGAGAAAAGGTATGATCGACTATTTGGCCAACTCTAGCCGCCCCATCATGAATGATGGGGATGATGAAGATAATCTTTGTGTGCAGTCAGCCGTACGCCATCAACACTCTTATGTTAGCGGATGTAGCTACTTTGTTGTTTTAGCTTATGGTGGTATTACTAAAATAAGTGCATTTGACCAAATGAGTCAAATGTCATCTGTATAAACCCTAATTAGGTATATCTTTATTTACAGCTGCCAAAAAAAAAAAAATTGGAAAATTTCTTACTCAATTTGAATATCATCAAAAGGTTACATATTTTTACATGAAAAATGAGATGGCGTGAGTGCGTAATTGAATAGTATCAAATCTTGGCAACATCCTCCAAGATATAACATGCGGTGTAAAATAATATACCCTACATAAGGACATGTTAGAGAACCATACCAAGATTTAGTACTATTAGGTGGCTCCCCTAACATTGTCTAGTTGTACATACCCTAAAAGTTGGACACTATATGACCATATACTATTTACTTGTCATTACAATAGCATAAAGACGCTATTATAATCTCCTTTTATTACTACGTTATAGTATATTTCAAGTTCGCAAATTATCTATCATAATATTCTGAAATTTACAATAGCAATATAACATCTATGACCTAGCTCTAAATCTTTAACATACCTTTAGCTCTTTAGGCTTTAGCGTTCACCCTTCTGTGAACCAGTCCTGACCGAAGAAGGAGAAGGGGTGATGACAAAAAATCATAGACCAAAATGTTGAAAAGCTTGGACCGAAGACGGAACCGAAATTGTTAATTTCGGTTCCGTTTTAGTGGAATCCGATTCGGTCCGGTCCAATTTTCAGGTCCATACCGGATAATGAAGACTCCTACCACTAATAATTAGCCCTCAAATCGTGTTTTGTACCTTCACCCCTAATAATAAGCCCTCAAATGTTGTTTTGTACCTTCATCACTTATACTAAATCGGTCGTTTTGGTCCAATCTAAGTCATCCTGGGCCCGCAAACCATGTGGATTTAGATTGGGTTGGGCCACACACCCTCTGTCGACATTGAACCATCATAACATGACCTATTGTTGAGGGGATTTGTAAATTGTAACTTTTACATGGTAGAATAATTTTTCCGAACGTTACAATTTACTCTGTCCAGACAATTTGCTTATCTATTTCATTTTAAAATATCTTATTCGTTTTTCAGCAACTCTCCTATAGGACCGTCTTATAGCATAAGACTGATCCAATAGAAGAAAAGCCCAAGCAAAAACATTGAGATGTTAAATTTTTGATTTTATTTTGATAACTTTATACTTTATAATGAAAACTAACCTATTTAAATATGTAAGTTATTAATTTAAAATATTAGGTTATTAAAATAAAAGTATTATTTCATATTTTTATTAAGTAATTTTGTTGGGCCTTATGCTATTGGGTTAGTCTTACCTAAATATAGGTCTTATAGAATAATTTGTGTTCGTTTTTTATCTTTTTATATTAGGTAGATTTTTATGGATAATTTAATCATACACATTCGTTATAGTCCACTTGCATTAACATCTACCACAAATGCCCTCTTCCTTTTTTATTCGTCTTTATACCGAACCAAAGATAAACAAATGACCGGAACGGAGGGAGCACGATTTACTTCTCCTCTCTCTAACTATCATCTACTAGGATGGTAGTCCGTGTGATGCAAGGTTAATAAATTAACTCGTGTGATTTCGTGATATAACTCTAAATTAAGTTTATGCATATAATATGTTATTATCAATTTTACATAGTACTTTTGCGCATTCAATAAACTTTTTTTTTTGTTCACATTTGGTATTAATTCGTTTTTATGCAAATGGTATAACATTGATAAATTGTCTAATTGATATTATGAGAGATAGATTAGACCTAAGATAAATCATACGGTAAATGGTTAGTCATGAACAAAATATTTATTTTTGTTATATTAAATGAGGTCTATATGATAAAAACTCGAGAAGGGTAAGTGACAAGGTCATACAAAGTAATAATTTCAAAATTTACATGCAAATAGGAAAGAGTAATTGATTATTTTTACTTATTTTTTTCCTTTTTAATTTTTAAGGAATTAAATTGACTTGAGAGAATTACGAAAGATTATCTTTTAAATGCATTATCAAATAACACTATGGCTTACTCCCTCTATCCTAGACTCCCAGTCAATAATTCACGTTTGCTTTATTTTTCTCTCACAAAATAAAATAAACGTAAATTATCCATCGAAATAAAAGGTAATTCGCATAAGATTGAGCGGATGTGACCTGTGGGTCTATTACATAGTAAACCTACCTCCTTTTCCCAAATTCTAACCCCATGAAAGATAGATCTCGGCTCCTTACTAAGAAAGTCCATCAAGCGTCCAATATATATTCAGAACAACAAACTTTAGTCTTTCATAGACTGTTAGTTCCCTACCAATCCAAGTAGTCACTAGTCAGAGTACGGATCGGATATTTGATTCAAAGTTTTAGTTCGTACATGTAAATGGTCCTTCGATACATGTAAATGGCCCTTCGATATTAGATATCCTTGAAATTAGATATTCATATCTCGTTCATATGTTTTGGATATTCAAATATAATCAGACTAGACATTCATATTTTTATACGGTTGGAAAGATAAAATAAACGTTTCTACAATAATCTAGCTTTCTTGATAATATTTTGCAAACGAAAGCCATAGTTAGATACTACTCCACATTATAAACATTTTTTTTTGACAGCAGTAAAAAAAGTGTTTTACATTCTAGTGGTACAGCCCACTAGGCCATACCTATAACTACAACATAAAACCCCAAAGTACTACTAATAACATAAACTAAAACAACAAGGTAATTGCATCGGCTATCTATAACGTGTTGATGGCGTACGACGGATGACTGAACATGAACTTCAACCTCAACATACACAACAATCTTTAATGGACGAGTAGCGTTGGCCATAGGAAAACACCCATCTTTGCTAGTCTTGATTGATGAAGGAGAAAATCACGCAATGAGCCCAAAAAGTCTAGGAGATTCATCTCCTTGGCTATGATAATCTTCCTCTGGGAACCAACGAACCCCCATAAATCTATCCTTACTAATCGTCTTAGTCAATACAGTTTCAGAGAAATACCTACGACAAGACTCAATAAAGCGTCTTGGAGATTACACATTATAAACATAAAATTACACTTTTCTTCTAAAAAACTTCGAAATTTGATAAATTTGCGTCGGGTACGAGCATCAAATAAGTGTATTTGGACATCCATATTTTGAAATGCACTTGAATAAATAAGTTTGAAACATTCTTATAGGGAGTATTCACTATCTTACATAATTTTTTTTTCCCTTACTCCAATGATTTCGATATAATATCGAAGGACCATTTACATGTACATGATCTTCATATATTTTAACCCACTTTTAGGCTGGTGTACCACCTAAAAGTATCAAGCTCCATAATTAATACTTATATAAAAGTGAAAGTTAAAAAACACGAAAAGTATGATTTCCAAAATACGAGAAAATTCCAACAATTACATTACAAAGATCACAATCCAACAATTACATTATAAAGAATCTTTAAAAAAAAAAAAAGAAACACATGTCGTCGAGATCGAGACCTAGCAGCAGATTCTATTGGAATATATACACACAAAGTTAGTTACTAGTAGTTAAGGCAGTCTGTTGTACAAGTTAGTTACAAGTGTTAGTTATTCTGTTAGCCTAACATTAAGTCATTGCATCTGTCTATATAAAGAGATGTATCATATCCTTGTAAGATACAACTAGTTTTGTGGCCCGTGCAATGCATGGGTTTTATCAAGACGCTTTCTTAAAACTTTATTCTGATACGAAAATTTAATGGAGGGGAAGGAAAATGGAGCCCAATTTTTTTTCAACTATAATTAAAAGATTTTAAGATAAAATGTAAAATAGTTGATACATGTTGTGAAATAATCCATGTTGTGGTAAGATTTAAAATAGGGAAGAATTTAGTTTGAGAAGTGGGTAGTTAATACAGAGTATAATCCTTCTTAAAGCTTATTCATGCATATGTTTGTTCAAAGTTGGTTGCGAAATCGAAATGTACTTTTTTGTTAGTTAGTCGACGTGTACTTAATGTGATGACAAGAAGGAACACATAGTTTTATTTACGTGAAAATTTTTACGTTAATGACAAAGTATGCAAACTTAAATTCATTTTGATGGACTATCTTGTGAATTTGAGTTGTATTAAAGTTATAATCTACATAACATTCTAAACAGGATTAAGTAACTTATTGCCTCAAGTCATTGTAACTATGAACAATCAGGAGAAATCAACATGCAAACAAACTAAAAAGTTTAAACTTTAGTAGCAATGTAGCGCCTTTGAGATCCAAAATTTATATGAAATCGAACCATTAATTTTCAAAGCACAATAAAACGGAGGCGGATGGAATGTTTGTCTTCAATGTATATTTCACATGACCCATGAAGAATTAAGAATGAGTGATATAAAATGTGTTTCACTTTAGAGAGTTACAATATTGCTTTTGTATTTGGTTGGTTCTCTTATTTCTCTATGAGGAGATATTTGTAAAAACTCAGTGAACAACTGAAAAGTCACCATTAATATCCTTAATTATGCAAATTCATTGTATCATAATTTCACTAATAAACGTAATTATGATAATTTATTGTGTCATAATTTATACATACCAACTCATAGTCTCTTATTATTCGTAATAAAATGCAAAGAAAAATAACATAAAATGTGGCACTTAAAATTGGTTAAAATGACACAGGTCAAATAATAAACTAATCATCTTGCCTTTTTATTATATTGTATAGATACTAATAGTTAAGTCATTTATCATACTAAATTTCGAAAAAACAATTAATTTAGAATAAATTTTAAAGGATAATTAAACAATAAAAGTGGAATGGGGAAGGTCTCATTTAAATTCACCATGAACACAAAATTATATATATAATTATTTTAGTTTTACTTACTAAATATATTGCTAAACAATGCAATTTGTTTTTTTTTTACAACACGTTATTCTTTTAGGAAATAATTTCATGAACTAAATAGATGGTATTACTACCCTTTTAAAGTTCTATTATTAGTGTTTAATTTACTTAAGTATTTACATAATTTGTTTGTAAATTACTTAAATTAAATAAATATTATATTTTCCATATATTTTATATTTACCAAAACCTTATCCTTTACGTGAAATAATTTCATGAACTAAATACACGGTACTACTACCCTTTTAAAATTCTATTATTAGTGTTTAATTTCACTTAAGTATTTACAGAATTTGTTTGTAAATTACTTAAATTAAATAAATATTTTCTTTTCCATATATTTTATATTTTCCTAAGAAAATATTTTATATGATCTTTAATACTCATTTGTCGATTAATTAGCTCTGTAAAACATCTTCTATATACAACAAAGTTATAATAACAACAATAGTGAATTAGTGCCTTTCAAAAAAAAGTAGTGAATTAGTGACAATACAATTTTTTTTTGTTTTCAACTACATTTATTCTTCTTCGTTCTTAATTTATTATGTATTCAGTTTTTTTTTTAATTTCGAATACATATAATACAATTAATACTATTCCATATGAAATATCTTAAAATTATTAACTTATAGTTAATGCGTATTTTTTTAATGTAGTTTTTTTTTGAGTTAATTAAGTTTAAGCTAATAGAATATGGATGGATTTTTAAAGGAAATAAGTGAATTAAATTAATGCAATATAATAATAAATTGATAATCCATATCATATTAGTTTGCCAAGTCACATTGTTATTGTGTACGTGGCTTTTTTCATCCCATGTGGCATTGTCTACGTGGCATTTTTAGGCTAGCCTTTTAATAATATTTTATAGATTCATAATTCTATACTCAATACAAATTCTCTCATTCAATATTACAATGTTTTCATATATAGTTTATCATGGTATCAGAGCTTTTCGGTTAAAGTTTCCGCATATTTTCTTTAAGCAATCTTCAAACACTTCTTCATCCTACTCTTCATATCTTCATCCTAATCTTCAAACATTCATCTTCATATCTTCAACCTTAACCTTCACATTTTCAAATCTTCATAAACTTCTTCTTTCAATTCTTTATCTATAATAAATTTCCAAATCCCTCAATACAATATGCCTCAAAACGAAGTTAACTCTGCTCTCAATGTCAATGATCCTTATTATATCCACAACTCAGAAATCACTGGTACTAAACTCATGAATAATCTTTTTGACGGAACTGGTTTTGGTAATTGGAAACGGGGTATGCTCATTGCTTTGTCAGCCAAGAACAAGGTTGGCTTTATCGATAGAAGTATCCCTCAACCTGTTGATAATGCTCCCACTGCCAATAATTGGCGTCGTTGCAACAATATTGTCTTTTCTTGGATTCTTAATTCTTTATCTCCAGAAATTGCTGATTCAGTTCTCCACAGCAACTCTGCTCAAGAAGCTTGGCAGGAATTGGAAGATCGTTTTGGTCAATCTAATGGAGTACAATTATATGGTATTCAAAAGAATCTAAGTGATTTCTCCCAAGGTAATGATAGCAGTGTTACATATTTTACTAAGATCAAATATACATGGGATGAACTTGCTGATATGGGTATGAATCTCAAGTGTTTTTGCACATGTAATTGTGGTGCAAAGGTGAAACAGGATAAGTTTCAAGAAGATCAGCGTGTAATACAATTCCTCATAGGTTTGAATGACTCCTACAAGGTGATCAGGGGAACAGTTTTGATGCAAAATCCCTTGCCAAAAATGGCCATTGTTTACAATAACTTGCCGCAGGAAGAACGACAAAGGGAAATTCAAACTTCAGTACATGTACAAATTAATTCAGCTGCACTGTATGCAAGGAACAACAACACGACTTCTGCCAAGAACAACAACTGAAATGCACAAAAATTCAATTCTCAGAATTACAACAAGAATTTCAATGGTGCTTCTTCTTCTTCTCCTCAAGGAAATAGTTTTAAACCCACCAATTCTTCTCAGCAACCCAACAATTACATGGACAAAACTCAGAACTATGAGGATAGATCAAGGTTATTATGCAATTATTGTCAGAAGTTTGAGCATTCTATAGAGAACTGTTATCATGTCATGAATAAGAATAGGAAGTTTGCTCGTAATGTATTCCAGGGACAGACCAACATTCTTGGTTCATATGAGAACAATAATAATATTTCTAATGGTTCTTTATTGGGTCCAACAAGCTATCAACAGGGTAGTTCTTCTGGTCTTGCTTCTCACCTTCAAGGCAATTCTTCTGAAGGGCATTCTTCTGCTTCTGGATCTGGTACTTCTGGTGCACCCGAGCATCATATTTATTCTGCAAATTTCGCTGGTAACAGTCTTTCTCATTCTCATTATGTTTTACATTCTCCTGTCAGTTCTACTACTTGGATATTAGATTCAGGGGCAAGTGATCATATGTATTCAAATCAAGATTTGTTTTCTGAACTTAAGGCTATTGACACACCTTACACAATATCTTTACCTAATGATAACATTGTTAATATTGAGCATATAGGGACTGTTTAGATTTTTCCTGAAATATCTCTGAGTTATGTGTTATTTGTGCCTTGTTTTAAGTTTAATTTACTATCCATAGGTAAATTAGTTAAACAGTTATATGCAGTAGTGAATTTTACTCCTACTATTTGCTATTTGCAGGACTTTCTAAGAGGCTCTTGATCCTTGGTAGTAACATTAATGACCTATTTTTGCTGCACACCAACTCTGACAAGGAGCATTACAATGATATCACTAATAAAACATTTATTAAGCAACCTCTCATATCATGTAATAATAGCCTTAGTTTAGTTAATTGTGTTTCAAATGATGTTTGACATCAAAGACTAGGTCATTTACCCTTGTATCAGCTAAAGAAATTACATTTGTGTAATGATCAGTATAATAATACTAGTTTGATGTTTTGTTCTATTCGTGCTAAAGCCAGGCAACACAAGCTGTCTTTTCCTGTTAGCATTTCTATATCTTTTTCTGCTTTTGAGGTTATACACATTGATATTTGGGGACCTTATCATACCCCAACCTATAATGAATATAAGTATTTTTTAACTATAGTAGATGATTTTTCTAGATGTACTTAGACATATTTGTTGACTCATAGGAGCAATGCCTTTACATATCTAAAAACCTTTCTCCAAATGATTCAAACTCAGTTTAACAAGAAAGTTAAGATCTAATCTGATAATGCTTTTGAACTTGGTACAAGCAATTCTACTGATCAATTCTTGCAGACCATGACATTTTACACCAGACTTCATGTTTTCACACAATACAACAAAATGGTGTGGTTGAGAGAAAGCATAAACATCTTTTAGAAACTGCTCGTGCTTTGAAATTTCAGTCTAATCTCCCAACCAAATATTGAGGATATTGTTTATTGACTGCCACTTATATTGTTAATAGGTTACCTACCAAATTTTTACAAAATATGTCTCCTTATCAAGTATTATTTGGTACATTTTCTAATTTAAGTCATATGAGATAATTTGGTTGTCTTGTATATGCTTTTACTCCTAAACCTGGCAGGGACAAGTTCTCTCCCAGAGTTATTTCATGTGTATTATTGGGGTATCCTTTTGGTAAGAAGGCTTACAATTTACTGAATCTTGAAAGTCATTTTATTATAGAATCAAGAGATGTACTCTTTCATGAGGACATTTTTCCATATATCAAAAATACATCTACAAATTTTATACCCTTGTCTATTCTTGATACTGACAGTTCCACCACTACAGCTACTCATCATTTAAGCAATAATAGTAACACTGTCAATAATGACAGTCTTATACATACTGCTAGTAGCAGTCATGATAATTCTAATGAAGCTTCTGTACATACTACTGATACTTTACCAAACAATACTGCTATCAATAATGGGAATATTACACATACGACTGTCACAAGCCTTGATCAAGTTACTAACAGGCCAAGGCAGTCTGGTAGAGATACTAAGACTCCTTCTTATCTTCAACAATATGTGTGCAGATTGCCACCAAAATCCTGCAACGCTGCACTTAATAAGTTCTGTTGTCATACCCTCACATCTTTGTGTCAGGATTGCTCTTCTCCTACTTTTGCTTGCTTATGTGCTTCTCTTATCTCAGCACCAGGTACACACAAAGTTAGTCTAGTCCAAGAGCCAAAGTCCTATGTAGAAGCATATGTCTTTCCAGAATAGCAAGAGGTCATAGCTGCTGAGTTCAAAGTTTTAGATAACAATCACACTTGGTCCATTGTTCCCTTACCTGCAGGAAAGATTTTATTGCTAGTAAATGGGTTTTCAAAGTCAAGCATAAAGCTGATGGTAGCATAGAAAGATATAAAGCCAGACTTGTAGTTAAAGGCTATACACAGAGAGAAGGCATTGACTATACAAAAACTTTTTCTTCTGTTGTCAAGATGACCACCATCAGAACCTTGGTTGCAGTAGCTGTCAAGAAAGGATGGGCAATGACACAACTAGATATAATGCATTCTTACATGGTGATCTGAATGAGGAGGTTTACATGAAAATTCCTCAAGGTCTGACTAGTAAGGGAAAAAATATGGTTTGTAAGTTGCAAAAGTCACTATATGGGCTCAAACAAGCCTCTAGGCAATAGAATGCCAAATTTTGCACTGCTCTTAGGTCCAAAGGGTATAAACAATCTTTAAATGATTATTCATTGTTCACTAAGAAAACAGATGGCAAAGTTGTCTTCTTGGCCATTTATGTTGATGACATCCTGGTTGTAGGAGATCATGCATCATAAATTGCATCTCTAAAACAATTCTTGGATTTTACTTTCAAAATTAAGGATATGGGAAGCATTAATTATTTTCTGGGGTGAGAATTCAAGCACCTGTCCAATTGAATTGTAGTGACTCAGAAGAAGTTTGCAACAGACCTTTTGCAAGAGTTTGGGTGTTTAAATAGCAGACCAGTCTCTTCACCCTAGATGCTTCCTTAAAACTCAATGCAAAGTCAGGCAACTTGATAGATAATCCAGCTGACTATAGAAAGTTGGTAGGCAAACTGAATTTTTTGACTCACACAAGACCATATATTACATTTGTAGTACAGCTCTTAAGTCATTTCATGGCTTTCCCTAGAGATGATCATTGGAAGGCTGCTATTCATGTCCTACAGTATTTGCCTAATGATGTTGCACAATGAATTTTGCTTAGGGATGGCAATTATAGCTCAAACCGAAACAAAACCGAACCGACCCGAAGGAAAACATCCGATCCAAACCCAACTCTTAATAACCCATACCCGATCCACTATTTAAAAATCCATATCCAAATCCACAATTGAAAAACCCGAACCAAATCCATACCCGATCCATCCGTATCCGAACCCGATCCAATCAAGTATTTTTGGAAATTTAGGCTTTATTGTACTTGAAATTTCAATTTTGTCATGTAAAATGAATTTTTTATGTTGTCAAATCAAGTTTTGGATCGGGTTTTGGATTATATGGTGGATCGGGTATGGATTTGGAGCGGGTATGGATTCAGAAAAAAGTATAATGGGTTGGGTGAATTTTAAAATTTTGGATATGGAACGGGTTTGGATATGAATCGGTGATCCACTAAGTTAGTGGATTGGGTTTGGATCTTGCAAAACCCGATCCAACCCGATCCATTGCCATCCCTAATTTTGCTGAACAATAGACCTGATTATGGTTTAGAAGATATTTGTGATGCTGATTGGGCAGCATGCCCCTAAACCAGAAGATCTATCAGTGGTTTTTTGGTTTTTCTGGGAGGCAGTTTAATCTCTTGGAAGTCCAAGAAGCAGCAAACAGTCTCCTTATCGTCCGCAGAGGCAGAATACATATCTTTGAGACGCATTACATCAAAATTGGCATGGCTAAGTAGGTTATTATCTGAATTAAATGTGCCTAATATTGCAGCTATACCTATCAAGTGTGACAGCCAATCAACAGTACATATAGCCAAGAATCCAGTTTTTCACGAAAGGACTAAACACATTGATCTTGACTGTCACTTTGTTCGTGAAAAACTGCTTGAAGGATTGATAAGTTTGTCCTACATTCTTACCTTACAACAACCAGCAGACTTGGGCACAAATGTTCTTATAGGACCTTTGCATCAACAGCTACAGTCCAAGTTGGGGCTATACAACACATCCTCCAACTTGAGGAGGTGTTGGAATATATACACACAAAGTTAGTTACTAGCTAGTTAGTTACTAGTAGTTAAGGCAGTCTGTTATACAAGTTAGTTACAAGTTTTAGTTATTCTGTTAGCCTAACACTAAGTCGGTATATAAAGAGATGTATCCTTGTAAGATACAATTCATAATTTTTATACTCAATACAAATTCTCTCATTTAATATTACAATATTTTCATATATAGTTTATCAGATTGTCTGTTCTTCATCATACGTTTATGCCTCCGATCAACACAAGAATCTTCAACTATATCATGATTATCCTCAGAAACCCTTTTATTCTTACTAATAAAACAACCAAAAAACAACATCGGTCGTGGCGGAGAACAGTTGACAACAACCGCAACAACAACGGGACTGGCACCAAAAGCCAACCCTTCAAATGGGGTGTTTAGTGAAGCTATGAATGATGGAGTGTTAACACTTTGAAGAACATCTTTTTCACTATCTATATCAACATCATTGTGTAAATTTTTGATAGACATTTTTTTATATTTACTCTGTTTTTTTTATTTTTTATTTATTTATTTAAATTAATTTTGTGGGATTTTTGGAGGTTTTAAAAAGAGAGTGCATGTGAAAATGGGGAAACAGATAAAATGTAATGACCAACGAAATTTGGGCGCCACCCTTTCACATGGGGTGAGTGGGGACCCCTTCAATTAAAAATGTAGTGAGGAGTGAGGCTGAATTGACTTCATACGCGATTCATATTTACTTGTTTACCCGTCAATAATTAAACTAATTTATGATATTGTTAGACCACATTATAGATTTTTTATTCATGTTTTTTGAAAATCAGTTAAAACTTAAGTTATATAATGTGGTGGTTGTTACCCATGCTTAGTAGTGGTGATTAGGCCGGTTAAACTCGGACCCGACTCGAACCGGTTTTTCAGGGTCAAGACCCGAAATTTCGACTTCGCAATCCGTTCGACTCGTTATTCTAGGGTTGAAACTCGACCCGTTATGTCAAAGATAAATCAAGAATTTTATTAAAATATTATTATTTATTATATAATATATTAAAATCAGTATTATACTAAGTATAACTTTTACAATAATTATTAAAAAAAGCTTTCTTTCTATAATTATGTCAATATACTTATTGTAGGTTGAATAAAATTAACGTAAACATTGAATATTTTAAAATTATTAATTTTGAATATGTCAAAAATATTTTTTGATTAAAAAAATCGGAAAAAGGCGTTGGAAACTATTTTTTTGACCGTATTCTGATCCTAACCCGACCCGTGACCCGAATGACCCGACCCGTATGACCCTACTCATCCGAGCTGTTTGATAGGTCAAATGGTGATGGTTGTCATGAGTAACTTTGTATAGTTGTTTTTGCCGACTATGATCAATGACTTTATATAATTGTCATGGATTGATTTTATTTGCTCAAACAACAGCACTACTCACGTATGATAGATTCTTACATGCAATTTCTTGATTTCTTATATGTATCTAGGGTTGTTCACTCGGTGGTCCGGACCAATAACAAGACCGAACCGGACCATTTGGTCCGGACCAGACCGGACCGAATTTTATTTGGTCCGGTTCACGGTCCACCTATTTACTCTACTTTGGTCTTCGGTCCGGTCCTGGACCAAACCAAATGGAGCACAGACCGGACCATGGACCGAACTTATATGATAAAATAATCTTTAAAATTGTAATATTATTGATTTTATTTTCTTCTTTGTTCACACGTATTATAAGATGTGTAATTATGTACTCAAATCTAGTAAAAAGAAAATGTTGTTTATTTTTATCGTTATGAACTTTTCAAATTCTAATTTATATGCTAAACCATGTCAATGACAATCATATTTGGTCCACTTTGGTCCATTCGGTCCGGTCCGATCCACACGTTTTTCTGGTCCAGACCGAACCAGACCAATATTAATATGGTCCGGTCCTCGGTCCACCTTTTAGCCCTTATTTGGTCTTCGGTCCAAAGAGTTTGGTCCGGTCCGGTCCCGGACCAATAAACACCCCTATATGTATCACCAAACGTATTATACTCCCTCTATTTTTTTTTAGTTGTCATTCTCACTTTTCGAGACACTCACTTCTCTTTTCAATATCTCTCAAAATATATGACTAAATATGTTGAAATGTATAATCATATTAAAGCTCTATTCGTAAGGAATTTTATGGTGTATTTTTTATAATTTTCCGACCAATATATTTTTGTATAAATTGAATTCAAAAGCTCACCTCGTAAATTGAAAACGTCAATTATTTTAGAACGGAGGAAGTATTTAGTTTTATTTCCCTAAGTAAAAGCGTAAATTAAGGAAATGATGAGGATTATTTGTTTGCGATAGGATCAATCAAAACAAGTAATATATTGTTATAATTAATAATATTTATTTCCTTATATAACAATGCTATTAATTGAAGATTATCAATAATAATATTTCTCCTAAGCAATTACTCTGATTGCCATGTCAATTAAGCTTGTCATATAGAATGTCATGTCAGCAGTGAATTAGAAAATTAATATATAGTATGATGATTTGCGTCGGGTATCAACATCAAATAAGTGTATTTGGACATCCATATTCTGAAATGCACTTGAATAAATAAGTTTGAAATTGTAACACCCCCGCACACCAGAACGCCTTACCAAGGACCATTCCAGTGTATGACGGTGTCACCATCTCGGTTTCCCGAGGAAGTAGATCAAATTAGACAATACAAGGACAATATTACATTAATAAAATATCTGTCACAATACCATTCTATTCAAGTCCCTAGAATAAAGTCCAAATACAACACTTGTGATTCTACAACTCTAGACCAGTAGCGTGATGACTCGATCCCTCCAATCCCAGCAGCAGTAATCAACAATACCTGCTAAACCATCTGCTCACCATCCCCGAATGGATCACCGCAGATACCACAAAACAACACGGGGTCAGTACTGACTAATCAAATGTAAGACAAGACAATAAAGTAAATGGCTGATCATCCACTATCCCACACTCATCACCTCGTACAAACACCGACTACACACGAAGCGTGTAGCCCCGCGATTACCCATCGCAATGTAATCCTCGCCGCCGATGGGTGACCGCACCCATCCCCACCTAGTCCAGCTCCTCAACGAGCGACTAACAGTCCATGTCCCTTAATGTGCACATCCCCTCCCGTGGCGGGTTCCACGGAGGGCGAACTAGGGCGTGAAGCCACTCCCGCAAGTGACTCCACCACAATCCCAATCACAGCATCGCAGCTGTCACATGACAACGCCGTCATTACCACAACCACTATACTCCGATGATCAGCGGATAACCATGAATCACAATACAATCAAAATCTCAAATCAATTAACAGTAGACTGAGTAGGGAGACCCTACCTCATAACAAAGCATGAAAGACTTCCATTTATAGCCACGCACGACTCCATTAAGCATCCTAACAATGACAACCAAATCCTATTACACGACTATACTCAAATAATCATTCAAAAAGGACGCAAGGCAGCAACTTACCTAACCTTGCACATCGGTGACGACCTAGACAACCACCATCCACGTCCTCCTTGCTCCGCGAGTCCCGACATTCCCATGGTAGGGGTTAAGCTAACTCTTTAGAGGTATGAGGCTATGGAGTAATAGAGTAGGGGTGATGGTCTAGGGTTAGAGAAAGAGAAACTGTCGAGGAAATGAGAAAATAGAAATGAATCTCGCGAACTCGCATTTATAATAACGCGTCGACAGCAGTCATACTCGGTCGAGTATAGGAACACTCGGCCGAGTAGACTCCACTCGGTCGAGTATTGGTGATACTTGGCCGAGTGGCCTCTGCTAGGTCGAGTAACTAACCTCTACACCTCCTATTACCAGACTGATCCCTCACCCAATCATTCCTAAGGTCTGTTTGGTCAACAAGATCGGTCAACAACGCTCCTAAAACTCCTGAGTGTTACAATCTTCCCCCTTAAAAGAACTTCGTCCCCCGAAGTTCAGCCCGTCGACACAAAAGTACCATGGTCTTAACCACCTACCCGTATACATAAATTCACACTATCCATCAATTATCATCGGCCATCTTATTCAACAACAAACCATCTTATTCAACAACAATTGTTTACCACCGCTACCTTCCCAAATAATGCTACTCACAACTTACACATTTACCTACAGAGATTAGTCAAAACAGCATTCAACCCTATACTTACCCAAGTATGCAATTGAAACGCTTTACACAATGTAAGAAACCATACCCGAATGTAAACTACCACGTTAAAATGCGCTTATACTAAATATACAAAAGCAAAGCGACACACCCTTATAAGATACCTAAGTAGACAATCACCACCTTCCGAGCACGTATACCAATTATCATCAACTGAACCGAATCTTCATGGTACTTGACACCCATGCACCATACAACATAGACGCGGCTTAAAGAAAACATAATTGTAATCCAGTAACTCCGAATGTGAACACCTAACATACATATAATTCCAAGTATTTCATAAAATTAAATATTTACTCATAAACAAAATACATATATCACAAATAAAATACTTATCATAACACTTGAGTTGAGACATCCGTGTTTAGTATAATCTTTATATTACCCGAATACAACATAGCTATCGCTTCAAGGAAACATGAACATAAGTTCCGAATGTTAACTACATACGTGCAATTCCAAAATCATAGGTATAACTAAACACATATTTTACATAATTAAATACTTAATTCCGCGACATTACTCTTTCCCTCTTAAAGGAACTTCGTCCCCGAAGTTCACCAGTAATCATTTTCCCAAATCCAACGCTAAAACGTACCACATGACAGTGACATTACTTATAAACTCATGTAGTTCAGCTTGTTTTACGACCTTACACATTTGCGATTTTTAAAGACCAATGGTTTCAATTTGACCAATATGTACATTCTAGTAGCGTGACAATTATTATATATAGAATAAATAAGGAAGAATAGCTCTATGCGTAAACTCGTTGGGGCAATTATCATTGTAACCAAACATATACGTATGTATAAGACTCTTATAGTTACCACATTGCATGTGTAAAGTGTTACTTTTCGTATAATTTATTGTCTAGGGTATTCCACCCCTAAACAGTTTAAGATCCTGGTAACCAACCTATGTTATGCCACGAAACACTCATAAATTCATAGCTGATACTAACAATCACAATTCCATGATACAATTATGACCTAACTGAGGGACGTCATTTAGTATGACATAATAAAATAAGTATCTAACAAGCTTTGTCACACAATTATCACGTAATTATGAAATTCTCATAACAAATTTCCAATGTCCCTCTGAAGTCGCAATAATCGGCCGAGTATGAAAGACAACTCGGTCGAGTACGCTCTACTCGGTCGAGTATAGGCATACTCGGCCGAGTGAGCTCTACTCAGTCGAGTAGTAGTCTATACTCGGCCGAGTGATGCCGTCAGAGAGCGTTTTGGTCGATATCACTTAGCTATCATTAACAACCTGCAACAATTCTTCACAATGGTTTTAATACCTCACTAATTTCTACCTGAAGTGACATGAAACACGTCTCCATACGTTAACTAAGTAACGGCCTTATGGCCAAATACAATCATCCAACGGAAAATACCAAATACCGAAAGCAACATCTAAAGAAGAGGCAATAAATCCGACACAACAAAACAAGTCCATCAACACTAAATAAGTCTAACATCTAAGAAATCAACTAAATAAGTCTAACATCCAAGATCAGCATCGAGGACCCTCCTCCATGTCATCACCACCACCAGCGCCAGAAGTACCTGCACCTGAACTCCCTGCACCTGGAAAACCTGCTGCTGCTGAGTAATCCCTTCCCAGCTGACTGCCGGAGTTGGCTCCCCACGGTCCCGCGAGGTAGCCAAACTCGGTCTCCTCCGGAGGTCTCCAGAAACTCGGGTCCACCCCATAACTGTGGAACACTCCCGTATCCACTCCCGGTCCTCTCCACCATACAGGTGTGCCAAATCGGTCCCCGATGCCCCGATTAAGGGTCATCTCGTGAAGGTTGCGGAGCACTAAAGTAGAAGAGATCCGCTCGGCCCGGCTCATGAGGCCGCATCCTAGGGTCCCGCACCGTAGGGTATGGCGAGTCTTGGTAAGGGTGGTAAGGGTAAGAGTCGGGGCGAGTAAGAGGGCTCGGACACAACCGGGTCTACCCTAGGGCCGCCTAACTCCACGACGCTTCCTAGGTGGGGGAGGTGCTGCTGCGCCCCTCTCATGCACGGTGACGAGGCTCGGGTAAGTCCCGGAAGGATCCGCGGGTCAATCAGGTAAGACTGGGGCTCAGGTCTAGGAATGCCACAAGGCTCCCACTCGGCCAAATGATCAACAACAGGGAGGTGAGCTGGGTCCGGAAGCACCATCCACATAGTACCTCTCACCCTCCAAGCATACGACCCATCATCCATCTTCCTCAACCATCGGTTCTGACGCCAGTATTGGGCGTCCATGGTGGGCACAACCTCAACATACTCATTCCCCTCAGGAGGTGGGGCCTCAAAGTCGGTCAGCCGCTGAGCTAGGCGGGTCACTATGGCCCCGCAAGCAATAAATCGGGTCTCAGTCAGTGCCATGCGCTCCAGACTAGAGCACACTATACCAGAGCACCTTTGTAGTAAAACGGTTTCCGGCGGTGGAGGTTAAGGTAGGACACAAGAAGCATGACTTCGTGAGAATTGAGCTTACTCACGTCCTCTCTCGAGTAAAGCGCATGGTCAACATCCTTAGAAACATACGAAGGGAAACGTGTTGGATATCATTAATCAATATGGCACTGACGGTAGGGGCGGGTCTGCCAGTCAAATAAGGAAGGTACTGAGGTGCGCCACTGTTCTTGGCCACGTCACTAATGTAGTCATCATCCTCGGCCTCTAAACCCAAATGGTCAGCCAACTCATCAAGGGTAAGCTCATGATCCTCATTCATGAGACGAAAAGAGACGGTCTTACCCTTCCTATCATAAACAAAAGAGCTCAAAAACTCTAAGGTCAAGTGGGGGTATGATTTCTTTCTCAAGTGATACAACCCCTCCATGCCCAAAATCTTGAAAATGTGAACTATGTCCTCCTTAATCCTCAAAGTCTCAAGGATACTAGGGTTGACACAACGGGTGGGGCGAAAAGGACGACGCATAAGAGCCACGAAAGCCTTACGATGATCGAAATTAGCAAAAATTACCGATGGATGTGCCTCCACCGGCGGTACAACCGGTCCACTGCTACATTGCCCAGCCTCGAGTTGGGCATTCGCGCGAGATCTCTTGTTGGGTAAACCTCTAGTTTTCACCATACTGCAAGAAAATCATATTTAACAAAGGATTGACACTTGAAAGTTCTTAACACAAAGGACGGACTGTTTTACTTGTATATCTAGTTTGGGATAAGCTTTGTAAGATAAACTATCAAAAATCACCATGTATCTTAAAATTCACATAGTTCTAAGTTCTCAAATCGCTTCAAATCAGAAAATACTCATCAACAAAGAAGAAGAATTTCGTTTTTGTTAACCCTAGAATTTAGAAATTGAATTTTTCCCCATGAAGTTAATTAACCAAATTATACACAAGTTCTATATGTGATTGGATTCGAAAATCAATAAGTTTAAGACCAAATTTTGGTCGTTTGGAACAAGCAATCGAAATATATCATACTAATACACAATGTCTTTGAAAACACATAAGAGATTGAGTTTAAATCTTACCTTAAACTGATTTAGGACAAGCAAGAATAAGTGTGACACCAAGATGTTACCCAAAAGCTTGAGAAAGGAAGAGTATGGAGTTTTAGAGAGAAGGAAAGATGAAGATGGGAGGCGGAAATAAGAAAGAAAGGCACGAAATTAGGATTTTTGTATAACCCGCAATTGGCCTGCTACAGAAACACTCGGTCGAGTGTTGGGAATACTCGGCCGAGTGTTCACTACTCGGTCGAGTATTTAGGATACTCGGCCGAGTGTGCATTACTCGGTCGAGTACCATTCTTACTCGGTCGAGTTTTGAAGACTTAATAGATTATTATTCTAACAAAATGGGCACTCGGTTATGTAACATGATACTCGGCCGAGTTTGGTCTACTCGGTCGAGTACTCGCATCAACTCGATCTAGTTTTCGAAATAAAGAAGGAGTCGTAACCCTTCACTTTGTTCTGCAAAATCAAATAACATCGTTCGGAGTTCCGGGATTCCGGCTCGTCACAATTAAAGCTGATTCCTACCACGTAAACACATAACAACACGTAAATCCGCACTTTCATCTCCAAACAATCATCACTTCTACCTTCATCCCTCACTATGCCAAGAAACTATTTTACTGTACCCATATGGCATATGTCACAATCTAACCACGGTACCTACCAGGTTTAGCTCTATATCACATCATTTCTACTTCTGCTAATCATCAGGCATACACCTTATTCACATTTGTAACACAATCGATTTCACACCTAACACATTCATCATAAAACAAATTGATTAATTTGTCACTGATCACACATTGCAACAATTCCATATTCACTTCCACTTTTCTACACATCTAACTAACACATACCACTCCAGTAATAGATACGCACACAATAGATGCACACAACACACAACACTTAGCAATCCACGACTCACACTAGCTACCCTTTTCCCGTGTCTGGCTTAAGTCCGATGGGGCCATGATTTTGAAATGAGGGCGCCTACTCACTCAAAATCTAGCATCGGCTGGGGCTCCCAACGTACATACACCAGGTTCATTTTAATTGACACCTTATGTTCATTAATTTCGTTAGTTCAGGTTCCAAAATCGTCGGCTCTGATACCACTATGTAACACCCCCGCACACCAGAACGCCTTACCAAGGACCATTCCAGTGTATGACGGTGTCACCATCTCGGTTTCCCGAGGAAGTAGATCAAATTAGACAATACAAGGACAATATTACATTAATAAAATATCTGTCACAATACCATTCTATTCAAGTCCCTAGAATAAAGTCCAAATACAACACTTGTGATTCTACAACTCTAGACCAAGTGGCGTGATGACTCGATCCCTCCAATCCCGGCAGCAGAATCAACAATACCGCTAAACCATCCGCTCACCATCCCCGAATGGATCACCGCAGATACCACAAAACAACACGGGGTCAGTACTGACTAATCAAATGTAAGACAAGACAATAAAGTAAATGGCTGATCATCCACTATCCCACACTCATCACCTCGTACAAACACCGACTACACACGAAGCGTGTAGCCCCGCTGATTACCCATCGTAATGGTAATCCTCGCCGCCATGGGTGACCGCAGCCCATCCCCACCTAGTCCAGCTCCTCAACGAGCGACTAACAGTCCCTGTCCCTTAATGTGCACATCCCCTCCCGTGGCGGGTTCCACGGAGGGCGAACTAGGGCGTGAAGCCACTCCCGCAAGTGATTCCACCACAATCCCAATCACAAAGATCGCATCTGTCACATGACAACGCCGTCATTACCACAACCACTATACTCCGATGATCAGCGGATAACCATGAATCACAATACAATCAAAATCTCAAATCAATTAACAGTAGACTGAGTAGGGAGACCCTACCTCATAACAAAGCATGAAAGACTTCCATTTATAGCCACGCACGACTCCATTAAGCATCCTAACAATGACAACCAAATCCTATTACACGACTATACTCAAATAATCATTCAAAAAGGACGCAAGGCAGCAACTTACCTAACCTTGCACATCGGTGACGACCTAGACAACCACCATCCACGTCCTCCTTGCTCCGCGAGTCCCGACATTCCCATGGTAGGGGTTAAGCTAACTCTTTAGAGGTATGAGGCTATGGAGTAATAGAGTAGGGGTGATGGTCTAGGGTTAGAGAAAGAGAAACTGTCGAGGAAATGAGAAAATAGAAATGAATCTCGCGAACTCGCATTTATAATAACGCGTCGACAGCAGTCATACTCGGTAGAGTATAGGAACACTCGGCCGAGTAGACTCCACTCGGTCGAGTATTGGTGATACTCGGCCGAGTGGCCTCTGCTAGGTCGAGTAACTAACCTCTACACCTCCTATTACCAGACTGATCCCTCACCCAATCATTCCTAAGGTCTGTTTGGTCAACAAGATCGGTCAACAACGCTCCTAAAACTCCTGAGTGTTACAGAAATATTCTTATAGGGAGTATTGATAATCTTGCATAAAGAGTTTTTTTTTCCTTACGCCAATACTTTTGACATAATATCGAAGGGACATTTATTACATGTTGTAATATCCCGGAAAAAAAATAGTGAAAATAATATACACAAAGTGTTATACGGATGTATCATATTGCGTAAGACGACATATCATATATTAGTCTTATATATGAGATATTTTGAATAGATAGACTTGTTACCTTCTTAGATATGTATTACATTACTTAGCACCTAAGTTTTCATAAGATGACAAAGTAAACTTGAGTACGTGCTACGTAAGTGCGTAACAAATGCATTTATCCATTTCATTAATCATCACGTAGCTAGGAGATAGGATAGACATGGAGGATATCAAATAGTATTTGTAAACCGCCTCATGAAGGTTTGTTTGACACGACATTTCAGGTAGCTTACCTGATTTTTTGCACGTGTTTGACAAGTAGCTTATTTGACTGCTACCTAGAGTAGCATTTGAGATTTCAGGTACCTGAAATAAATTATCTTCCATTTATTACCCCTAAAATTTATAATATTAAATAATTATCATACCTTTTACGTCCTTTTACCAAAAAACAGCTATATTTTTAGGTAGTTTGCCAAACATTTTTTTTATAATCAATTCCCTTATCAGCTCCTACTTTTCAGTTACCTTATCAGTTACCTTTTCGGGTTTCAGTTATCTTTTCAGGTTTCAGGTAGCTTATCAGGTTTCAGCTAACTTTTCAGCTAGTTTACCAAACAGAGCCCAAGAGAATAAAATTTTCAAAAAAATTTCCCTCCAAAAGGAATCCGGTTAAATAAGGAAACATGCAAGACTTTCTTTCAATTAATCATTATTATTTTTTCATTAAATGTTTTAATCACTATAATCTTTTATAAATTCTAAATTACAATAATTTTTTTTTTTAGAAAAAAGACAAAACTGGTATAAATCTAAAAATTTTAAATGGTTAAATCTTTTCCTAGTTCGATTTTTATACAGTATATTATAGAATGACTTAACATAAACTTACTTTGTATAAAAAAAAAATTATAAATTGATATTATTAGTTCTATGACAAAACAAATCATTAAGATTATTTTTCAAAATTTATAAACTTAAATCATTAATTTTTGTTAAAAAATATTTTCATTAAAATGCACATTTCATGACTTCACCCAATTAGTCAATTTTCTTGATTAGTTTCCTAGTTCAATTTTGTTTCTTATATTAAAATAAGAGGGGTGTAATATGAAAAATCAATGACATGTAAATAGTAAAAATCTATAAATAATACATTAAAAAGTAAAAAGTTTATATATACCGCGCATATATGTGCGGCATCTATACTAGTAAAAGTATTAAGCTTCATAAGTAATACTTATATAGCGGTGAAAGTTAAAAAAATACGAACAATATGAAATTTCCAAAATACGAGAAAATTCCAACAATTCCATTATAAAGATCACTGTCCAAATACACTCAAAAAATAAAAAATTAATAGTAAACTACAAAATAATTAGTTAGTAATAGAGAAATATAATGTGTATTCGAGAAATAGGAACATACATCGGATGTACTACCTCAGACCTCATTAGTTTTTGAGCTTATGTGTATTTTTTTTGAGCTTTTTAAAGTTTATAAGTTACGGAGTACATTTTAATTTTTTGCCGTCAAAACTCAAATTTAACTGAGCTTATATAAAATGTTTTTGAGTTATATTTAATTTTTTAAGCTTAATGTCTAATTGAATGAACTCAGAAACTTTATAGTAAAACTCAAAAACTTTAAAAGAAAACTCGAAAATTTTACTGTAATGCTCAAAAATTAAGTAATTGGTGGTAATACATCGGATATATAATCCACTTACCGTGTATATTCTGATAGAATCAGATAACTAAGCGTCAAAAATTATTATCCATATTAATGTCCCAAAAATTTCAAATCAAATTCGAGATAAATATAAGTGTTATTCCAATAGTCGTTTTTTTTTTTTTGCTCAATCTTACCAACAATGATGGAAACTCTTTTCTAAAGAAAATTGTAACAACGCCATTTTCATTAGTCTCGACCAATGCAAAAAAGCAGTTCTTCAAAAACTTGTGGAATTAATTGGAGGAGAGATTGATCGCATGTTGTAAGAAAAAGAGGATCTTTATAAACGGATTTTGGAAATATTTTTGGCATGATTATCGAAAGACGATAATGATTTCAATCAAAATTGTCGAAGATGAAAGAAATCAGAAATCGATGCTGCGGAAGATGAAAACCTAATATTTAGGTTTTTTTTGGAAAGCGGAAATTGATGCAGCGAAAGATGATAAAAACCTAATTGTTAGGTATTTTCTAGAAATCAGAAACTAATACAGCGGAAAGTGAAGAAAACCTAATTTTTGGGTATTTTATTTTTTCTGGAGAAACTGCGAACAAAAATTTGAGAAGAAGACCACAAAAGATGTCCATTGAACAAACAAATCGAAAAAGAATTACAAGCTAGAATGTGAGGAGATTTGCGGAACCACGCAAGAAAAAGGAGGATCAAATTGATTGACTTGGCGAATAATAGCATGATAAATCCGATAATCTCCATTATCAACTAGCTTAAGGCCTTGTTTGGTACTCAACAGATTATAATTAACAGAAATAGATTGGTGAGGTAGATTACAAATGACAGCTTTAATTTGACATATTTGACTAGTGTATTACAATTAGCCATGGGTGTTACCGAAATCTAATGATACCGAATGTCTCTAACTCATTTTCCTTTTTAAATATTTGACATTTGACGTTGCCAAATTTGAATTATCCGCTTTTAACCACCGAAAAAAAAAAACAAATGACAAATACATAAAGTTGAACCAATACATTACCAGTTTTGGCTTTTTGGTGTCCACTAAAAGTATCCTCTATAGACTACTCTTTTGGAGTAGTGAAGACAATGTAATGAATAAACACTTTTAAGTAAGTTTGGCTTTTTCATTCGCCTAAGTCAGAATTGAATCAGGACCCTTGATTAAGAAATAAGAGTTTTTACTAGTCATTCACACCAACCAACTTAAACTCTGACTATGATATTTATTGATAAATAAATCATGATAAAATTAGGATTATATGAGACTGTTTTTTAGGAGACTAAGACCCTTATTCTTTTTGGCTGTAACGAGTTGAACTAAACTGAACGGGCCTACATAACCAAATAAATGCTTTCAACACCAGAACACATGTTTAATTTCTAACGTCCAACTGCTCCTACCTTTAATTTTTATGAAGGTCCTGTTTGGTAAACAGCGGATTAATATTAGCAGAAGCAGATTTAGAAAGCAGATTTAACTAGCATAATAATTTAGCGGGTTTGACTAGCAAATTTATTTAGCAGAATTGTTTTAGAGGTGTTTGCTAATTGACAATTTTATATTAGCAGATTGTTTAGATTCTTTGTAAAATGACAAATAAGGATATGAATAAATTATTTATTAAATATATAAAAGGAATGTTAGTATTTTTTAAGGGGGTAAATATCAGTAAGAGGATTATACATCTAATGTATTACCTTCAATTCTATAGTTTTTGAGTATTCTAATCAAGTTTTTGTGTATTCTAATCAAGTTTTTGAGTTTCACTATAAAGTTTCTGAGTTTATTCATTTAAAAATTAAGCTCTAAAAAATTACAATAAAACTCAAAAACATTACATATTAGTTTAGTTAAAGTTGAGTTTTGACGAAAAAAATATTAAAATCTAACTTATAAACTTTAATATGATCAAAGAAATATACATATGCTCAAAAACAAATAAAGTTCGAGGCAATAAGCTCAAAAAAAATACATATATGCTCAAAAAATAAAAAAGTTGGATGTAGTACATCCGATGTATGTTCCTTTTTCTTGGGTAAATATGACAATATTTTTTCATTCTAATCCGCTAACCTAATATGCTAGTAGGAGCAGCATATTGCAAAATAGTATATTGGACCCCAATATGCTATTTCAATATGTCATTAACCAAACGCTTCTAAATAAAGATATTCGTAAGTAAGTCAAACATGCTAAACCTCTCCAATATGCTTTGAAAGTTGGCCAATATGTCATTTACCAAATAGAGCCGAAATTTACAATAAAATCGTACCAAAATCTTATTTTGGTTGCCTATAAATTCGAAGGAAAACTTTAAACATTGGCATTACCACCCAACAATCCGATTCTGAGCACCAAAAAATCCCAAATATTGGCATATACTGTACAATTTTTTTTTTAGAACATGACTCAAACAACTCCGAAGCATACACAAATAGTGCCGGGATGGGCAGCTCATGATACAACCGGAAAGATCACTCCATACGTCTTTAAAAGAAGGTACGTATATACTCGTAAATACTCTAAATCACGTACTTCTGTTTCGCACCATATTGTATAGATAAAGTCATGTGAAGCTTGTATAAGCTAAGTAGACTTGTACGTTCACGTCTTCATCAATGATAGTAAAATTATTTAAGCTAATTCGCCATTTTTATGATCAGAGAAAATGGAGTTAACGACGTGACGATCAAAGTATTGTATTGTGGAATGTGCCATACTGATCTACATCAGATTAGAAATGATTGGGGTATCACTATGTACCCTGTTGTTCCAGGGTAAGTTCTCTCAACTTTTTTGGCTACTGTTCGAATAAATTAAATTTCTAATTACCTCTCAAAATTGGCGGAAATTTAAAGTTGAGCATTATCGACTGTAATACAGGCACGAGATAACGGGGTTAATAACGAAAGTTGGACAAAATGTGACAAAATTAAAAGAAGGGGACAGAGTAGGTGTCGGATATTTGGCGGCGTCATGCTTAGATTGTGAATTTTGCAAAGATGATCAGGAAAATTACTGTGATCAACTTCAGTGTACTTGCAATGGTATTTTCTGGGATGGTAGTATTACTTACGGTGGTTACTCTAACATACTCGTCGCTGATCATAGGTATGTATCATGTATGTACGTGTACTAATACGACTAGTACCTTATCTAAGGTTAATTAAGATAATGTATAATAGGTACGTTGTACGTGTACCGGAGAATTTACCAATGGATGCAGCAGCACCACTGTTATGTGCCGGGATAACAGTGTACAGCCCAATGAAGGACAACAACTTGCTTGAGGAATCAACGAGTCCAAAGAAAGTCGGGATAGTTGGGCTAGGTGGTCTGGGTCATGTCGCGGTTAAGCTTGCCAAGGCATTTGGTCACCATGTCACCGTCATTAGTACCTCTCCTTCTAAGGAGGTTGAGGCTAAACAACGTCTTGTTGCTGATGATTTTGTTGTTAGCACTGATGCCTCTCAAATGAAGGTTTTAATTCACTTCTTTCCACCATAAAATAAATGTTTGATGAGAAATAGTATCTACCTTCTCCTTTTACAACCGATTAAAATATGGATTATTTTGCTTTATCCACTTGTTTTCTAACCCCACACGATATATACTAAATAAATTAATTGTCAGAGGGTAAAGAGAGTAGGTGGAAGAGAAGGTTGAAAGACCTCTTGTTTGATATACAAAAGTGCACCTTAATCTTGTTATCATTTTTTTTGGTGTCAAATGAGTCATAAAAGCAGAACAATATAGGAGAGGGGAGAATTCGAACCTAAGGTCTATTGTCAATAATACTTTCATCTTAACCATCAGGTTAAGACATTTTCGACACCTTAGGGTGTTTTTGGATAGTAAAATTGGAGAGAAAGGGAGGGGATCCGAGCTGACCTGGCAAATCGGGTCAACGGCTCGGGTTCGGGTCGGGCCAATTTGGGCCGAGTCATTTCGGGTTTCTAAAATATTCGGGTTAGTTTGGGCCGGGTCGGGTCATTTCGGGTTTATGGGTCTGTTTTGGGTTTGTTGGTTGGGTTGTTTCGGGTCAAGCGGCTCGGGTCATTTCGGGTCGGGTCATTTTCGGGTCAATGATTAAGAAGGAAAAAAGGCATTTCAAGTCTTTTGGGGCCAATTAAAGTTATGTTTTATCAGGTCATTTTCGGGTTGGGTAGTTTCGGGTCGGGTCATTTCGAGTCGGGTTAATTCCTGTCTATGAAAGCTCAGGTCATTTTCGGGTCGGGTCAGGTTAATTCGGGTTTCGGGTGTCATTCGGGTGCGGTAGTTCGGGTCAATTTCGCATCTCGGGTCATCCTTTTCGGATCGGGTCAATCGGGTCGGGTTAATTTTGCCAGGTTTAGAGGGGAGGGGGGTGGAGGAAAAAGAAGGGGAGGGCAAATGGGTTGTGGGTGTTTGGATACAATTTTCCTCTAAATCTTGCCTATTATGAAGAGATTTTGATTTGCTTTTGAGGAGGGAAAATTGATCCCTCCATTTCCCTCCACCCTTATTTGCTATCCAAACAAGTAATTTTAAATCCCCTACTCTCCCTCCCTTTCTTTTTCCTCCAAATCTTTCAATCCAAACATACCTGTTAGTTGGGGATATTACGCCAATTTTGAGAAGTTATTCTTACACGTGACTCTATTAAACGACCAACTAATAATAAGATTTCTCCGAAGATAGAGGTTTTAGAGTACATACTTACTTATAAAGGGTAATGAAATAAAGTACCATCAGATTATGTTATCTCATTTTTTTTGATATCTCAAGACTTAGGGTGTGTTTGGATAGTAAAAGTGGAGGGAAAGGGAGGGGAGGGGGAAGGAGGGAAGAGAAAGGGAGAGAAGGGGAGGGGAAGGGGAATGGGGTGTAGGTAGACTTGTCAAACGGGTCGGGTCCCGGGTCAGGTCAAATACGGGTCGGGTTATACGGGTCACGGGTCGGGTTAGGGTCAGGATACGGGTCAAGAAATAATTTCTAACGTCTTTTTTAAATGATTTTTTAATTTAAAAAATATTTTTTTAAAATGTAAATCATATTTAAAATTAATATTTTAATCATATTCAACGTTTATATTAATTATATTGACATAATTATTAAAATAAAATTTTTTTAATAATTATTTTATTATTAAATATTATAAAAGTTATATAAATAAATTTTTAGTTATTTTTATAATTTTCAGTAACAAAAAAAATAAATTTTTAATTATTTTTTTCAAATATAATATATAAATATTAATATTTTAATAAAATTCTTGATTTACCTTTGACCCAACGGGTCGACCCGTTCGGGTCGGGTCTCGTCCCTAAAATAACGGGTCATTTCGGGTTCGGGTCAAACGGGTCACGGGTCGAAAAAACCGGGTTTGTAACCCTAAAAACGGGTCGGGTCGAGTTTTCGGGTTGGGCCGAGTTTTGACAGGTCTAGGTGTAGGTGTTTTGGATACAATTTCCTTTCAAATCTGATTTTGATTAGGCTTGGAGGAGATAAATTGGATCCCTCCAAATCTCTACCCCTCTATTTCTCTTCACCCTTATTTGTTATCTAAACAAGGGATTTTAAATCTCCTACTCTTCCTCCCTTTCTTTTCCCTCCAAATCCTTCAATCTAAACACACCCTTATATTATTTTCTCATTCAACCCTTCTTTATGTCTTAATATGTAAATAGGCGAAACAAAGGAGCCTAGATTTCATACTGGACACGGTATCGGCTTATCACTCTCTTGGGCCAACTTTAGAGCTGTTGAAAGTAAATGGAGTTCTTGTTATTGTTGGGGCTCCTGACAAGCCCATGGCTTTGCCCTCTTTCCCTCTGATTTTCGGTACATACTTCTTTCTCAAACAATTTGTGTTATTATAACTAAGTTCAACTTATTTTTCACCGTATCTCTATTTCAATTACTATGCTGAGACTTCTTCTCAATTGATATCGATTCAACTTGAATGAAACATTGTAAAAACTGAATTTATCTCGATCGTGTATTCATGTTCCTTTCTAAATAGGGTGACGCGAATCGTCACTAACTGTTGGGAAAGTAATCCCAACATTAATCCAAGGCATAAGTTAAAGTCAAGGTTTTGAATATAGTATTTAGAGTCTTTAATGGTTACTAGTTTGTAGATACGTTACTAATGTTATTCTTAAGTAATACTATATGTTACTAAGTATAAATATTAGGAGTTAAATTAGTAAGACATTAAGGGTCCGTTTGGATACAATTTTAGGAGGGAAGGGGAGGGGAGGGGGAGTGAGGGGAGGTAAAGGGAGGGGAGAGAAGGGGAGGGCAAATGGGATGTGGGTGTTTGGATAACAAAAATTATGAAGGGAAATGGAAGGGGAGGAAGGAGGGAGATGAAGAATGGATGGAGGATTGAAGGATGTGGGTGGTATAATTAGAGTCCAAATAAAGTTTTCTTTCTAAATCTTGCCACCATTGGAAAGATTATAGTTTGTTCTATAGAAGGGAAAATAAGTCCTCTCATTTCTCTTTCTTTCCATTTCTTTTCTCCCATATTTTTTATCCAAACAAAGGAAATTAAATCCCTCCCTTTCCCTCCCCTCCCCTTCTCTCCAATTCCTTCAATCCAAACGGACCCTAAAACTCTTAATATGGCTATGTTGGAGTTAGGACTTGGACCTTGTATGTAAAGGTTATCACTAGTCGTGTTGGATAAGTGTAGTGTTGTGCTTAATATCCCAAGTTAAGCATAAATTGAAATCTTAGCTATTAGCTAAGTGTTAGAGGATTGCAATTGTATTATTGTTTGTGTTTGAATAATAATACAAGGTTGGGGTGTGGTTAAGTCCATAACAAAATATTGTGTCTTTGCACTTTTATATTATTTGTACCAAAAACCTCAACACTAACTACTGACCAATTGGAATATAAACATTTTTATTTTTCACAGGAAAAAGAATGGTAAAAGGGAGCGTGGCGGGTGGAATGAAAGAAACGCAGGAAATGATGGACGTATGCGGGAAATACAACATAACTTGTGACATAGAACTTGTTACACCCGACCAAATTAACGACGCTTTGAACCGTCTTTCTAAAAATGATGTCCGCTATCGATTTGTCATTGATATTGCTGGCGAGTCTTCTAGCGAATGAACTTGCTCATTCATATTTATCCTTCGACTCAAAAAAAAAAAAATACTCCAGTTTCATTATATTGTATAGTTTATTAGATATACAAAGATGTTTAGCATAGACAAATATAATATAAGTAGGTTATGTTTTGTAAACTATGTAAAGTGAAATAAATCAAAATAAATCAGGATTGTTTCAAAAGATGCAATATTATTCCATAATCTGTATATTTCATAAAATTCGATAATCAACTGATTTAAAAATTAAATTTCAAAGATACTATATTCTATAAAATTAGATAATCAACTGATTTAATAAATAAATTTGATAAAATAATTGCAGGGACATTGCATGTAGGAAATATGATAGTAATCAGTCATGTGACTAATAAAAGTAACAATAATAAAAAATCGGAGTAGTGAAAGTAATAGTAACAACGGGTGTAGTGAAATTAACATTATTAAATGCAGGAGTTGTGAAAGAAACAATAATGACGGCGGGAGTAGTGAAAGTAATAGTAGTCACAACAAATGTAATGAAAATAACAGTAGGAACAACGGAGAATGTATGAAAAATTAGCTAACAATTCGATTTTAAAAAAATTCTTTATTTAAATACGAGTTTGAAAAAATAAAAGGGGATGGAATTGGTCGGGTGTAACAAGTTATATAAATGGTAAACATACGAGTTAAGCTAGTCTAACGTAATTTTATTTCTTAGAAATTAAAATTTGAGGTAAATAGAGATTGTTCAGGCGAGACCGGACACCAAACCTAATAAAGAATAGAAGGGAGTACTTAATTTGATCTAAAGGGTACTCTTAGATTGTTAGGTTAGCAAGATATTGTTCGATGACAAATACGGAGTAACTTTTTTAAAAGAGAATAATTCATTGAATAAAAAATAATGATAAATTGTTATTTATATCAAATTATTTTCACCGTTTTTCTATCTACATAGTATAAAAGTTGAGTTTTTTAAATATTTCTCATTGGTTGATGAGTTTTCACATGTGGGTCCCTTTATATTTTCTATTTTATTTAATTACCATCTCTCCTCAATTCAATTCCTATTTCTATCTGTTATTCCTATTTTAAGTACTTATGTTAAATTATAAGTTAAAATATCACAATTTACATAAAATGTTGTAATTTACATACATTCAACGGGTCTAATTAACACGTCAAATACCTTAAATATAATTCTGATAAAAGACAATTGTATATTATCTGATATTCAAATCTAATATTTATCAAATATTCAAATCTCTAAATATGACTATTTATATTGTCACGGTATTGAACACTTAATCACACTCAATTATATGTCCATGTATCTAATGATAGCGCCTGCTATTATGACGTATAAATAATACGTACTAACTTCATTTAGCTTTAAAACAATATTTCATTTTAGTTTTTTTTATGTATGCCACAATTGTTGATTTACAAGTTACTATATTGATTTTTGTTTATTGCAGGTAATAAAAATAAGAACGAAAATGGATGTGAGAATGGAAATGGAACGATTCAACAATAATAAGAAATCAAAAATTATTTTATTTTAAATATTTTTCTCTGATGAACGACCCATTTTAATACGAGCTCAAGAGATCAATTTCAGTTTTCATGTGTTGGCTTTTGCCCGATGATTAATGATTTATGTGGCAAAATGTATCAATTGAGAGTTTTATTTTCACATTAATGTAAAATTATTCTTTTTTTTTTTGGCAGCAGTAAATAAAGGGTTTTAACATAAAAAAACAAAAACAACTAGGTGGTCATGACACTTTTAGCAAGATCATGAGCCACCACATTAGAACTCCTAGGAATATAAGAAAAGCGTAAACAATGAAAAAACGGAAACATTAGCCGCATATCATCAAGGAGCCCCTTCGTAAGATGATGTTCCATCTCCACTCCCGCTAATTGATGAATTACTTGCAGACAATCGGTCATGATTTCCAGATGAAGGTAGCCCATTCCCGTGGCCATCCGTAGAACCTTCCGAAGACCCAAAGCCTCAGCTTGAAGTGCGGACTCCGCTCGTACCTTAACCCCCCTTGAACACACCGTCTCACCCAAATGACCATAAACCACCCAACAAATAGCCGCATTCCTTGGAGTCTTCCAACCTGCATCTACCATAACCTTCATAGTAGCGCACAAAGTATGTTCCCCTCCCACCACGTAAAGAGGTTGGCCATCCCTAAAACCTTGTGAAACCAGGCTACTTCCATCATTCTTTACCATTTGTCGGGTCCCCACAACTTCATCCAAAACCCTCAGAGCCGTATCCACATTATAAGACCACAATGAGATAAACCAATGGGGATTAAATGGCTCACCTTTAAACAAAATTCCACTACGAACAGCCCACAAACACCACAACGTAGCCATGAACTTAACGATGTTCTCCGTCGCATTATCCATTTTTTCCAACAAATTCACCCAATTGATAATCCAGTCTCCAATCTCAATGGATGAGCAACCAAAAGTACGAATGCCCAGATCACCACATGCCCAGATACGCTGTGCAATGCTGCAGTCACGGAAAATATGCTCCCTAGTTTCAATAATTCCATCAGACAGATTACAAAGCTTGAAAAATGCGAATCCACAGGAATACTTCTTCTAGCAAGCCCACACCCCAAGGACAACGAATCAGCCAAAATTCTCCACATAAGAACCCTCCAAGTCGCTGGTCCCGGTAGCTTCCAAAGTTTCCTCCTACAGAAAGCAATACCCTTTGTACTTATCCGAGATCTATCCTTCATAGTCCCATGAAGGTCCATGAAGGAACTAAAAGTCAACCCATAACCACTCTTGACTGAATATTTGCCACAAGAAGTATACTTCAAGTAGATGCTATCGTAGATTGTGGAATCGCAGGGTGGGATATCTAAGATATTATCAGCTACATCCTTCTCAAATAAGTACCGAAGAAGACCCGCATTCCACCTTCCATCGTCCAATCGTAGATCACGTACTTTCAGATCCATGTAACCCGCATTAACCGGCGACATTGCCGCATTACTTGGGTCAGGCACCTCTCCCTTCACCCACTTCGTCGTCCAAACATTAAGATTAGAATCCACCCCTGGTTTCCACGCAATATGTTGAGAAAGGAGCGCAAACCCATATCGAAGACTCCGCTCACCCCACGACATATTACTCTTCCGCGAACAAACCAATTCATGCATCAACCCACAATCCCCAAACATCTTAGCCCGAAAAATCTTACAGAAAGCAGTTTTATCATCCGACACAATTCGCCAAGCATGTTTGGCTAGCATGGCTTGGTTTAAACATTCAATATTACGCAGCCCAAGACCACCCGCACTCTTTGGCAAGCTTAAGAAATTCCTACTACACCAATGGACATTCTTACCCACCCTACATCTAGCCCACCAAAAATGTGACAATAAAGATTTAATCTTAAGAGTCACACTTACCGGTATTTTAATCACCGATAGATAGAAATTTGAAATATTTGATAGGACGGACGTAATCAAGGTAAGCCTTCCAGCTGGAGACAGAAAAATCACATTCCAAGAAGAGATACGCTTGGTCACCATATCAATGAGACCTTTAAACAACTCGCGCTTCGACCCAATAAAATCCGTGGGCAGGCCCAAGTACTTTCCAAAGCCCTTATTATTTCTAATATTGAGAACTTGCAGACAAACCTTTGCCTAAGCCAAAGTAGTACTTGGACTAAATAAAATTCCTGATTTTGAATCATTAATCATTTGTCCCGAAGCCTTACAATAGGCCTCCAGAATGGCCTTCAGCCCATGCACAGACTGTCCATTAGATTGAAGAAAGAAAACCGCATCATCCGCAAAGAAAAGATGCGTTAGAGGCGGTACCTCACGACACAGTCTAATCCCTTGTAGTAAGCCTTGCGCCTGCGCCTGAATAATCTTCCTGGAAAGAACCTCCATACATAAAATAAACAAGTATGGAGACAACGGATCCCCCTGACGAAGCCCACACTTCGGCTTGAAAGGCGGAAGAGGAGACCCATTAAATAAAACTTCATACGAAACTGAGGTCACACAGCTCATAATAAGTCAAATAATGCTTTCTGGGAACCCAAACTTACATAGGGTGGCCTCAAGAAAAGGCCATCGGACCCTATCATAAGCTTTACTCATATCCGCCTTGAACGCAAATTTACCATGTCCACCCCGTTTATGGGAGTTGATGTTATGGATGAGCTCATGAGCCAAAAGAATATCATCGCTGATAAGTCTTCCTGGTACAAAAGCATTTTGAAACTCTCCAACCAAAGACCCCATAATCTTAGCAAGCCGGTTCGCAATACATTTAGAGACAATTCTCATGAAAACATTCAGAGGCTAATTGGCCTATAGTCATGAACCACTTCCGAGTTTCCACATTTCGGCACTAGTGCAATAAAAGTCCGATTACCTTCCGTTAGGACCTGCCCAGAGTTTAAAATGGACAAAATAGCCTTTGTAAAGTCCTTCTTTATGAGACCCCAACACTTTTGGAAGAACACGACTGGAATCCCATCTGGCCCTGGGGATTTTAAAGCCCCCATCTGGAAAACCGCACCCCTCACTTCCTTTGCAGAGAACGACCTACGTAGCCAATCCACATCATCCTCGAAAATACAAGTTCCTAAAGTAATGTTGAAAACCGCACCCTAAAAATCTCATCATCAACATTAAGCTCCACCTCCATCTCATTAACCCCATACAAGTTCCTAAAGTAATGTTGAAACGCCATGGTTACCTCTCCCGGGTCATAAGACCAAGAGCCATCATTATTTTTTATCCCATGAATAAAGTTCCTCCCCCTTCTACCTTTTACCCAATTGAAGAAATATCTAGTACAAGTATCACCATCCACAGCCCACCGCAACTTAGCCCTTTGTTTCCAAAAGTGAGCAGCTGCAATGGCAAATTCCCGTACTTCTTTATCCACTTTAATGTGCTCGTCCTCCTTTCCTTCACGAATAGCAAGTTCAATACCCTTTTCCAGTCTATCATCAAAATCATCCCACTTTTGTCTCCATGAAAGTTTTTTATCAAGTGTCCAAGATTTAACGCGTTGTCGCACACGCGCGTGGTCAAGAGCTCAAGCATCAATTTTATACGACTTCTTGTTTGTGTTACTCACAAGATTAAGATCAAGCTCAATTGGTGCGTGATCAGAGATCTGGATCAGGTAATGACGTAAACCAGTATTTGAAAAAAGAGACAACCAATCATTAGAACCCATCGCCTTATCCAATCGTTCATACACACGTTGATATCCTCTATGACTATTGCACCAAGTAAAGCGAGGCTCCTTGAACGGGATATCAACTAAATCATTCCGCACACGCCACTCATCAAAAACCATTACGCCATTAATCGAGGAAGTAGCGGTACTCCATTTATCATCCGAACATTCTACTTGATTGAAATCACCAAGAATTTACAACGGGTACGAGAGAGTAGCTAAGTAAGACTCCAAATCCTTCAACACGGAAGCTCGCATAGAAGTCTTTGGAGCACCATAGAACAAAACCAAATACCACAAACGTCCATTAAATTTCTCGACAAGGAGGATTACAAAATTCATACAAGAAAAGACATGGCTCATCCTAGCCTCATTATGCCATCCTACCCATAAACCACCGGATGAACCAACCGCATCAATCCCCGTACACTTATTAAAACCAAAAGGTCGAAAAATAGGGCTAATAGAACTAACATTACATTTCGATTCCATAATAAAAACAAAATCATAATATTTATTCCCTAATAACGCTCTTAGTTTAGGAATTGTAGGGGAGAGCGTATTATTTAGGCCCCTACAATTCCAAGCCAATCCAATCATGGTGAAATAGGAGGTTGTGCAGGCCCAACCTCCGTAAAGCCCTCAACATCATCATCAGCAGCTCCAAAATTAACAGAAGAATCAGAGGACTCTTACAAGTCCAGCCCATCAACATTCACACGAAAACCAACCTCAACACCAGCACCTTGATCCATCTAAATACCCAAGCCCACACACGATTTCTTAGCCAGATGGGTAAGATACTCCTTAGCATGCTCAATAGTGACCATGGCAGCATCAGGAACCAAACCCACTTGAACCTCAGTACAACATTTTCTTTTCTTGGCACGTAAAACAGCATCCCTATTCACTTCCAAAAACTCAGACTTGTGATACAAGTCAGCCAACCCCATAAAGCCATCAGATAAACCAGTTTTAGGACCAATACCCTCATCCATGTTTGCAATCAAAGTAGCATAAGGACCAGTACAAGACTTAAAAAATAATGCCCCATCATGAACAGGCAGCCCATCCACAACCTGCTTACCCTTAAGAGCCTTATCCTTTATCATAGAAACAGCATCAATCTGCTCCTCAATCCTCTGCATAGCAGCAGCCATACCAGCTTCCAACTTCACACCCACCCTAGCTATAGCAGTAGATGACAGAGAGGACCCAACACCTGCAGCCACTCCCTCAACAACACCCTTCCCCTTCCCTACCTCCTCACACCCATCCTTGTTAATCTACAAAGCATGACTAACTTCAGTAGTATCCTTAGACGTGGAGATCAGAATAATAGCTGCACTATGGTGAAAGTCAGAAGAGTCTTCAGATTCTGGGCCCAACACAGCCAAATTAATGACCCAAGAGCAAGGTGGAACTGGTTTACCCTCAGAATCATCACTAATATTAATAACTTCAACCACATCATCCTCAGAAGAAGCTTCCATATTTTCGTGGGTGTACCCGCATCCATATCGCCAGACCCTTCTTCTCCCACCCCATGTTGAACATGACCATCATCAGGATAATGGTAGACCACAGGTAAACCCATAGGAGATAAATCAAACGTTTGATTATAGCCACGGTGATCATCCTCTAACCTAGCCCAGTTCACATCAGCTTCAACCCTATTAAGAATCGCTTCTTGAATTCTGATATCACGATCCAGGACCCCCCCCCAGGACCCACCAAAGACCGGTATAAAGCAAATAAGGATCAATTTGCTTGAACCGATGCAAGAAACTAGGTTGTCCCACGGTTCCCCGATTCTCAAACTCTTCACCCACACTAAGAAAATCTTGAGTTATTGTTGTTATTGTTCCCGATATTAGAATTAGGATTATCACCATTACCCATAGCTTCAAAGATTTACCGCTTTGAGATCCATTGTGTAATACTACGGTTTTATGAGTCTCTGGGTACTCTATCGAGTGGGCCTTACTGCAGTCGAGTAAGGGTGTTTTGATTTAAGAAACAAAGTGATCTCTGCACATGAGGGTACTCGATCGAGTAGCCTGGGCACTCGATCGAGTAAGTGGCACTCGATCGAGTACGTCAGTTAATCGATCGAATAGCATGGGCACTCGATCGAGTAAGTGGCACTCGATCGAGTACGTCAGTTACTCGATCGAGTAGCTCGGTTTACGGGTAATGTTTTGTCAGGTTTTGTTAATAACACGGATTAGTATATAAATCTTTCTGTCATCTTCATAATACACTTTTACAAACCTAATCACATTGAAAAAAGATTTAAGTTACGTTCTTCGCATTCATCCGTGTTATTGACAAATCCCGGAGCTTGAGAGGTCGGATTTCATCGTTCTTTACATCCTTGTGATCCTTGCGTCGAGGGTAAGATCTACGTACCAATTTTATAGTAATCAGTTAAGTTTGTTTAAACCCTAATTTAGGGGATTGGGGGTTGGGGGTTGTGTTAGTTTTTGTATGGTTAGTGATTATGTGATTATGTGTTAGGAGGAGGATTCGTAGAAGAGGCATTTTCATATAGCTGTTGAGATCGTCTGTGTGTGTTGCATTCCAAGTAGGGTTTTCCCTACTCAGTATTAGTCACATAATGTGGTTTGTTGTTGATTGTGATTATTTTAAAGTATCATATTCATATTGTGACGGTTGTTGGATTTGGTTGTTGTTGATTGTTGTGATTGTATCTGTCTGTGTTCTTCGGGGTGCGTCCCTGTCTGAGTGGAGTCACTTGCGGGAGTGGCTTCACGCCCATTATTCGCCTTCTGTGGAACCCGCCACGAAGGGATGTGCATTAATGGATTTAGGTTTATCGCTCTATGGTATGAGCGAGGCTTAGGTGGGAACGGCAGGCTGCGGTCCCCCACTGGCGGTGTGGAGTAACTTTGTTGCGATGGGTACTACGGCATGACTACACACTTTAGTGTGTAGTCGGATGATGAGAGTTGATTATGGAGTTTGGGTTATGTGACGATTGAGATATGTTGGTTTCTGTCTTATTGTAATTATATATGATTGTGTAATTAGTACTGGCCCCGTCTTTGTTTTGAAAAACTGTGGTGATCCATTCGGGGATGGTGAGCAGTTGTTGAGCAGGTATGAGTCGAGACATATGGGCTAACTAGGATGTGTCACCACAAGATGATAGAGTCTTCCGCTGTAGTTTTGAGTAGTTGTCAGACATTTTGATTAGTTGTTAGACTTTTGGTTTGAGAACATGTAACTCGTATTTTATCAGTTGGTTTTGAGTTGTAATCACTAAACTTTATACTTTTAAATGTTGTTTCTTTATTGTCTTTTGATTATCTTTGCCTCGGGAAACCGAGAGGGTGACATCTTTATACCTGAGTGGTCCTGGTAAGGCACTTGGAGTATGGGGGTGTCACAAAGTGGTATCAGAGAGACGATCCTGAAACCTGTAACTAATGAATCTAATGAACATAGGGAGTCAATTAAAATGAACCCGGGGTAAAAGTTGTAGGAGCTAATGCAAAGGCTTGGGAGACGTCCTAAAGTCGCGAACTCGCCCTGCAATTTTAAACCAGTCACATGGGGGGTATGTGTCAAGGTCGTATGTGTTGTCTTTTGGTTCAAATGTGTACATAACGGTATGTGTTGTGAACTGTTGGATGTTGGGAGTGGAGGATTGAAAGTATGGTTAAAGGTTGAAAAGATATGTTTTATATGTGAATTGAATGAAGAAGCATGTTGGGTGTTTATAATGTGGCATTTCGATAATATGAAGTAGATTGCTTTAATGATTATATGAGAAATTTTGTAGATTTGCATGCGTAGTTATAATTATAATGCCGAGATTATAAAGATTGCGTATTATGTTGGGGTAAGTGAGATAACATGCGAGTAGCGTATACGAGTCAGCATGACTCGATCGAGTGGGGGGCACTCGATCGAGTAGGTGAGGTGCTCGATCGAGTGGGCCTAACTCGATCGAGTGGATAGTTTGATATTTTTATGGTCAGAACCGTGTTTTTGGGTACTCGATCGAGTACATAGGGGCACTCGATCGGGTAGGAGGCACTCGATCGAGTGGCTTGTCAGCTCGGTCGAGTATGTTAGAGATCAGAAGGTCTGTTTGGGGTCTGGTGTCGGGGCACTCGATCGAGTATGTTGGGCACTCGATCGAGTAGCCTCAACTCGATCGAGTAGGTTTTGGCACTCGATCGAGTGGGGTCCGGACAGGCTGTTTTCGTGTTTTGGGTTATGGTATGTATGTTTATATCTACCTTTTCTTATATAGATTCAAGATGCCGCCAAAGAAAACCGCCTTGTATGCGAGAGCTGAGAGCATGAACGTTGATAACATAGTTAAGATGTTGGAGCATCAAGATGCTCTTACGGAAGCGCTAAAGAGAGTGGGGAAGGATAAGGAGGTTGATCATTCTAAGATCAGTCTCTGCATAGCTAGGTTTAACCCGAAGGAGTATAAGGGAACCGGGGAGCCAATTCTTCTCGACAATTGGCATCGTGAGATGGAGAATATTATGGATTTGGTACATTGTCCGGATGAGATGAGGATAGAACAAGCTGCATTCTACTTGAGGGAGGCAGCAGGAGAGTGGTGGGATAAGGTAAAGTGAGTGCAAGAGGTATGTATGAGAAGCAGGGGCTGCCTGCTATTCCTTGGGAAGAGTTTAGGAAAGCTATGAAGAGGGAGTTCGTGACGGAGCATGTGAGGAGTAAGCTGAGGGAGGAGTTTGATGGGTTCAAGATGACCTCTGAGATGTCTGTGGCTGAGTATTACAAACAGTTTAATGAGAAGGCTAGGTATGCTGAGGATATGGGATTGAGTGATGAGAACCTAGCTCTGAGGTTTGAGAAGGGGTTGATCCCCCAAGATAGTGGAGAAGTTACCCGTGGGGATCCTTACAGATGTCAAGGAAGCTTATGAGAGGGCTGGGAGAGCTGAGAGGCTGGTAGAGATGACCCGAAAGAGAGGTTCTGAGAAAAGAAAGGCTGAGAGCGAGGGTGGTGGCCAATCTAACTACAAGAAGAGCAACCACACTCAGGCTAGAGCATATTCTTCTGGTTTAGGGTTTAGTGTTGGGGCTTCATACGGGCGTGGCCGTGGTATTAGTGGTGGTATTTTGGGTATGACCTGCTTTAACTGTGGCGGTGTAGGCCACAAGAGACATGAGTGCACCAGTGCGGTGAGCGGGGGTTACCAGAGGCCGGGACAGGGGAGCTTTTCTCAGGGGCCGGCACAAAGTTTTGCGAGCAATAGACCAGCTGGGTCATGGAACAACCGGGGAGGTCAGAGCAACAATGGGGGAGGTAACCGCAATGGCGGTAATTCTTATCGAGCTTGACTACAAACACCAACAACAACCGGGGTCGGGTGCTAAGCCGACTACCTCTGCCAGTACTGTCCAAGGAGGTGGGCAGAAGACCAGTGGAAATCTGTTTATGATGGAGAAACAAGCAGCTGAGGACGACGCACATGTTATCACTGGTACTTTTCTTGTTAATGGTGTTTACACCTTTGTTTTGTTTGATTCGGGGCATCTCGATTGTTTGTATCTTGAGTCATGTTAAACATTGGGTTTGAGAGAGTATGAGTCCATAAGTGAGAGAGTTTTTATACCTTCGGGAGAGTCTCAACATGTGGGAGGTTGTTTAGGGATGTATATATGATAATTGGGCAAGTTGATCTACCCAGACTTGCTAGAGTTTCCTTTAGACAGTTTTGAGATGATAGTCGGGATGGATTGGTTAGGAAAGTACAAAGCTAAGATAGACTGTCATCAAAAGAAAGTGTCTTTGAGAGGTCCTAAGGGCATTAGTGTGTCTTATCATGGGTTTGTTGTCAAACCCAAAGTTAAGTTGATTGCAGCTGTGACCTTGAAGTCCTATCTGAGAAAGGGGTGCCCGTTGATCTTGTGCCATGTGAGAGATGACCGGATAGAGAGTTCGACAGTTGATCAGATACCAGTTGTGGGAGAGTTTTCGAGATGTCTTTCCGAGAGGAGATTCCGGGTTGCCGCCGAAGGGGAGATAGATTTCAGTGTTGAATCGAAACGGGACGGGCCAATCTCTAAGGCACGACTGGGATGGGTCCTAAGGAGTTGCGGGAGCTCGGGAAGCGATTAGATGATCGATAGAGAAGGGATACATTAGACCTAGTGTATCACCGTGGGGAGCACCGGTCCTTTTCGTGAAAAAGAAAGATGGGAGTTTGAGGTTGTGCATAGATTACAGGGAACTGAACCGAGTGACGGTGAAGAACAAGTATCCTTTGCCAAGGATAGATGACCTGTTTGATCAGTTGAGTGGTGCATCAGTCTTTTCTAAGATCGATTTGAGGTCGGGGTACCATCAGGTGAAGATTAGAGAGGTGGACATACCAAAGACAGTTTTCACGTCGAGGTATGGCCATTATGAGTATGTGGTGATGCCTTTTGGGTTATCTAATGCACCAGATGTGTTTATGGATTTGATGAACAGAGTCTTCAGTCAGTTTCTGGACAAGTTTGTGGTGGTTTTCATCGATGACATCTTAGTCTACTCCAAGACTAAGGAGGAACATGAGGAGCATCTGAGGATTGTGTTGCAGACCTTGAGGGAGCATGAGTTGTATGCTAAGTTGTCCAAGTGTGAGTTCTGGTTAGATAAAGTTGCTTTTAAAGGGCATGTGATCTCTAAAGATGAGGTAGGCAGGATCCCAAAAGATTGAGGCAGTTATCAAGTGGGAAGCACCAAAGAATGTAGCTGAGATCCGGAGTTTCTTGGGTTTAGCTGGATATTACAGACGGTTCGTGAAGGATTTCTCCAAGATTGCTAGACCTATGTCAGCTTTGATGAGGAAAGAGAACAGGTTTCGTTGGGATGAGAGTTGTGAGACGGCGTTCCAAACATTAAAGGAGCGTTTGACCACAGCTTCAATCTTAGCATTGCCTGAAGGGAGTGAAAACTTTGAGGTTTATACAGATGCCTCAAAGAATGGGTTGGGATGTGTGTTGATGCAGAACGATAAAGTCATTGCCTATACTTCTAGGCAATTGAAGCCTTATGAGGAGAATTATCCTACGCACGATCTAGAGTTGGGTGCAGTGGTGTTTGCTCTCAAGATTTGGAGACATTACCTTTATGGGGCGACCTTTAAGGTATTTTCAGATTACAAGAGTCTCAAGTACATCTTCACTCAAAAGGAGTTGAACATGAGACACGGCAGGTGGATGGAGTTGATTAGGGATTATGACATGGATATTATCTACCATGAAGGGAAAGCCAATGTAGTTGCAGATGCTTTGAGCAGGAAGAGTGTACATTCCTTATGCACAGCCATATCCTTGATGAGATTGAGAGATGAGGTTTGGAAGTTTGGGATACACATGATGCAGAGAGAGGATGTCATGGGAGATTTGACAAAGTGCGGCTGATCTTTATGATGACCTTCGAGGTAAACAGTGTTGGATCCTAAGATGGTAAAGTGGAGAGTGGAGTAGAGAAAGGGACAAAGTGTCTAGATTCTCTATTCATACAGACGGTAGTTTGAGGTTTGATGGGAGGTGGTGTCCCTAATGATGAAAAGTCAAAAAGACAATCATGACAGAGGCACATTGTACACCATATTCGGTACATCCAGGTGGTGACAAGCTATACAAGGACTTAAAGAAGACTTTCGGTGGCCTGGATGAAGAAAAACAAACAGTTCGTGGCCCGTTGTTTGACATGTCGAGAGTTAAAAGGAACAAAATGACGATCACAAGGTAAGATTCGGTCTCTTGAAGTACCTGAGTGGAAGTGGGAATCCATTTCTATGGATTTTATCGTGGGTTTACCAAAGAGTCAGTCGGGTAACAATATGATATGGGTTATAGTAGATCGACTGACCAAGTCAGCTTATTTTGTGCCAATGAAAGATACATGGACTAAGGCACAATTAGCTATGGCTTACCGGAAGTATGTGTTGAGGTTGCATGGGGTGCCTAAAGACATAGTATCTGACAGAGACGCGAGGTTTATCTCAAAGTTTTGGAAAGAGTTGCAGGAATCTTTGGGAACGACTTTGAAGATGAGTACAGCATTTCATCCTGCAACAGATGGTCAGACAGAGAGAACAATCAAGACTCTTGAGGATATGTTACGAGCTTGTGTGATGGATTTTGGTGGTAGCTGGGAACGGAGGTTAGATTTGAATGAGTTTTCTTACAACAACAGCTATCACACTAGTATTGGCATGGCGCCATTTGAGGCCTTATATGGGAGGAGATGTAGGAGTCCGATTTGTTGGGATGACAGTGCTGAGGTAGTGGTTTTAGGACCAGAGATGGTACATGAGATGGTTGAGCAGATTAAGATGATCAGAGAGAGGATGAGAGCAGCTCGGGATAGGCAAAAGAGTTATGCAGATCTACATCGCCGGGACATAGAGTTTCGGGTTGGGGACAAGGTTCTTCCAAAGTGTCTCCTATGCGTTGGGTTATGAGATTTGGGAAGAAAGGCAAGCTAAGTCAGAAGTTCATAGGACCATATGAGATCCTAGACCGGGTTGGAGAGGTTGCTTATCGTTTGGCTTTACCGTCTTCTTTGAATAGGGTACATAACGTGTTTCATGTATCTCAGCTGCGCAAGTATGTAAGTGATCCGTCACATGTATTAGAGGCAGAGAGCATAGAGTTAGATGAGTCTTTGTCTTATCTTGAGGTGCCTAAGCAGATTCTTGATCGGAAAGTTAGGAAGACCAGGACTGGTGAGACAGTCTTGCTTAAGATCCTTTGGTCTAATCATGAGGTTGAGGAAGTTACATGGGAGGCAGAGGAGGCCATGAGAGAGCGTTACCCTTTCCTTTTTTATCAGGTATGTATGGTTACGGGGACGTAACCTTGTTTCTTTTCGGGGGGTAGGAGATGATCGCGAAGAGTTTTTGCACTTTTTTGTGTTGTGTCGGTATAGTTAGTAGTGGTTTGAGTCGGGTTGAGTTTGGTTGGTAGCATGTTTTATGTTGAGTTTTGTTTTGGTTGTTGTGTCGGGAGTATGGTAGTATGTCTTTCTTTGTTGTGGTTTGAACTTCGGGGACAAAGTTCTTTTTAAGGAGGGAAGACTGTAATACTACGGTTTTATGAGTCTCTGGGTACTCTATCGAGTGGGCCTTACTTTGTCGAGTAAGGGTGTTTTGATTTAAGAAACAGTAGTCTGCCTATAGGGTACTCGATCGAGTAGCCTGGACACTCGATCGAGTAAGTGGCACTCGATTGAGTACGTCAGTTACTCGATCGAGTAGCTCGGTTTACGGGTAATGTTTTGTCGGGTTTTGTTAATAACACGGATTAGTATATAAATTTTTCCGTCATCTTCATAATACACTTTTACAAACCTAATCACATTGAAAAGAGATTTAAGTTACGTTCTTCGCATTCATCCGTGTTATTGACAAATCCCGAAGCTTGAGAGGTCGGATTTCATCGTTCTTTACATCCTTGTGATCCTTGCGTCAAGAGTAAGATCTACGTACCAATTTTATAGTAATTAGTTAAGTTTGTTTAAACCCTAATTTGGGGGATTGGGGGTTTGTGTTAGTTTTTGTATGGTTAGTGATTATGTAATTATGTGTTAGGAGAAGGATTCGTAGAAGAGGCATTTTGATACAGCTGTTGAGATCGTCTGCGTGTGTTGCATTCCAGGTAGGATTTTCCCTACTCAGTATTAGTCACATAATGTGGTTTGTTGTTGATTGTGATTGTTTTAAAGTATCATATTTATATTGTGACGGTTGTTGGATTTGGTTGTTGTTGATTGTTGTGATTGTATCCGTCTGTGTTCTTCGAGGTGCGTCCCTGGCTGAGTGGAGTCACTTGCGGGAGTGGCTTCACGCCCATTATTCGCCTTCTGTGGAACCCGCCACAGAAGGGATGTGCACATTAATGGATTTGGGTTTATCGCTCTATGGTATGAGCGGGGCTTAGGTGGGAACGGTTGCGGTCCCCCACTAGCGGTGTGGAGTAACCTGTTGCGATGGGTACTCTGGCAGGACTACACACTTTAGTGAGTAGTCAGTGATGAGGAGTTGATTATGGAGTTTGGGTTATGTGACGATTGAGATGTGTTGGTTTCTGTCTTATTGTAATCATATATGATTGTGTGATTAGTAATGACCCGTCTTTGTTTTGAAAACCGTGGTGATCCATTCAGGGATGGTGAGCGATTGTTGAGCAGTATGAGTCGAGACATATGGGCTACATGGGATGTGTCACCACGAGATGATAGAGTCTTCCGCTGTAGTTTTGAGTAGTTGTCAGACATTTTGATTAGTTGTTAGACTTTTGGTTTGAGAACATGTAACCCGCATTTTTTCAGTTGGTTTTGGGTTGTAATCACTAAACTTTATACTTTTAAATGTTGTTTCTTTATTGTCTTTTGATTATCATTGCCTCGGGAAACCGAGATGGTGACATCTTTATACCCGAGTGGTCCTGGTAAGGCACTTGGAGTATGGGGTGTCACACATTGTCATTCCCAGGATAACCACCCCAAACCAAATCACTCCCTAACTCGCCATTCCACCGGATCGCCCAATATCTCCCCTACACCCCTTGGTACTTTTCCCCGCTAACCCGCATATGAGAAGCCTAGGGACCACCCATCCACACCCACCATATTCGTAGACCGAACTCGAACATCTTCCATAACAAAGATCACCCCCAAAGATTCACTCCCCCAAAAGCACCCTGAGCAGTTTGTGTCCCAGCAGCAGCCACCCCCACGTTACCATTACCCACTTGAAAAACAACCGGACCAAAGAAAAGGTCGATCAAGAATAAAGAAAAGCTCATCCTGGGTAAACCCTACCCCCTGGGGTCAGACCCAACTCAAAATCCACAAATCTTTCTGGTTCCTCTCTCTGACGCACTCTATTGTCCCCCTCACTCACTAACCGAACACGCGAAGAAATAAAATGAGTGGTTGATGGGGTAGCCCTAAGGTCCAAGTTGAACATAGTATGATTACTGCGAGAATGAAAAACAACAAACCCTTTCTCCATAGACCTATCAAGCATCCCATTAATACCCGAAACAATGGTCATAAGACTCTCTCTACACTGAGCCCCCCGGTGTCCTACCTTCCCACACTTTACACATTATTTAAAGATCTCTTCATACCTAAACTGGATCCACAACAAGTACCCTCCCTCCATAGCCATAAAAAACCCCGACATCAGCGGTTCATTCAACTTCACACACACTTTCAACCTCAAATAGTCATTAGAAGGTACCGGATCAAAAGGTTCCACTTGAAAATGGTGACTAAGAAGCTTACCAGCCAACTGAGCTACATGCATGGTTAAATACTCGAACGGCAGCCCGCACACATGTACCTTAAGTTCAGCATAAGGAAAGCGTATAGTGCGTGGGACAGTATCCGGGTACCACCGAGCAAACACCATCATAGCTCCATCAATAGTAGCGGTGCTTCTCCTTAACAAACCCTCTTTGTCATCCTCCTCATCACAGTGAAGGACATAGATATCCCCCATCTTATGAGCTTTGACCCGACCCTTCGTCTTCCATTTCTTTCTAATGACATCATTTACCAAAGCAGCCTCAAACAAACGGTAATCAACTAGAAACCCCAAAATACACTTATCCCAATACTTCCTAGATTGACCCAAAGACCCAGGATCAATATTCATCACCCCCCTCCCCCCCCTACGAGGATAACGCCATAAGTTTGCATGCAAGGGATTCATAGGATTGAACTCTGCATTTTGGTGGGGTTGATGGTTATAAATATTTTGATGGACATCAGGCCCACCTTCCTGACCATCGCTTGTCATCCCATTAGCAAATCTCCCAAATTGAGTTTCGAAATCCATCAAATTGATCTTTGAAAGAACGTGAAATTTTCTAGGTTTTTTAGAGATTAGTTTTTTAGGTTTGAATTTTTTACAGAAACACAGAAAGATAAAAGAAAAGGGATGAGGTGATGAAATGTAAAATTATATTTCTTCTATTTTTGTTATGTTGTTTTATTTCCTTTTTAGTTTATCTCAAGTTAAACACTGTTAACAATTAGTAAAAAAGTTGAGCACATAGAAATATTGGCAAAGTGAAAGCAATCAACATGTCTTATGATTGGATCTCTGAAAATGCAAGCAATAGTTTGTCTTGCTTGGGTTTATCCGAGTGGTCGACGAAATTTGCAATTAGACGTTGATGGATTTGGCGTTGGTGGATTATTATCGGGAGGGGGGGACGACAATCCTATTTTTCCTATCCAACTTTTACTTCAGCAATTCGAGACATCTAAGACTGTATTCGATAAATTCTCGCAATTTATTCTATATCCTCGCTGGGACAAGCCACAAAGAAATTTATATAAGATGGCAGCCACCTCCCCAATGGCATATTCTAAATATCGATGGCGCGGCAAAGGGTAATCCGGGACCAGCGGGATGCAGAGTAATTATTAGAGATGAGACCGGTAAATTCATTTCAAATTTCAGTAAATAACAATTACACCCACGCTTAATCCACTTTCTTACATTTACTTCCACGTCAATTTTTTTTTTTAAATTACATCCAAATTAATAGTTGAGGTTATATTTTGCACCTAATGGCATTTTCAAGTGAAAATTTTCATGAAATGACGAATTTGCCCCCGAAATTATAATTCTCCGTTTGGCTTTTGATTCTTCATTTACTTCCCCTCTTTTCACTTGTTTAACCTAATTTATCCCAAAAAATCCCCCAAAAAATCCCCCCCTAAAAATTCCCTCAAATTTCCGTCGTAATATCTTAATCATTGAGAGATTGTTAATCCATCACCACTATCACTTTAGTAATTTATGTAAGTTGTCCTTCTATTTATTCTTTTAATTTGTTTGTAGTTTATTGTTTGATTTCTGCTACTTATTTCCTGGGTTTTGTATTTGAAATTTCTGAGTTTTGCATATTTGTGCCTTAAATTAGGTTTTTCCATCTTTGAAATTCTCCCTTGTTGTGGATATATTGTAGGAAATGACTTCAAAAACAATGGGGATACACTTACCTTGAGGATGAGTTCTTCAAATAAATTTGATGAAAATGAGAGAAGAGGGAATGAATGAATGAGGAAAAAGAAGGGCAAATAACTATGTTTAATAATAGAAGAGGGAAGGGTAAAATAGTCATGAAATTATTGTTTTGCCGAAAAAAATTGAAAATTGACGGAAATATGTCCAGAATCCGATATTGGGTGCAAAATGTAAACTGGGCAATTATTTTGGGTGTAAAATATTAAAAAAATTTGACGTGTGAGTAAATATAAAAGAGTGGATTAAGTGTGGATGTAATTGATAATTTACTCTTTCAGCTTATTCTTTTTCGTGTGGGTATTGTTTATTTATGAGGGCAGAAATGCTCGCCTAATTAACCGGACTGGAAAAGGCAAAAGAACTCCGTATCAACAAGCTTCTGGTAATACATATTTTAACTTTACTTATTAAATACATTAATTAGACATACATTTATTTAAATCATTACTTATATTAACTATTTATAAATCGAAACATATTTTTTTTAAAAAATTATTAATAACCGGCTGGCTCACGGGCCAAGCACGGCTCGAACAGACATTGCGCGGACCACGGTGGGGGAGGGGGGACAAGCGGGTTGGCACGTCACGGCCCGAAAGCATGACCGGCCCTGTCTGGGCCGGGCCAAAATGGGAGGCTGGGCACGACGTTGAAATGGAAGGCGATGGATGGGTAACTCTCTCAAGTTTGACTTTTCCATTCGCGTAAAAAAGTTCAAACCATGATCCTTGATTAAAAGGTGAGTTGTCTTACCGGTCCTCATCAACAGAGATGAAAGTGGGTATTGCCGAGTCGTGCCTCGTGCCGGCCTGCCATGCTAGGTAAGAAAATGACACGGCCTAGGCACGGGAAGGTGGGTGTTGTGTCGTGCTGGTTAAATGGAAATGGCGACCTAGGCACAGTCGACGACCCATAGTGTGTCGTGTTGTACTTGGGTGTGCTCATGCAAATCCTCCACATTAGCCTTATTTTCTCGTATTTTGAGCGTGCCTAGGTGTGTTGTGTCCAAGTGGGCCTTATATATCTTGCTTGGGCTAGGTATGATATTTTTTTCTCAAACTTCAGCCACGCATGGCCAATGGCGTGTTGTCTTTGGCGTTCCAATCTATGTCGTGCTACAATGGACCATGGGATGTGTCGACCCAACAGCCCGCGTGCCTAATTCTATCTCGACACATCAATCAACTTTAATTTAACTTGATAAATAAATCAACATGTTTAATTGAGATTATATGAGACGGTTTTTTAGGAGACTAAGTAACTAACTAAATTAGGGAGCTAAAAATGCAAGAGTTGAGTAAGAGTACATTAGTTCACACCAAGACGACAGTGATAAGTAGTTGAGAAAGTAATAAGGTTCGATTCATCTCACATTATTATTATTATTGGGTGTAAACATTAATTGATCTCTCATTTTTTATGGCTCCAGATGATGGGTCTATGTAACCAAATAAATTGCTTTCAACAACAAAACACATTTTTATAACGACCAACTACTCCCACCTTTAATTTTAATGAAATTTACAATTATATTTTACCCAACGTCTTCATTTTCATAGCTTATAAATTCGAAGTGAAACTTTAAACATTGTATTATAACTCAACAATACAAAAATGACTCAAACAACTCCGAACCATACACAAATAGTGTCGGGATGGGCAGCTCACGATACATCCGGAAAAATCACTCCGTATATCTTTAAACGAAGGTACTCGTATATAATTTCGCTTATAGTTTCCGAAATACTTTTGAATTAATTTATTAATTAGTAACCGTATGGGATTTTATTAGGACATAAGATCCCATATACGGAGTATATAGTACTAAGTTACTAACTCAAGCTCACTCAAATCCACACACTAGTTTATCTAGCCATCGTAATTTAATGGCCTAAACCCTAAACTCCTAAAGTTGACATGACACTAGTCTTACTTAACATCCTCTTAAGCTCGGTCTTAAATGAGAATTTGTGATTCCGCTAATATAATAACTAACCTAGCTACCATTTCATGATCAGAGAAAATGGCGATAACGACGTGACGATCAAAGTATTGTTTTGTGGAATGTGCCATACTGATCTTCATCATGTTAAAAATGACTGGGGTATCACTATGTACCCTGTTGTTCCAGGGTAAGTTTTAAAATTTCTAATTAATTTTAAAAATTTCTTTTATGGTTTCGCGAAAATTTGAAGTTGCACATTATCGACTGTAAAAACAGGCACGAGATAACGGGGATAATAACGAAAGTCGGAAAAAATGTGACAAAATTAAAGGAAGGGGACAGAGTAGGTGTTGGATGTTTGGCAGCGTCATGCTTAGATTGTGAATTTTGCAAGGATGATCAGGAAAATTACTGCGATAAAATTCAGTTTACCTACAATGGTATTTTCTGGGATGGTAGTATTACTTACGGTGGTTACTCTAACATGCTCGTTGCGGATCAAAGGTACGTATTTCATTATTAATCAAAGATAAACAAATGGTTAAGATGGATCGGAGGAGTGTATTTAATTGTAGGGATGAATTGGTAAAGCAAGGATTAATGATAAAGAATTTGGAAATGGAGATGGGGTGAAACTAGTTGTAACGTGTAAGGAATAGGTCCTTGTATGTAGGATAAGGAGTGAAGTCGCTAATTCGCTCTGTATACACAAAACAACACAGACTAGTAAGAAAAATCTGCTGACAGAGGCAATTAAAGTTGCTACTTGAAGTAACGGCTTTACTTTTTACAACTGACTTTTTTTACTTCAATAATTTCACTGAATTATACGCCATAAGTAAAACCGCTATTTGGTACATCAACTTTATTTATGTCAGAATTTCTCACACTGATCTGTGTTTAATTCTGTGTACATAGCAAAGTCGTTATTTGGAGGAACGACTTTACTCTCAAATCCTACATAAACCCATTCTCTACCCAATCGTTCTAGTTTTGATATAATGTAGCACTAGATAATTGAATTTTCCGGCATGTGGATTATGTTCTAAAATATGGATACAAATGTGGGGGAATGTTTTCCAAAATTATGATACATCATTTTCAATCTCTATTTTTTGTTGTTAATCATGTGAGTCCTATGTCCACAATGTTTTAAAGTAAATGCTGCAAAAAAAAAATGTTTTAAAGTAAATATCAAATTGACAAAATTTTGATTCCAAATCACACTTTCTGAAACATATCTGAAAAGTCGAACTGTTGAAGTAACATGATATTGTATTGTTCTATTAGTAAGTGACAAAACCCGTTTGACAGGTTTAGTTACGATGTATAACAGGTATGTGGTAAGTGTGCCGGAAAGTTTACCAATGGATGCAGCAGCACCACTGTTATGTGCCGGGATAACAGTGTACAGCCCAATGAAGGACAACAACTTGCTTGAGGAATCAACGAGTCCAAAGAAAGTCGGGATAGTTGGGCTAGGTGGTCTAGGCCATGTCGCGGTTAAGCTTGCCAAGGCATTTGGTCACCATGTCACCGTCATTAGTACCTCCCCTTCTAAGGAGGTTGAGGCTAAACAACGTCTTGGTGCTGATGATTTTGTTATCAGCACTGATGCCTCTCAAATGAAGGTTTAATTCACTTCTTTTCCCCCATAAATTAAATGCTTGATATACATATAAGTGCACCTTAATCTTGATATCGTTTATTATGGTGTCAAATGAGTCATAAGAGCACTATAAGACATGTTCATAATACTTTCATCTTAACCACCAGGCTAAGACATCTTCGACACCTTATAGTTGGTGATTGATATTCAAGGCCGGTCCTGAACATCTCGGGGCCCTAGGCAAATTGTTAAATGGAGGCCCCGACTCTTTAAAAAGTTCTCTTCAAGTAATTCACGTATCACTATCTAATACAATTTGATAAACGAAACAACACAAACCTTTAGAATAAATAACCACTAGGCTACTTCTCTTATTTTGATAATTACATGTAATAAAATTTACTCCCTCCCAGTCACTATAATGTTCCTTCTTTCCCAAAACGGATTATTCAACTAATATTCCACTTTCTATTTTTAGAAAATTTTACTCTTATTTTATTCATTTCTCTCTCTCCTATCACCAAACCCCACACAACTCTTTTACTCCTATTTTATTACTTTCCTTTATGTTTTGGCCCCACAATTTTTTATTTAACTACTAATAATTCATCCCTCTCTCCTATCACCAACCCCACATAGCTCTTTTACTCCTATTTTAATACTTTTCCTAAAGTATTGTGCCAAAACCAAATGGGAAGATTATGATGAATGGGAGGGAGTATTTGATAAAGGCCTCGAGCTATAGCCAATTTAGCAGACTCCTAATCCACCTTCATAGACCCCTTCTAGACATGGGCCCTTGTCATTTGCCCCTCTAATTACTCCTTAGGGCCGGCCCTGTCGATATTGCGCCAGTACTGAGCAGTTATTTTTATAATAAGTGACTCAATTTATGGAACATTAGACAGCCAACTACAAGATTAAGACGTTGGACCCATAGTATAGAGATTTTACAGTACATTGTTGTAAAAGAGTAATGAAAATAGTTGCCATCAGATAATGTTATCTCGTTTATCTTCCGATATCTCTGTATTTATATTCAGCTAGTCTTGCTACAGACGGATATGTGCCGTCGATTTTGTGATTTTTTTTTTTTTTTTGAAGAATATTTGACACTTTTTTGCATCTTAATTTGTAAATAGGCGAAAAGAAGAAGCCTAGATTTCATATTGGACACAGTATCAGCTTATCACTCTCTTGGGCCAACTTTAGAGCTGTTGAAAGTAAATGGAGTTCTTGTTATTGTTGGGGCTCCTGACAAGCCCATGGCCCTACCCTCTTTCCCTCTCATTTTCGGTACCATTCTTTCTCAAACTACTTTGCTACCATAACCAAGTTCCACTTATTTTCACCGTATAGCTATTTCAATCACTATGCATAAGTTACTAACCAGAAAGCTAGGGGTGTTTGTTCATCCAATGGTCCGGACCAAAGATCAGACCTGACCGCGCGATCTGGTCTGGAGCAGATCGGGCCATACTTTATTTTAATCCGGTTCTGGATCAAACCGAACGGCGAACGGATCATGGAAGCTATTATCTAACCAATTGGAATGTAAATATTTTTTTGTAACAGGAAAAAGAGTGGTAAAAGGGAGCATGACGGGTGGAATGAAAGAGACACAGGAAATGATGGACGTATGTGGGAAATACAACATAACTTGTGACATAGAGCTTGTTACACCAGACCAAATAAACGAGGCTTTGGACCGTCTTTCTAAAAATGATGTCCGATATCGCTTTGTCATTGATATTGCTGGCAAGTCTTCTAGCCTTTGAACTTCTTCTTTTGGGATGCTTCTAGGATTTTAACTTGCTCATTTAACTTTATACTTAATTTGGTGTGAAGGGTACTTTTGGAATGTTAATTAATATCATACAGTAATTGAAATAAATTACGAGTATTTTTTTTCTTTTACAAAATAATCAAGCATTATCCTAGTGACTAGTCAAGACGTTTTTTTACATTCCCGATGCTTAATAGGCTAGAAATATGTTGAATGATAAATTGTTATTTATATCAAATTATTTTTGTTGTTTTGCTATAATCTTGTAATTCCCGAGTGAAAAATAATTAACTTTATCATAAACATAATTAAGACAATGAGTCTCTTTAACTCTTTATGATGAGATAAATAAATAATATGCGGTAACTTCATTTAGTCTTATAACAATATTTGATTTTAATTTTATGTATGCTACATTGTTGATCTACAAGTTAATTATATTGATAATTTGGTATTGATTTTTTTTATTGTAGGTAATAAAAATGAGAATGGAAATGGATTTGATAATGAAAATGGAAATGAAAATGGAAATGGGACGACTCAACAACAATAAGAATTTGAAAACTATTTAATTTTAAATATTTTTCTTTGATGAACGCCTCATTTTAATGTACCGTAATACAAGTTTAAGAGATTATTTCATTTTCTTGTGTTGTTTTTTGCCCAATGATCAATGATTTATGTATCAAAATACTGAGAGCTCTATTTTATTTTCACATTAACGTAAAAGTTATATTTCTTCCATTCCAGTTATGTTGTTTTTATTTCCTTTTCAATTTACCTAAAGTTAATGCCCTTCTAAATATCTAGTAAATATCACAAACATAGTTAACATTTTATCCTAATTATATTGTCCTAATCCGGTTAGTCAAAGATTAAGAACATAACGTCTTGCAAATTAATTGGGAGGTGTAGATACTAAAAATAGAAATATTGGAGAAGTGAAAGCAATGAACAAGTGGTATGATGAAAAGTGGATAGTTAGATTGGGGCGTCAAGCAATCAATTGTTGAATAAGCCAAAATAATTTGGGTAGGATGACATCTTTTTGATTGTTTCCTCTTATGTCCATGTCATCATTAATATCATTATCCTAAACTAAGATTATGTAGTAAGTACTATGATAAATATCTTAGATGGTGTTGTAAGTTGTAACATAAATCATAGGTACCACTTCCATGCAATATTAAATTAAAACTTCTACAGTACGGATCTACAATCATAGTTAAGTATCGAATATCTTAATTTAGGTTAAGAAAGAGGTTTAGTGGACAATAGATTACAAGTTCGAATCTCCTTATTTTTGATATTGTACTGCCTTTATGGCTCATTTGACGACAAGAAAAAAAAATTATAGGTAGGGTGCAACATCTATTTCATTATTTACTTAGTACTGTAATTTTTTAAAGTCGTTGCTTCATTATTTTAATGAATCATGATTTGGTAATACAGAGATTTGTTTAGCTCGATATTGATTTATAACGTTTCTGTAGACGGATTTCAAATCTGAAATAGTCTCTCCTGTAATATTAACTTGTTGAGCGTATATCACATACGAGTGAAAGATGAAAAGAATGTTTAAGAAAATGATAAAATATCACAAATTCTCATAAAAGAGGGCTAAAAGATTATATATACAAGGTTTTAGAAAGTAAATTAGCAAAGACATCACTTATGTTATATTACAAAAGTAAGACATCATCATATATATCTACTTGGTGGTGACGATCGAGAGGATGAGGTAGAAATAATGATCTAAGATCAATTTCGTACGTTAGAAAGAGACTTTCACCTATCACTTGAGCGGCCTTAGCACCTATTAACCTTCCATTTGAACAAATTGAATCCTATTTAATATTCTATGGTATGTTTTGGAACCTTAAATTGAAATTGAATTCCGTAATTGAGATATTTTAAGTGTTTAGGAACCCCTAGAATTTTGAATTGGAATTGACTCAATTCCTTATCAATTCCAAGCTAGTTAGAATTTGGGGTTTTCAAATACCTACCATATGGACATATGGTAGTCATTTCAATTCCATCACTTCTTAGTTCTTACGTTTTATTTTGGGAAGCAAATTTCATCAAAATATTTTTATTTATGATATTTTTTCCGATCGCAAATATTTTTCAAGACAATATTTAATTTTTTCAAATATAAAACATCCAATAACCTCGACCCATATCCGTCTCGCCCAAGTTCAATTCCAATTCCAATCATAGGTTTCTCAAACGCAATTTTGGAATTGGATTTGGAATTGAATTCAAACATTTGAATTTATACAATTGAAATCATGAAAATGAAATCAATTCCGTGTTTTCAAACGCTACCTTATAGCCATTCTACCCAAATATCTATGTTGCTTGGACTTGATTAGAAGTATCCGATACGGGTGCGTGTCCAAGTATCGAATATGGTTGTTTTGTGAAAAAAAATCATGTTTTTGGTATAAAATAGTGTCGGAGTGTCCTACCGTCTGAGTGTCCAATGTCCAACACGAGTACGCAAGGTAATATTAAAGAGTCCGAGCAACATAGCAAAATATTTTCCCATGTAGGAACGGTAGTGGATTCAGAACCCTATCTAAATTCTTTGAATCTTATCCTAATAGGTCGGGTATGAGTCTTCTTATTTTGGACCCGTATGGATATGGGCCGAATATTGTCTATTTATAAAACTTCAGGTATGGGTATGGGTCGGACATGAGACCTATACTCATTTTCTAGGCCCCTTACAAGATTTTATGCATATATATTTAGCTTTAATTTTTTCAGTTAAAAGTATGAACTCTTAAGTTGTTTTACATTATTTTTCTTAGAGGTGAGCAGCTTTAAGTCCGAGCGGAAAAATGGATCGAATCATTTGGTCTGGACCGAAACCAAACCGAATTCTTTTAGATCGGGTATCGAGTCCACAGTTTTTAAAGTTTCGATCTTTGGTCCGGTCCGGTCTAAGACTGATTAATTTAAGTCCGGACCGAATTTTAGGCTTTTAAAGATTTAATCATTAATAAGTTATAAATGAATGATCACTAAGGAAGTACAAGATGAAGCTCAACCCAATGAAATGCAACTTCGGTGTCCGGGCAGGTAAATTCCTCGGCGTACTTGTCAGTGCCAGGGGAATTGACGCCAATCCGCACAAAGTCCAGGCGATCCTAGACCCAGTCGAGAGCCGAGGAACCGAAAGGAGGTCATGATGCTGACCGGGAGGATGGCGGCTCTAGCCCGTTTCATCTCTCGGTCAACCGACAAGAGCACCCCATTCTTCAAGGTGTTGAAGGGGAATAAAGACTTGGTGGGGGAGGAGCGAGCACGCCTTTCAAACAATCGAAAGCTCATCTTCGGACTCTCCCAACCCCCGTCTGTGCCGATCTTTGGGAAACACTATATCCAGACATAAGAACCTCGGCCACTGGTCGGTCGCCGTGATCGTCGAGAGAAGAGGACAAGCAACAAGACTCAATCTACTTTGTCGGCCATACGCTGTTGCCCGCCGAGAAAATTACCCGATTGAAAAAGCGCCTTTACCGTCGTCGCCGCAAGGAAATCAAGCCCTACTTCGACGCACATCCGTGATTCGGTCCTAACCGACCAGCCGTTGGAGAAAGCATTGAAAAATTTGAGCAATCCGCAGCTCATCAAATGGGCAAGAGAGCTATCCTGGCTTGGCATTCGATGCAAGCCGAGGCCCTCGATAAAGGGACAGCACTGCGCATTTCCGGCCGAATGCACATACCAAGAAGAGCAAAACCCCAGAGTATGGGAGGTATACACCGACGGGTCCTCCACGACGAATGCTCGAGAGCGGATACTTATCATCACTCAAACGGGACGAGTTCGAGTACGCCTTGAAATTTACCTTCTCGCCTCAAACAACGAATCCGAATACGAGGCGGTGATAACCGAGTCGAGCTAGCTAGGGCCGCAGGGGCGAGCACATCATTCTCGAAATGTATTCACTTTTGGTGGCTAATCAAATCAGGGGAGAGTACGAGACTCGAGACGACGGAATGGTAAGATACCCGGAAAGGGTAAAACGACACCTCAAAGTTAAAATCTTTTCGTATACAATGCATTCCCAGGTCCGAGAACAACCGAGCCGACGCTCTCTCAAAACTCGCCATTCAACCATCAAGAATGTCACCAACTGTCTTTGTGGACATCGAATGCCAAGAGCATTACCGAGGCCGTCGGCATGGTGGGTAACATAGAGACCGAGACAACGTGGATGACTCCGATAATGAAGTACAAATTGACAAGTGAACTACCGGAGGACCGCAGCTCGCGCGAAAAATAAAGAGGATCGCAAAAAGGTACTTGGTGTTTGAAGGGGAATTGTATGAAGGTCCGTGACGAGACCACTCTTAAAGTGCGTCGGACCAAACGACGCGAGCTAATACTAACAGAGATTCACGAAGGCATCTGCGGCCATCACATGGGGCAAGAACACTAGCCCACAAAGCTCTCCGAGCCGGCTACTTCGGCCCACCATGCTTGCGGATTCCGAGCCAAGACCAAAAAATGCAACAACCACAAATGCATGCTCCGGTGATACATGCGTCGTCCCGAGACTCGCAAATGGTACTTAATCCCCTTCCTTTCGCACAGGGGGGGATGGATCTACTAGGGCCATTTCCAACGGCATCCGTGCGAAGAAAGTTCTTGATTGTCGCCGTTGATTACTTCACCAAATGGGTTGAAGTCGAAAAGATACACTGCAAAGACGACTAACCGTAAGAAAGGTAATCTGGGAAAATGTCATAACTCGTTTTGGGTTACCCCAAGTCATGGTATTCGACCACGGCCGAGAGTTTTGGAGTGACACAATAATGAGTCAGCCGGAAGAACTCGGTATCAAATTTGCATACTCCTCCGTCTTCACCCACAGAGCAACGGACAAAGGAGGCAGCCAATAAAACAATCCTCAATGGTTTGAAGAAGACAATTGAAGACCTAAAGGGAAGATGGGCCGATGAACTACCCGGCGTCCTATGGTCCCTGCGAACCACGGAGAAAGAAGCAACGGGGTGCAATCCGTTCCACTTAGTCTACGGTCCGAAGGCCCCGCTAATTGAAGCAACGGTGCCGACATTCAGAACGGCCACCTTTAACCCGGTTGAAAATGAGGAAGGCTTAAGAACCTCCCTAGACCTGGTTGAAGAAAGCCGAGATACAACACGCCTCAACTTGGCGGTATACCAAAACCGAATGAGAAGAGCTTACAACCGAAGAGTCCACAAAAGGGACTTGAAAGTAGGGGATCTAGTCCTAAGAAAGTCGGCCGCCACCAACAAGGGAAACATTCATGGTAAACTAACGGCCAACTGGGAGGGTCCCTACAAAGTGGTTGAAGAAATGAGGCCGGGTACATACCGGCTGACCGACATGGAGGGTGTGCCTCGATGAGCCATTGAACACCGACAATCTCAGAAATACTTTGTGTAGCGGCGGAGGTGTCCAAAACAATTGTTGGCACCCCAACGCATGTTTACATCTAATGAAGAATCACCCAATTTTTCCATCGAAGTGTTTATCCCCTCCGCGGTCATATCGAGGTAGACGCCCGCCCAAGCCGGCAAATCCCCAAGAATGCTTTGTCGCGCCGTAACCCCTAGTCGCCTCGGCCGCCGAAGGCCCGGCGGGGGACACAACGGTCGATACGCCAACTTACGCTGTCACGTCGTAACCCCTAGTCGCCTCGGCCAACCGAAGGCCTGGCAGGGGACACAACGATCGATACGCTAACATACGCTGTCGCGTCGTAACCCCTGATCGCCTCGGCCAACCGAAGGCCTGGCAGGGGACACAACGGTCGATACGCTAACATGTTCAAGAAAAAGACGTTAAACGCAGTTGAGATACGCATTCTAGCTGCCTCGGCTAAGCCGAAGGTAAAAATGAAAAAGCGCTCAATTAATAACGCAAGAAGACAAGAAAAGACCTCGGCCAAGCCAGAGGCAAAACAAGCAAACTTTCATTAATGACAACAGATTACAAACGAGAAGAATGCAGACGACGGCCGTCCCCATAGGGATAAGCCAAAACGCAACCTACCAAAGTTTTACATAAACAAGGAAAAGAAAAGCAAAAGATTACAGACATGATATTTGAAGCGCCAAAAGATGGCAGGGAGGAAAGGCTCGAGTTGGACTTGGCCCCGAACAGCTAAAGCTATCCGAGACGCCGGTGAGTCCGGTGACGACCGCCCGTCTCCCTACGCTGATGCCGCCCACCATCGGCGCAGCAGCAGCCAACTTCGGTGGCCGGCCCGAGGAAAGCTTGTCATCTCCACATGCTTTCAGCCTTTCAGCCTCCTCTTCGGCCTCCTTCACCTTTGCATCATAGGCCGCCTTGGCCTCGGCTATCTGAGTCGCCTTCGCCGCCTCCTCTTTTTCCGCAACCGCTTTTTCCGCGGATCTGCCATCTCGTCCGTAAGTCGTTCAAATTTCTCCCACGGGAAGGAGTCTTCAGAATAAGCCTCTTGATTGCCTCCCCCCGGTCGCTTCCTCGGCCCGATCCCTAATTGAGCGCACGGGTCGGGAGGATCTTATCTTGAAGCACCTCAATATCTTTCTCTCTTTGGGCAAGAATGCCCCTAGTGTCCGCGAGTGCCTCCGACTGAGCCTCATACATCCCCCTCCATTCTTCCCTTTTGGCAACAACGGCGTCGTAGCCACCCTTATACTCGTCCCGCTCCTCCAAAGAATCGGGCGGAGGTGGCATCGCAGCCTCAACTTTGGCCTTCTCGGCCGAGTCGCTTCTCATCTTCCTCTGCACGCTTCCGAGCAGCTAGGAGGTCAAGCTTAGCCTTCCCGGCTTCTCCCTTTGCAGCGGAGAGATCAAGCTTAAGCCGTTGGATCAGTGGCCCAGCCTGGGCCATGGTTTGTTCTTGCTTCATAAGGTAGGAGCCGACCAGTTGAGTCCACTTCGCCAGCCTCTTGGATATTCTTGTACCCTCTGCCACAAGCTCGGCGGAGGGAACCTTCTGAGTACGGAGTCAACGGTGACATTCCTATCACCCGCCTTCTCAGTCGCTTCTCCAATTGCCGCTCGAAGAACGGCGGTCACCGACGGCGGATCAACAAAAATTTACACAACAGATCCATGTCAACATTCATTGACACATCGTAGAGTCTCGTCATCGGAATGCACAACGAACCAGCTAAGTCGAACCACGGGTTAGGTCCGTACCAGGTCCGGCCCTCTTAGACGGAGAACCGGGTGAATCTTTCTTTTCCCTGCGACGACAGAAGCCGGGCAAGGGGCTCTCTTCTCTTCTTCGGAGGAGGAGGGCCCTTCGCAACGGTCACCACTTCCTCGGAGACATCGATGACCTCCACATGTTCCTTCTGGGCCGTTGGGGTCGAAGAAGGAGTTGGGATTGACGCCGTGGCCAACCTGGATGCTGCCTTTGGTCTCCTCTTCGGCACGCCTCCGAGAACCCGTGCTTGAGCCGCCGCCGGATCCAGCGCCTTCAGCTGCCTATCCATAAGTTCGTTGGGAGCCAGTCTACGATCACGCGCGTCGGCCCGAGAGTGCCGCTCAACAACGTTCCCGTCCTTATCAAGCCCTAACCTCTTCAAGGTCCTCTCGCATGATCCCGCCAAACCGGTCTAAGAAACCGACAAGAGTTACATAAAAGTAGTAAAACAAAGCTCTAAAAACAGAGCGTGACAGTAAAGATGGGCCTCACACCGACCCTACTCACCCCGGTTGAGGGCCGGTATATGAGAGGCGACGCGGCAAAGCGGCTCATCCCGAAGAATAATCTGAGTCGGGGCACCCATCCCTTCTCGCATCAAACAACAGACGCCCGCTCCTCGTCCGCGCCAAGAGGAACCCCCGCTGCATCCATCTTGAGCTTACTCTGGGAGACCCATTTTTCACGCTCCCTTTTACTCTCGCACCGTAAGTTGACTTGGTGCTGGAAGGACCGGGCAGCGGATAGTCATCCCAAGACTTCGACATACACCCACCGCCCCTTCCGGTCCTTGCAGGAAGAAAGCTTATCAACAGAGAGACGCCCGCTCCATCCGCACGCTGTACCACCCCACCTTACCGGGGTCGATGCCCAAGATGATGAAGCCGGCGGAATAAATTAATCGTAGGTACCTCCCCTTGAAAAGACAGAGCCACACGAAGCCAACTATCGTCCTAATGGCCAACGGATGCAGTTGAGCCACGGCGACGTTCATAGCTTTGATGATGGTCGTGACGTATTTATTCAAAGGAAACCGGAGGCCATACTCCGGATGCCCGATATATACGCCGATATGACCCGGAGGAGGGCAACAGACCGCCCGACCCTCCCCAGGGATAACAATTTTGTACCCCTCACCGAAGTAGAAATGACCCTCGAAAAGAGTTCCACCGGGAATCGCGAATTTATTGGTCCAGGCACGGTCGAGACCGGTCATGCACGCCTCGCCGTGATCCAGGATATGCGGCCTCTCTTCACCGTAAGAATCCCTTCCTCACAGTCATCATCAACATCATCATCCTCCTAACCCTCCAGAGCTTTTGGATCGACTTCGGAGACGGAGACCTAGGGCCCCCAAACCTTATCGGGATGGCGTTTAGTATCTCCTCCTCATCAAGACGCGACGGAACCCCGGCGCAGCTTACTAGGTCCCGGCACCAGCAAGACATGTTACAACAAAACTTACGAGTTAAAAAGAGAATTTATTTGTTTACCTTGAAGAAAAATGCCACGCCGGAGTGATGATTCTGAAAGCTAGAGAGAGGTTTCGTCAAAAGGGCTAGAGAGAAGAAAATTTTAGAGAGAATGAGATTGGTGGCCAATTTCAGGGACTAAGTACCCTATTTATAGAGGAAAGCCCATGAAGAAGGACCAATCGGGGCACGACCCATGAAACGTCGACCAATCAACAAACAGACACGTGTCGTGCATGCGACCACGGAATGTCAATCGTTGCAACAATTGAACGTCAATCAATGCAACGGACCAAGCGTCTTCAACACGCCCTTCATATCTCTCTCTCCGCTGTTCATCTTCCTCAACAAATTCCTAAGTATCCGTTTCTCCGCCACCACATGATCAACCAAGCCGAAAGCACCTAGCCGGGGCACCGAAACAACCGGACTCTCCACCCCGGTCTCGGCCAGCGTCATTGCCTTTTCCACATCGGATGTCCATTACACAACCATGTGGAGGGGGATATGGTACGGCCTAAGCAGGGCCACGCCGAGGTAGAAGAAACCGGGCGTAAAATTTGTCTTGCGCAGAATATACGCTCAACATACATCGGAGCCCATACCACGATAGACTACGCCTGGGGCAAATTGATGGGGCATATTCGCACCCGACTGTCGACTCAACATATTGAGCAAGGTCAAAGATATCCACAAGAAGTCAACGGCTTAGATGACCCCTAATTAACCGACGCCGCCCGTCGGCTGTCTCTTAGCCTTGGAGGGACAACTAGCCAGCCGAGGCACACATCCGCGAACTCACATCCAAGACCCCTCGGCGGTGAGTCAACGGGCCCGCCGGCCGCCATGGGTCCCTCGGCCGAGGGGTAGATCGCCTTTCCACCGCTAGCCACTTGGCCACTACGTGACAAAAGGTGAAAGTCTATAAATACTCCTCTACTCTCATTGAGTAAAGGATCCAGAATTTAACCTAAGAATCACTATTCATCTGGTAATATCTTCCTTATCTCTCTACAATATATACTTCACCAAGTAACAACAACTTATCTCTCTAAGTTTACTGACTTGAGCGTCGGAGTGAGTTCGCTCGGCCCAAAGCCGAGCCCTCAGTTTGTTCATCGTTTCAGGAGACCGAGAGGAGGATTCAACCAAAGACGTCATTCTACAAGCACGGGTGGTAACAAATAACTGCTCTGGAATTACACCCGGAACAATTTTATCTTCCAAAAACATTATAAATTAATATTTTCATAAAAAACAGGCGTCTAATATTCAATGCGCAACTGATTTAACTGAATTTAAATATATTTATCATTTATCATATATGAAAGTGAAAAAAATAATTTTAGGTACATTCTGGTGTTTCGGTCTAAGACCGCACCAGACCGATATTTCGGGTTTGAATCCGGTCCAAGAATAAAAGTAATAGGTCCCATTTTCGGACCACAAAAAATTATTTTTGGCCCGGTTCAATCGTGGCCCGATGCTCAGCCCTATTTTATCTATCGATTATTTTTTCCCCCACTCATCAAGATCCATCCCGGTCATAATCTCGGTTGATCTTGACATTCGTAATCCGCGTCATAAATGGTTATCCCATTTACGAGATGTAAAAACGATGTCAATGCCAAGAACAAAGCTAACACAATGACCAAACACTCAACCTTAAGTGAACGAATCCGAACTCGGCTTGATTATCCCATTTACAAGATGTAATGATGTCAATGCCAAGAACAAAGCTAACAAAATGACGAGTTGCTCCCAAACAAGTAGGAATTGTATTTGGAAGTTAGTATTAAAATCCAAATAATAGCTGGATTTAGACGTTGCACCATTACTTGAGTGACCGATAAGATGACGGAGACTTAATTAACTGGTCCTCACTCGTCCATCAATCGTCATTGTTTTTTCATACATACTCTCTGATTTTATCCATTTGTTTCACTTTAACAGTTTTTTTTTTTAAAAAAAAAAATTAGCTAATGTCATCACAATAACGCGGACAAGAAATCTAAGTGGACCATAAAAATCAAAGAAATTATCTAAGAAAGTGCAAGATATTTTTGTCAATAAATGGTTGAATTATCACAAATTTTAGTTGAGCCTGTCTCTTAACAATGGTATTAATATTTTGTTTTTTTTAAGTGTTGATACGAAATATGTACGGAAGGCAATTTAATGAGTAGACCCCTCTCAAATTTGATTTTTTCATTCAATTCGCAAGAATCAGGAATCGAACATTGACCACTTGTTGAAGAGATGAGAACTCTTACCACTCATATCAGTCAACTTTGATACTCTTATACTAATTTGTACGGAGTATGTTTTATATTTTGTACAATCTAAAATGGTATTAATATAAAAGGTCTTATACTACTATTTATTCATTTTCAAAGTAAATTATGACAACTAACTAACCTTCTCAATTCGTATATGATACCTAGATATGCAATTATGCCCTATTTATTTTTTATCTGTTTTTTATTATTTATGTGGAGTATTTTAATCAAAAATAAACAATTAATTGAGTTGTAAAGAGTATTTTTTTTCGCAAGCAAAGGACCACAACAATTATAGAACTTGACATTTTGATTATTATCAATGTTCAAAGAAATTTTAGTTCCAAATTAAGCTCTTTCCTAGAACTTACATCTCAACAATTCTATTTAACTGATTCAAAGAATGCAATAGCGTAGACGAGAGTTTGATGAATGTTCTATGGTCCATGCAAATTTGCAATATCAACAAATAAATTGGATGGTTTATTTAGTATATTTTGATGGATACCATTCTTTTTAATTTCATTATTATGCCCAAAATAGTAATAGCGATCCAAATAAAAAGGTCCAATTACAATGAACTTTGTTATATTGTAAAACGAAAGCGCAATAATAGGTATCCAAAATTGCAAATAAAGAACTCCAATTATATATAATGAACTTTGTTACGGAGTACATTGTAAATTAAAATGAAATTCTTTAATTTGGTACGTACCAATTTTCATAATAAATGTATGCGTATTCATTGGATCATTTAGCTAATACGATTTTTACCTTTTTTTTACTCGTGATACCATTTTTATCAAAGATAAACAAATGATTGAAACGGATAGAATGTATTACCAATTTCATTTTGATGACTTATATCACCAATTAATCAATTACTTTGTTTGTAATACTGTAATACTCCTCATTACGGAGTAATTAATACGGTGGAGGATCTTAGTTATGTCGGGAGGGGGCCCCGGTCCCCGCTGCCTGTTCATATTTCAATGTAAAATTGTAATCTGGACCCCCTTGACCCAATGGTTGAGCGTAGATAATCATACACAAGGTTAGTAGTTTAAATCTCGGTCTATTGTTTATTTCAAGATTCTTCACTAAATTAACGTACTTGCATTATTAGATATAATCTCCTTATACCAAAGTTGGCTGTTGTGAGTGTTAAGGGCCCTCATCTCTTAAACAAGTGGTCAGAGTTTGATTCCTGACTCTTGCGAATGAAAAGTCAAACTGAGGAGGAGTTAACCCATTAAATTGCCTTTAGTACTCCGAAGGAGATTGTCCCAGCTGACACACACAAAAAAAAATCTCTTTATTTACTTGTCGAAATAAAATGCTTACACCAACAAAAAAAATAACAGAATGAGGAGGTGGTTCCAAATAATGTGCCAAAAATATAGAGGTAAGAAAACACGTAATTGCATAGGAGTAATACGTTATCGTGTTACCAAAGCCATATTACATAACAACTTTATCGAACTTGCACTTCACAAATTAAGTCGGTCATCTTTATTTGTTTTTCTATATATAATCTCACATTTATTTGCTAATAAACGAGTTTAATTAATTTCTTGTTGTCTTCCTCATAATATAATTCTCTCTAAAATCTCTCACCTCCTTGCATTATTAACCTTCACTACTAAGTTTACTAGTAATAATAATAATCACTCACTATTAAATCATTTATTAACCTAATTTCATAAATTATACATGCATGAGACCAGATATTTTTTATCTAATATGGAGATTAATAATAATAATAATAATAATAATAATGATATTCATTCCTCAAGAGGGTGCTCCAAGTTTTGGTCCAAATTGTTTAAATCTCCATCTATCTTGAAAAAAGGTGAGCATTTTTATATTTTATTTTCATGATTATAGTTCTTAGCTTCATGTTATTTTTCTATCTAATATGATGAAGAAATAGGTTTTCTGTGGTTGTTCTTCCTCTATCCTAATTATTTATTTAAAAGATAAATAAATGACTGAGACAGGGAAGTATATCTATATATACATGTCATATTATATTGATAAATTTAGCATTATGTCCAATTTGGCGACTGAAATCGGTAACTTGATTTTATTTCCGCCAACTTCAATTATTGTACGGAAATTTAGACAAGGGTGGTCGTCAATTTGGCGACTGATTTCAATCGCTCATTGTGTTATTTCTTGTAGTGTACATTAATATCATTAGGTCACATAAACAATTATCTTATGTCATACTAGGAGTACTTGTTTTTGTTGTGATATATTTTGGGGTTGAGATTCGGTTAAGTTTCATTTTATAGAGTCGGTAGAGTTTACTATATATATGATCTTACCTCTACAATGTAGTAACTCAACTTGGATTATGACTTTCCATTTATAGGAATATCAAGGAAGAAAGATAAGGAAGAGGAAGGAAAACGAAAGAAGCTAAACGTAAACGAGGAGTACAAGGAAGTATTTAGAACAAATTCATACGTAGAAATATGGAGCAAAACTCAAATTGAGCTTACAGAATCACCATCATCATCATCATCAACTACACAAACTCACAGAAGATCATCTTCGTCACGTCCGCTATACAACCATTTATCCGATTGCCTTCTAGAGCCACCACAAGGAGTCGTACTAGAGTCGATAAAATCATCCAAGCTTCAAAGCCTTCTGAAAGACTACTTTGATGTAACCCTAGATGCTTACAATGTATGTGAATTGCTTCTTAGAGGGATCCATAAAACACGGTCCAATAACCGGATAATGAAACGGGTCATAAGGCAATCAAGTCAAGAACAAATCAACAAAGAAGGGCATTATTATTTGAGTAATTCCGCGATACAAGAGTTAACTTCCTTAGTAAGGCAGAGTAATCCTCTGTCTTTTACTGTCAATGGAAAGGTAGATTTCCATAGTATCCACCGCGGCCATGCAAATTTACTACGGAAATTGACCTTAAGACGTAAAAGACTAAAGCGTAAAGAAAAATTCGTCAAACTTTACAAGAAGCTTGCAGGCTATGGCTTCATAATTGCTTATACCGCCTTGGCAGTTACCTTATTAGCCCTAGCATTGCATAGTGTAGTAGGATTACTAGGGGTACCGGGTTTTTTACTACCTTTTTCAGGCGGCGTCCTTAAGAAGGTAGATTGCGAAAAGCTCAAGCAGAGCCATCTAGAAAGGCTAGGAAGTCAAATGGATGTAACAGCAAAGGGAGCCTACATTCTAAGTAATGATTTCGACACCATGGGACGACTTGTGGCTCGATTACATGACGAGGTTGAGCATAGAAGGGCGGTGGTGGATATGTGTGTAAGAAATAGTTCGAGTCAAGAAGTCGTCAAGGAAGCCATGAGGGAGCTTGAAATGCATGATGATGGGTTTGTTGAACAATTAGACGAGCTTGAGCAAAATGTTTACTTATGCTTTTTAACAATTAATAGGTCTAGAAGAATGGTTGTGCAAGAAATTTTGGGACCTTGATTATTGTTGGAAGTACATTGAAATTGAAAATATTACGAGTAAGTAGGTTTCGACTATCAGTTTAGACTTTTGGTTTTAATTAATGATTTTCTCACCGAAAAAATCATTTTGAGGTGCCAATTAAGGATTATTAGGGTAACTAGAATCATTAGTGAGCTTGTTTTATTACTTGGTTTATGCTATTATACTCCGTATATTGTAATTGAACAAAGAATTTTTACCTTTTTTTCGTATGTAATAAAATTTTGTGAACGTATGATTAAAGAAATTTTACCTTTTTGGTATGTAATAGTAAAATTTTCGAGCATATTATTATTGTTGGGTCATTTCAGGTTGTCCTTGATTTATTCCATTGTATTTGGTAGGGGATTCAGAAATATCAACTATGGCTTCTCCATAAGAATTGGGCCAAAAATAGTCATTGGGCCAAGCCCAAAACAATTAATCACAAGGACGTAATGAGAGACTATTTACTAGTCTAGTAGTCCATCGGGAGAAAATCTCGTGTCATTTCATTTTTTTTGGATGACGAGAGAACTCGCAACAACTATTTTTGATGCGCACTGGATAAATCCCTGAATATTAATGATAGTTTGAAAATCATGTGCAACAGGTCAACCACTTTTTTTACCAGGTGACAGACTCGAAGTTTAGAAGACATAGCCTTAAGCCATAAATCCATAATACTTCTACAAGATTACTCTTAGCCAGGCCGGTTCTAATAGTAGTCCGGAAGGGCGGTGGCCTAGGGTCCAAGCAAGAAAATGGCTCATTCTTCTAACTTTTAAAATAATAATAGTAGGAAAAGAAAAAAATAATCTAATTTAGCAAAAACAAAGAACTGTTTTCTAATTTCTCACCATGACTCTTCCTCTCCCCTCTTTTTTTTTTTTCCAATACCCGAATTCCCGAATCTTTTCTTCTTTAATTAGAAATTAGAATCACATCTTCTAATTCCCAAACAACGGAATCTTAATTTCAAAGTTGTGTTAAGGTATATGAATATATGACCATTGAATTAGCCTCAATCATAAGTCATAACCTTAAAGTTTTAGTTAAGATGGGTTTTTTTAATATGTTATTAGAGCCTTGTGCTCTTGATAAAAGTTTTTGACGCCTCAAGAGCAAGTCCTTTTCTGATAACAGCAGCCACCACCCTTACTCCACCTTCTGGAACCTCAAGAATTGCAGCAAACCTACTAGTAATATTATTGTCACAATTCCTTCGATCAAAACACCACCAAAATTATAGGCCATCAACCTCTTAGTCAATTGCAACATCTCACTACTAAAATTGACCACCAACCCTTTAATCACCGCTAAAATTCGGCCACAACCCCTTAGGAAAGTCTTATATTTGGGCGAAAGCAAAGTAACCCACCTCAAACCCGGCATGGCTCCGCCCACAACCCACATACAATGCCTCTTTCGCAACACTAGGGAATTGCATTAAACCCACTCCAAATTATGGACACTATCCTAAGGGGTTGTGGCTGAATTCGACCACCAAAAAAGAAAAAAGATTCCCTTTCCCATTGCCCCTTAATCTTCACCACAAATCTAGCATGTATAACGTATTATTAATAGAATTGATAAGTATGTTTCTTTAAAAAAAATATATATATTATACATTGTATTTTTTAGGGCCCCCAATCTTCACTTTTGCCTAGGGCTCCGAGAAACTCAGGAACGAGCCTGCCCTTAGCGAGACTTAAAGCTAAGATCCTAAGAAATTTCACTAAGTTTTAACCACTAGACTTCATCCTTATTACAAAAAAATGCAATTAGAAACATACTATGGGTCTTGAACAAGTGGCCGAGGGGTTCTAATGGATGTGGGCCAGGTCTCAAGATCAACCCAACAAATTTACAGTTATTTTATTGTATATGGAGTATATATGAATATGTAAACTTTTCTACAAAAATGGCTATGTTAGATCCTGCTAAATTTTATAACGATGATTCGTGAATTTAACATTTACGGTCCATTAAACCAATTTTTTCTAGCTACACCATTGCTCCAACTGATATTTATTGGTAGAAAGTTCTTAATTTTGCTTATAAAAAGGAAAATAAATGTGTTCATTTCACAATTCATTTCCCTCTAATTAATATTCTAACTAAAAATACTGTGAATTATTTATTCGGTTTATTTATCTTTAATTAAAATCTCTCTTAAATAAATAATCGGAACCTAGGAGTACAAACAAGTGAAGGTCATGTGAGTGATGTGACTCATGTCACACTTGAAGGCCGCCATTTGAATTATCTAGCCTATCATCATGCTCATAAATGCATTCTGATCTCGGACCATTCTCAAAATTGTACACCATACCGTACCAGAAATAAACAAACAATTTTTTTAAAAATATTATTATTGGCAAATTAAAGGCAACTACCAAAATCATCCTAGTTTTACGGCTTAATTACTCGTATATGATTTCAGAACTTAATCAATAATAAGAACGTAACTTGCAATTAAAATCAGCCATCAATGGCCTAAGTCACCTAACAACATGCATCATGGGATTCAACTCAATGATTTAAATGAACGTTAATACAAATGAGAAAGTTAAGTAATCATGTAATTTTGTAGGGGTAAAAAGAGTTAAAAGGATCGAACTCAGGTTATAATTAAGTTAGACATCTTACGACTTTATCAACTATTATCTGTTAATATCTAAGCATATAACTTATCAGGCTAGGTTAGTTTAAAGTAATTCACTTCCAAATTGTTTTAAAACTCGTAAACTTTATTTCCTAGAAGGTTATAGTATAAAAAGTGAAATTTTATTATTTATAACTAAAGGGTATGTAGTAGATGTCAACTATTCTAGTAAATTAAGTCCTTAGCAATGAGCCAATGACATTCATGACAAAAAGAGATTTTTTGTGCAAGAAAGATGATTTTGCTCGATTTTCTAGATGTCTATTCCGACAATTTTATTACGGAATTTTATTTACAATCTTGTATGACTTATTGACCTGTAATTAATTAAAGGAAACTATTCTTTAATTTGCTTTATTTGGTTAAAATGGGTTAGTTGATGTTAGCTTTAATTTTAATTTTTAACTAATTACAAAAAGTAATTCAACCGTGTCAATGTGCTAATTGCAACGTCTCCTTATTAAAACCGAATATTTAACCTCATGAGTCCAGTCCACGAACTGTAATGAGAAAGATTGTCTTTATAAATAATACACGATGACGGTGCTATAATTATAATTATGAGAAATATTAATTAAGGAAGCGGATCAACAACATAAGAAAACTGTGTATTCCTTGTTTTGCATGACGGTGATACCGTGTTCATCTTATCACTTAATTAATCTCGACATAGGAAGCTTCACTTGACAGTTCATGTATTCATTAACGACTTTCCTCTTCTCTCTTGCTTCTTTTACCTCTAATCAAATGCATATCATTGAAGACGGTAAAGTCCTTCGTATTACTCACTTATTCAATCGCAAGAGATCAAGCACCGGCCAGAGATCAAGCACAATGTGAACAAGGAACCATGTGCATTAGGCACATGATAGTTACACGGAACATATCACAATATCACAATATCATATAATGTCAAAATTACTACCCATGTGATGTGATGTTTCATTCCGCTAACTATTTATAGTGGCCTCTTTAAAACGGATATATCCATCTTAAATTTAAAACCGGTTAAAGTATATAGGGGTAAGTTTTTTGCTAGTCCCTAGGCATTTTCTGCCTTTGTTTCATCTTCTAGTTGACCTGTTTTAAGTCTGAACAACAATTTGTTATTTGGATATTATTGAATGATAATTACAAGGTATTTATACTAACGCTATGAGAATATACAAAATATTTACTTGCTAAGTTTACAGTAGAAATGCAATAATAAATTACTTGAGGAAGAGACTAATGAATATCTTGTGATATGTTAATAGAGGAAGTAATATTGTTAATAATTTGCGATTCCAATGTATGATTCCTTAAAGCCCCATCCTTCAACAAATCTACATACTACAGAAAGCAACAATTTGTTGTGTAATATTTCGATTTTATTTGCGGCTTTTCTGCTTGGAAATCCATGTGGATTGTGAATTTGTGATGAAATATGTGGAAAATGTTGAAAACAGAACGTGCAAATAATTGAAATGAAGTCATATTTTCAGAGATAATTCCAACTTTATATTAATAAACAAATTTATTTTTTCTATTTTTTCTATTAATTTTTTCCACCTTTATTTGATTCCATGTGAGGTAGTTACAAATTGCCAAGTACTTCATGTATATAAAAAGGAAGCCTTACACAACATTTATTCCTCAGTAATCTGCAGAACTGTCAATCTCTACTTTTCTATTATAAACAAAATGAGCAAAACTGCCTTAGTCTTAGCTACCTTTCTAGGATTATGTTTCCTTACCGTTGATAAGGTTCACGCTTTCACGGCTTCCGGCTGGCAGAGGGGTCATGCCACTTTCTACGGTGGTAGTGACGCTTCAGGAACTATGGGTATGTAATTTTTTTTTTTTTTTATAGTATTGGAAATAGTTCGAGAAATTTGTATTAAACGAATCGAAGTGACATAGGGCTGACGATGCAGGGGGAGCATGTGGGTACGGAAACTTGTACTCGACTGGCTATGGGACTAGGACTGCAGCTCTGAGCACTGCATTGTTCAACAAGGGTGCTTCATGTGGGGAATGCTACAAGATCATTTGCGACTACAACTCGGACCCACGGTGGTGTAGGAAGGGAACGTCGATCACCATTACCGCTACAAACTTCTGTCCTCCAAACTATGACTTGCCCAGCAACGCCGGAGGTTGGTGTAACCCACCTCTTCAGCATTTCGACATGGCTCAACCTGCTTGGGAGAAGATTGGCATTTACAGCGGCGGGATCATCCCGGTTCTCTTCCAAAGGTTAGCATTCGGAATTAACCCTGCAAGGCTGCAACATTTTTATCATATGATGTACTTGTCGCGTTAATCTTGGATCATTATGTAACAGGGTTCCGTGCAAAAAGCATGGAGGGGTGAGATTCACCATCTGTGGAAGAGACTACTTTGAGCTCGTCACGATTAGCAATGTCGCTTCAGCTGGATCAATCCAATCGGCTTCAATCAAGGGTTCCAAAACCGGGTGGTTGGCTATGTCTAGGAACTGGGGTGCTAACTGGCAGTCTTTGGCTTACCTCGACGGACAGTCTCTTTCATTCAAAATCTCCACAACAGATGGACAAACCCGGATTTTCAACGATGTTATTCCGTCAAACTGGCAATTTGGACAAACATTCTCTAGTCATGTCCAATTCACATAAACCATATGAAGAATAAGATGAAAGCAAGAGGTCTTGAGTTTGTTGGTTTGAAGGCATCCTTTGATAGGCCGAGGCGAGCTCGATTTTTTTTTTCTGGGTCGAAGCAGCCCGCCAAATCTATCATTTATGTTTCATACAAGCAAGTTTAGATCAATTTGGATGGATCAACAATTTTCTGCTCAAGTATGGTAGCTAAGGAGGCCAAAAGCTGAAAACTCAAGGTCACTGCAATTGATTTTCGAACACATTACTGATTAATTACACAATGTATACATATATTTAAGGTTGCGAAAAATTTCGTGTATTAAAATTAAATAAAATAAGTCCAGTTTGTTGCTATTATATATTTTTAACATTACATAAACCTGTTCTTTTAGGTTTCTCCCTCGAAAGGGCAAAAAAAGACATTTAACACGCACTAAACATCAAGAATGTAGCTTACAGTGTGTTGTACTCAATTTTGACTGAATGTTGGGTTGTATTGAAGGCCCAAAAAAAAGCGAAAAACAGTGCAAAGGGGGAGAAACGTGAACAAAATCAGAAGATAACCCGCTCCAAGCCATGGACATAACACCACAACGAGAAACGACCAACACCAGTACACCACCAGAACACCAAGGAGTAAACACAAACCCAAAATTGATTTAGACGAACAAGAAACCCCTCGGTTAAACTAAGCAAGACCACTGACGATAACAATAAACCTTCTAATTCCGTACTACAAGCAAACAGCAAGCCAAAACTACCGCCAACTAGAATGCAGAAGGAAATGGTCCAGTACGATAAAATAAAACAAGTAAACAGAACAAAGCTAAGATGTTGCAGGTTCGGAATCCCGTCATCTGCTACTACGTACAGTAAACTGAGTCGTGACTCATGACGAATAACCTTTCAGCAGCAACAACTTCCACAAACTATATGTACCAACATCCCGATTCACAATCACGTGTAAAACAAACCAGTTCTCAATTACAGGTACTCCCAATCAGCAAATAAATTTCACAAGCACTAAGATTAATTGCCAATCCAAGCTCCATTAATGGCTTATCTCCACAAAGAAGCTCCAGATTTAAATACTGATAACAAATATCGACAAGCGAAAGATCCAAATATCAAATTTTAACGTATCCAACATTAAAAGTCGAACTATAAACCAGCGACATTTCTGCTATCATTCATGAAAAAGAAAAAATTCCTGATGGATGTTCAGATATATAATTAACTAAAACGACGATCCACAAGAACTTACAACCAATAATAAATTGAAAAGTAACCATTAGTACATAATCAGTACATAATGAATTCACGATGTTCTAAGGAGAAAATAAACCCCCCCAAAAAGAACAGATGCAACAGGAACAAATGGTAGTTCAATCAAAAATCGTCATCCTCCTCCTCGGCAATGTGCTTAGCCAATTCCTGCTCCTGTTGTTGTCTTTCCCTCCTCTTCTCGGCGCTTTCCTTCTCTTTGTGGGAGTTGGGTGGGTACCGTAGGGCCCGGACAGCTTCATTGTGCATATTGAGGCAGAAAGCAATTCTGGAATCGAAGGCAGATTGAGGCTCAGTCGTAGAATAGATATCACCAGTCTCCTTTGATAGCATGTACCCGTTTGCATGGTCCAAAGCAGCATCAATGGCTCCATCACGAATCGCCTTGGCCACAATGCTCTCCGCATCAGCAATGGGATTGGGGGTATCCAATCTCAGTTTCTTTGCCACATCAGCAAGAGAGATACGAGAGTATGAAATGCTGATGTTTCTTAACCCGGTCCTAATAACATTGTGCCTCAATCGAACAATCAAATTGTGGGTCCTGTCTTTCTCAAAAGTCGAAGAGAATTTCACTGTAACTTGCTTGAACAACCCCAAATCGCCAATCCTGACAGCCTGAAAACCAAAAACACCTCAATTTAGCAGTTAAAAATGACGGGTATCCTCAAAAAAAAAAAAAAAGGAACTGAAATTTTCTAGGGAAAATATCCATTGTCGAGATCCTACGTCCCATTGTGTCCCACCAAGACATCATATCTAAAATAAAGAAGGTTGTTAATTTATGAGAATTTGGAATTTGTCTCAAGCTGATGTGTGAAAAGGAGAATGAGATGGGATACGAGTGTCCATAGGAATATAGGATCCACTCTCATACAGGAAGCGTATCAAGGAATAAAACTTCAGTATACGTTAGAGCATAAAGAGCAACCAAACCCATGTAAAACTTACGTTAGTAAGCTCAAAGTATGGACGCAAAGCATTCTCCATGCCTTTCTGCATAAAAATTGTCCTCTCAGGAATCTCCCCCAAGAGTAATCGTACAATAACAGCCCATTTGTTGCACTGAATCCTGAAGCCACAAGCTGAAACAGGGGCTTTCCTAGCAGCTTGAAGCAAGCTCTCTTTGGCATCTGTGTATTCCAACTGAATAGTCTGGATCTTTCCAACATAGAAGAGATACCGACAATGCTGTGAACAAAGATTACAAGACAAGGTCAAATTACAGAGATCAGAAAGCCACCCAATTTAAGAACACTTAAAAAATGAAAATCAAGCAAGCATTTAAAGTAAAGAGTACTCAATATCTATATCGAAATTACTACCGACTATGTTAGTGAGACTCTTCATATTACCTTGAGAAGCATTCAATACTCAGAAATGGCCAAATGGGCAATGAATAAAATGCATGATAACTGGGCACACTATTTTTCATCAGAAAACTTGAGGATTTTTCAATAAAAAGTTTTACAGACACTTGAAAATGCACTTGCATCATACATTTCTAACTTAACCAAGAAACAAACTCCAACTTGTATCTCAGCCCAAGAAATTTTTAGGCCTCTCTTTCTTTCATTTGCCTTGTTGGCAATTGGGTGTTCGGAAACTACACAACAGCTCAAAGTCAACCCCATATTGCTATTTCTCTTTGCGCTGTATTTCACTTCCGCGGACAGAAAGGAGAGCCTTTGCATACAAGATAACACTAGTAAAGCTATTTCTATCCTACGTAGAGACTGAAAGTTGACTGTTCCCAGCATTGATGCAAAAATATTAACTTAAAGCTATTACTGACCACATTTTATAACTGTCAACGACTTCTGCCAATGGATAGAAAGAAAATATATGCAGAAAGAGGAATGCCAGATATACAGGCTCCATTAGAGTTGGAAGAACCTCATTTCCAGATTTAACTCAACTGCTTATAAGAACGAAGTACAAATACTAGTTTCACCAGAATCTTCTTTTCATTACAACAGCTAGAGATCACGCTTTGCATAGCTTAAGTTCAGCTCAATAGAAAGAAGGCCATAGGTGATTTGTAAGAGGCTAGAAGAATAATAGGCAATAAAGTCTACCTGTTGATTGGAATGGGCCCCAAAACTAGGTGCCTTGGATCTCAGCTTCTCAGCCTGATCATACAAATTGTAGTGCAAGTAATTGCGAAGTAGCAGGTTCAACAGTGTTTCCTGCAGGATAAACTAAGGGTTAGCATAACGCCAAGGACCTTATGAATGACGGCACTGGAATTTACTCCGTATAAGGGTAGAAACAGTAATGATGTCCTATTCACTCTCTAACACAAGCCCTGGCAGAGAAGATTTGGACAGTGGCATTATAGTTGGCCTTAATTAAATATACACAAGTTCAAATTCAATGCAAAGTGGACCAACTGGAACTTGTAAGTAAATGATCAGTGTAAAGCTTTGGATTTCTAAAGCTTAGCAGTTCACCCCTAAAAAACCCCCCAGCCCATCCTTTCATTAAGAGAACACACCTGACCAAGTTCATCATGGTGCAAGGTCGCCAGACGATGCAAGGCAAGGAGTTCACTGAAAAAATTAGGCACGCCATTAGAGACAGGAGAGGAAACAGCCATTGAAGTGATACTAAACTACTAAAGAGAATACTCTCTTTGAGAAAATCACCAACTTACCCACGAATTTCAGCAAGATCACCCGTAAGCTCATAACTCAATGAATAATAGGAATACAATTTCGAAGCCAAAACATCTGCAACACGTCTTTTCATTGACTTCACACGTGCAATGCTGGCGGATGCACAATTTTTAGCCTGAAATTTTTAAAAGAAGCAAGTGAGAAAATCACAGAGCATAAGGAAGAAAAAGAAACTGGGGGCCAAAAACAAATAAAAAAAGGTTTTTATATGGGTTACCCTCCAGTTTTTTCCAATTGTACGTATCACCCCTCCTTTTTTCCTAAGCTACATGGTACCCTCTATATTCTACTATTAAATCCAACTGTGAGCTCAAGCTATGTAAAAAGCTATTTTATCCGTGAGTTTTTTTAATTGAGTAGATAAGTGACTAATTTACCCCTGTTTCATGCTTAATGTCATCTTCTCCTTCCTCCTACCTCCCTACATCAACACCACGCTACAATACGATACCACCCACATTCTTTCTTCCTCCACCAAATCAGTTGACCGCCATAGGGTTGCTGTGAAGAAAATGGTAGGTGTAGAGAAATAGGAGTGTTAATTGGGTAACTAGGGTAACTAAACATGTTTAGTTGATGAAGAAGGTGTTCATATGAGGAACTGACAGAAAAATGAGGAGTAGACGGAGATAACAGAAATTCTCATCGAGGGGTACCACGTATAATTTAAAACAAGATAGAGATACTCTACAGATTTTCAAAATACGAGGGGTGCTTTGTAGAAAATTAGGAAGAACATAAGAATACCTCATGAACCCAATAACTAAATAAATAAAATTTACCTCATTGTACATCTTCTGATCAATCAGAAACAGCAACACTATCAAGTAACAGAAGATCTCCAACTCCGGCAGAGAGCTCTTCCCTGACATTTGAATGGTAGACGTTGCACTGTCAACTTCCATTTCCTGATCACTTCCCTATGCTCGATGGGAAAAAATAAGGTCATCACTCGAAGGTTTTAAAGGTAAAATAGCAACAACAGCAGTACAAGTACATATGGAAACTAAAAATGGAGGCCAAATAGGACATCAAACTATCAACGAACAATAAATAAAATCAGGTCTTGATTTTTTTTTAAAAAAAATTGGCTTCCAACCAATAGCTCTAAAAAACATGATATTATAATTAGCATCCATTCAGCCCCTCCCACCCTCAGTGAAGGGCTCAAGATAAAATAAACACAATAAACCGAGAGAATGACATCGCATATCCATTTGTGCTTTAAGCATTGGCCTACATCTTCCAATTTCCAGACTCTACCCCCACCCTCCAACACGCCTACAATAACAAAAATTGGCAACAGCGAATGAATCTAATTGCAAATACCAACAAGATTTCCTATAATGCTTCTTGCAAAATGTACCTCTATGTTCAAGCCATCTCACTAAATTATACACAATTTGCCACCGTTTATATCAATTTCCTTTCTTTTAATTAAATCACCATGTCCTGCCTACCTACACAGCTTTTCATCGCACCATGTGAGATATAACCTTGGAGCATCAACAAACCCACTTCCCAAGCTTTCACATTACCACCAAAAACCATAAAATCCAGAGCCTTTCTTGGAATATATATGTAATAGACCTCAATTTTGCCTTCAACTTTGCTCTCTATATATAATGAAACAGCAAGGCAATGACTCGTACTCCACACTTGTCAGCTTAATGCCAATTTTATCCTTTGTGTTTGTCTTCCAAATTAAATACCGCAAATAGATGCAACTTCTTTCGGATATATCTAGTTTACCTCCTTGGGAAATAGAGAACTATTCCATACAAAAGTTCCTCACGTGTTCAGTCATGACTCATGAGTCATGTACACTTTCATGAATACACCAGAGCGAGACCCATCATTCCTCATCCCACTTCCAAAATCCAAACCCATAACACTAGGTTCCCCAAAAATCCGAAACCAACTTCCTACACTACCTATAAGAAATTAACTAATAATATCAATATCCAAGCAAAGGAGCTCTATGTTTAACAAACCACATTATACAACTATGTCCTTTATGTAACATCAGAGCCTAGAACCCAAAATGAATTGGAGTCGGCTAACATGAATCTTCCTTCGTAAATAAAGAAGCAGGATAGTTTGTTGACTAATCAGAAACTTATCGCACATATCTGCTCACAAAGTAATAAAAACAAAACCAACTAACTAGCTATCATTCATCACCCCCTCATACAAATCACACTTAACTAGTTGACATAATAAAAATTCCAATTGTCCCTCTTACTGAGCAGCAAAAGCGCGCCGCTTCCTACGGATTATTAAAACAATAGAGAACCTAAAAAGCTATCAACTTTGCAACATCCCCCCTAGCAAATCCCATAATTCAAGTCCTAAATTATCACAAAATAAGCCGGGGAAAGGCTAATGGTATACCTTTGGCAGAACGCCAGTAAGCTTTACAAGCGCATCGGAACCCTGAACAAGAGCATGATCAAGGAACAACGACAGCACATGAGCCGTTAGTTTGTGACGAACAGTGAAAGTGAGTCGAATAGCACGAGCGATTCGCCGAGATTCCTTGTTGTGCGATCCAGTCTCCAACAATGCCGCAATCTCCTTCAAATCTAAACCAAATCAAGCAAAAAAAACACAAACTTCACAACCTAAAATCTAAAATCTAAAATCAGACAAAACCCTAGAAATTGGGGAAGAACAAAACAAGATCATACGCTTGAAAGTAGGAGGATCAGCTGATGAGAGAGAATTAGATTGAACTGCTTGCGTCATCTCCACATCTTGCGTCATCGTTACTCGTCTTCTTCCTTAGCGCTGTTGCAGAAACAAATCACGAGTAATTGAAGCAAATTAAAACGATTTAAAATCAATAAAGACTGTAAATTTGATGAATTCTGATGAAAAAAATCGGAGATTGGAGAAGAAATTAGTGTACCTGGAGAAAAATTGGGGAAATTAGGGTTTAGAATTGGGGGAAGATTTTTTGTTTACTGAAGTTTATTAGTAGTCGTCGTCCGAGTAGTGTACTTTTGTGCTTTGCTTTCTCTACAAGAAGCCAGGACTTGGAATTGTCTAAAGCTCTTTTTTTCCTTTTTCAAGTACTTTATTTGCTCAGTAGTCAGTACATATGTATTTTTACTTTATTTATAATTCGGAGTAATTTTTATTTGAAATGGAGTATCACCTAAAGAAATTATTATAGTATCAATTACACTCAATTCCTAACCATTATACGATTAGAGTAGGCAATGGGTCGTATTGGGCCGGCCCGTCGTGCCTTCTTTCAAAATTGGCCCGGTCCAGGCACGGATATTGGGCTCCTCGGCGCCGTGTCGTGCCCATCGATCCAAGTCTACGTCATGCGTTCGCTCAAGGCACGGCCATTTTTCGTGCTTTCGGGCCGTGTTCTACCCCATGGGCTTTTCGTGCCTTGTCCGTGGGCCGGCCCATGTGCTTTAATATTTTTTTTATTTTAAAATAAATGTTATATAATTGATACTCCCTCCTATTCACTCATTTTGTCCCTCTTTCCTTATTGAAGCTAGTCGGGTTTTTGTCCCTCTTTCCTTTTTTGGTAAGTTTTTAAGCTGTGAATTTACCATCTTATCCTTGTCTATTTTTGCATATTACAACATTTGCCATTCACTAACCCACTTACTTAACATAACCCAAACCTAACTAAGCCCACCTAACACTAACTAATCCAGCCCAAAACAATTAACAACCCAATTATAAACCCACTCCCGCCATATAATTCCCCTCATCCTTCCTCAAACCCTAGCAGCCACATTTCATGATCTTCATCTTTCTAGAACCGTCCATCTCTTCATCTCTAACCCAGAAAACCCTAAATCGTCTCTGTCATCGCCTCCTTCCTCTCATCGCCTCCTTCCTCTCATCTTTCTAGAATCCCTAAATCGTCTCTATCATAATCTGAGACAAGCTTCTCATCTATGATCTCCAATCTCTTAAAACCCGATCATCAACATGTCGCATCTTCAAATTCACAATGAATCCTCACGATTTGACTCTAAATCTCCAGATCTGACACATCTTTTCTCCGATATTGAAGATGGTCCTTGCGTACTAAACATATATGAACCTCCTATTGTTGATGTTGACGTTGATGACTATGGCGATAGGGAGAAGAGTATTGCACTTGTTGAAGGCATGTCAATGAAGATCGTTCCTGATTCGTATGATGACTATTCATCATCTTATGATGATTTTTCTGAGTTGGTTGTCCCTGAATCTGAAGTTGTTCCTGAATCTGATGTTGATGTTGTTCCTGAGACATGCATGGAGCCTGAACCTGAACTTGTTTACCATACGTGCTTGACTGAGCAAGATGCTTTTAACATTTGGTTTAAGGAAGATGTTGAGGAGAGGACTAGGAAGAAATTGGCAAGATATGAGACACCGGAGTATAAAAGAATGGCTTTATTGGAGATGTGCAATTTTTTACCTGCTATGAAGGTGCTCCTTGAAGAATAAGGGAGGTTAATTTCTTTAGATCCATAATTTTATTGTTTTTTTTTGTTTTTTTTGTTGGTTGGGTTCGTCAAAATGGACTAGTGATGATTCTTTATTACAGTTTGGGTATATTTCCTTTGTTAAAATGGACTAATGCCCAATGATCTGTTATTGAGGGCAAAATCTGACCCTAAATCACTTACTGCATGCATAAAGCCACCACAATTCAAAGTGATGAGGCTATGCAATCATTAAGTGCTTGGGATCTTGAATTCGTTAACCTACTGAATTTTAAAGTTGTACGCCAAGTGAATTGCAGTCAAATCTGATGTTCATAATATTTGTGTCCCAGTTTACATTTAAACATTGTGCAAAGTTCATAAATAAGCATCAAAATACACAAATTATGAAACATTTCTTTTGTTGCTTGACTGATCTTCAAAATATGCTGATCTGCTGATGTTTAGAATCTGCTTGTATTCTGAGCTTGGTCTTCTTAACTGCAAAACATGTTCTTCTGCTTTTGACAAAATATGGACCAATCTGATCTAGCATTTATGTTCATAATATGCTGCATAACTTTTAGCAAAAAACAAATAAACCACAGCATTGCATTACTGAACCATCTCAACAGGTTCATTGGTTATAACCTGATCTTCGGTGAGGTCAATACATAATGATCCTGTTGGTTCATTACTGCACCCAGGTGGTTCAGTAATGTTACCAATAAGTTCAGCATCTGCAGTAGCATCTGCATTAACATTTGCATTAACATTTGCATCAACAAATGCATTAGCATGTATCCATGTTTCAACCTATTCATATGTCATATCACTGAAGAATGCTCCTGTTGGTTCATTACTGGACTCAACAGGTTCAGTAATGTTGCCAACAGGTTCATTTATATCATCATAATGTGCTTTCACTGCATCAACCAAATTTTTTATGCTAGAAGCATCACCCACATTGTTCAAGTATGTTATACACTCTTGCACCAAGTTCAAATCAACAGTTAGATAGTCAGGCAATAAGCCTGCAGCTGCTAATTTGGATTTGTGCATGTGTGGTAAGGGGTAATCATTTCCTCCTTTCCTTTTCAAAACCTCTATCATGCATGCTTGTAGTGTTATGAAGACATAATTGAGTTTAATTACCTCCAACTTTTCAAAAGCATTATTAACTTCCACAACAAGTTTATCCAACTTGTAAGCATTTTTTCTTTGCTGAAGTGACTGAATAGCTCTGAAAAAACCCAAATCTAAGACATTCAAGTCTGGTGAGTTTGGTGGTTGACAACTTAACTCAATATTCCACCCATCCTTGTTTGCTTCAGCTTTGAAATCTGGATCTGAATTTTTTATGTGTGGACGTGCATTATCTTGTTGTATGATAATATGCTTATTTTCACCTTCAGGCCACTTTGCCTTAATTGCTGGAATAACAATTTTGAGTGTCATATCTTTAACAACCTGTTTGTTAATTGATTCTATGCATTTTGTTTCCATTGTACCTGCAACTCTATTCCTAGAATTTCTCTTAGCTGGTACTTCAACTATAAAGGGCCATATACCTATCTTACCATCAAAAAGAACTTCACCATTTGACCCATACCTTGGTCTGGCAACAGCACACATAAACATTACTTTTCCTATAAATTTTTTGGACTGAACACTTATATATGTTTTTTTTTTTTTCTGATTTAGATAAGTAGAACCTCCTACTAGGCTGAGTTAAGTAAAACCATTTTTCATCCATGTGAATAACAATACTTTGATCATTGAATTTCACTTGCTTACATACCTCATCATACTGTAGCTGTCCAAGAGAGAAAAGCAATCTCTCTAGTTTGTTTTTGTCATTCAACTGAGGTTTGATTGCATTTGTGTGAGAAAGTATTGTCTTATCTCATTACCCATCTTGATATTGCCGATGGCTAGTCCCATAAGCTTCAAAGAGATTACTATGTTGAGTGATCCTTTCTGAAAGGGGGATTTTGTTGAACTTCTCAACATCAAACACCGCCTTGTATGACATTTTTTGCCTTTCGGTTCTTTGTTAACATTTACTGCTTGGCCTGCATCCAACTGCTTCTTTGTTTCATTCCAGATCCTTGTGATACTCTTCCTGCAAACACTGAACTGGTCTGCCACCTCTAGCATTACACCCCTTTTGATCTTTCCATTATTGCTTTTTAACAATAAGATTTGAGAAATCTTACTTCTTTCTAAGTTTGTCAAGTTTTTAGTCTTCATTTATTGCTGTTTGTGAGAAATAAATGTGGATGAATCAGATTTTTTGGCTGTTTGATGTGGATTTATTATTGTAGGAAAGTGTTTTTTGGTTGTTTGTGTATAAATGATCATTTTAGTTGCCACTATTCTATTTATAGCTAACTTGAACTTTGCACAAGTTTAAATTTGGTGAAAATTTTGGGCGCAAATTTTAGAACCATTTTCATTTTGGCTCCTTAAATGAATTTGGTGCCAAATTTGAATCAATAATGCACTTGGTGTCCTTTAGTTTGGCAGTTTGCTTATTCATTATGGACGTCCAGAATGAGAATGAAGGTATAAGAAGGCCCTTGCTGAAATCTGAAGTCCAAATCCAACAACAATATTTTGTCAATTTTTTTTTTTTTTAGCAAACTTGTTTTATTAATTTTAGAATTCAATTACTGTAATATTCTTATGAAGTGTAATTTTTTTATGGCAGATGTAGAACAAAAAAAAATGATCAAGTACTGTAATCGTATGTAGAACAAAAAACTTGTATTGTACTGTATTTGTACTCTTTTTTTATCAAGTACTCCAATGGGAAATTATCAATATAATCTAAAGTCTTAATCTTTTGGAGGGAAAGCTTAGCATAAGCATGACCACTTAAATTTCCTTAATCTTACTTTCCTCTCTCCATTCACCTTGGTCCACCATGTCCTTTATTCATTCTTTAATCCCTCCCTTAATTCTTGTGCACAAAATGAAAGGGACAAATTGAGTGAATAGGAGGGAGTATATTTTTAGTACTTTTTGTTTAATAAATGATGACTAATGGTTTAAATATATATTTTATTAAATATTAATGTACTTTTTGTTTAACAAATGATGATTAATAATTTAAATATATATTTTATTAAATATTAATGTACTTTTTGTTTAATAAATGATGATTAACGGGTCATTCTTCGGGCCGGGCCGGGCCAGGCTCGCTGTGCCTTGTGAGTGTCGGGCTCCACCGTGCTTGGGCCGTGCCGTGCCTAGGCACGGATTTCTGAAGAAAATCGCGTCGGAGCCCGTCTCAAGCCCAGTCGTGCCGTGCCCGTGCTTCCTCGATTTTCTCATTGGGTCGGCCGTGCCGTGCCGTAGGTCGTGCCTGACCGTGTCGCTCGCGGCCCTTTATGCCAACTCTATATACGATTATGATTGAAAATTGTGATATGGAGAACTTTTAAATTTGTTATGGCAAATTATTGAACAAGTTAATGGTTTTTTCCATAATTTTAGAAATTTATCATTCAATAGGGAGAAAAGGGTTGGGGGTGAAGGGGGCGGAGCTGATGGCGGGAGGCCAGGGTAGGGGAGTGCGTCCCGATGGGTGGGGGTAGGTGGCAATGTGAAGTTGTGAGCGGCTGCTGAGATAGGAGTGGAAGAAGCGGGGAAGGGTTCACTAGTGGATGGTCGCCGATGGTAAAAGGCAATGTGTGTGGGAGAGGAAAATGAGAGTGTAGAATGGCAAAACAATGTACTACGATGAGTTAAATACGTAAATCATCCTTTACATTACTATCAATTTACAAAGTTTTTTTTTCAAGGACAAAAGCATACAAATAATAGTTTAAATTAGTTCATACTCCCTACATTCCATTTTTATTATCATACTTTTCTTTTTAGGATGATTAAGAAAATAGGTACTCTTACCTCTTTAATCATTGACCATCGTAATTGGGATAATTTAATTGAGATGGAGGTAGTAGTAACTAGTACACATATAAGCTAAACTAGTCGGAACATTATTTATGCTTTTGATCTTGCTTAAATATCAAGCCACAAAGCGAAACATCGCCAGTCAAGTTACAGAATCAAGACTTGTGAAACATAAATAATAAAAGAATGCACTGCTCGCCACGTAAATGAAAAAAAAATTACAAATACGCAAAACAAACTCAAACTACCACCTAAAACGCTACAAATAAAACTTTTATCTAAACTAAGTCTATAAATACGGTACAAAATCAAAATACAGTTAACCAACAAAAACCAATGTCAAACATAGAGACAGAGCAGGCATTTCAACTTTTTAAAACAGGAACTCCTGCGAATATTTTTGTTGGGAAACATCCCTAAGCATCTCCAGCAATAGCCTGGACAGGGCCGTTTGAGCGTCCACCACGGCCACCTCTTCCACGACCACCCCTACCACGGCCGCGACCTACCAAGTGAAAGAACAAATAAGAATTTAATATGAAGATGATCAGTAAATCTATGTGGTACTTTGATGTTCTTCTGATGCTACTACCTGGCAGCCCCTCACTTCTTGGTCACATTTGAAACATTCTCATATGAAACGGTCTCGTGATATGACACCAATCCATATGATGGGTTATATTATTTCAGTTTTCTGCGTAAGTTGGTAAATAAGTTGGTGTTTTAGTCAAATGGATTGATCTCGCACTGAAATAGCATGAGACCGCCTCTCACGAGCCTGGCTTCCAAAATAAAATCACTTAAATAAAAAAGAGTGCAATATATCACAGGAAACTTACCACGCCCACCTTGGCCGGGAAAGTCTCGGTTGTAGCCTCCATCAAATGGCTGGTTGTCATCCATAGGACCATTGTAGCCATACACTCCCCTCCCACGGCCTCCTTGGCCGGGAGGGCCCCGGTTGTAGCCTCCATCAAATTGTTGGTTGTCATCCATAGGACCATTGTAGCCATACCCTCCCCTTCCACGGCCGCGAAAGCTACGACCTCTACCGCGCCCCCTACCACGGGGGTAGCCCCTGTTCTGTGGCCAGCCCCCATCCTCGTACTCAACAGACGCAAATCCATTTCCTGAAACCAAACAGTCCTACGTCAGCAAATATATTACTCCATAACAAAGTCATTGTGTACAATACTACTACTACTTTCATTGTTAATTACGATCGGAACAACTCCACAAGGGAACTCTTTAGCCCTATGAACAAGCAAACATTTAAAAATAACAAACAATTTTTAAGCAAAAATGAATCATCCCAGAAGACAGTGAAAGGGCCGGACAGATATAAGCATAAAGCAATACAAACCTGTTGGACCTCGGCCCCTTCCCCTTCCCCTTCCACCACGTCCTCTACCACCACGACCCCTACCTCGAGCATTTGGAGAGCCTTCTGCTGTTGAATGATATTAAAGCACACCAAGTCAGTAACTAATGCAAGAATATGTCAGGCAGTATTTAAACTATATTATATTATACCTCCTTCATAGTCGTAATCATTAGATGGTTTCACTTGATCGGCTGGTAATGGTGGCTGATACCTACAAGATAATGCAACAAAATAATAACTACGAGGCAACCTTACAAGCAACATTTTTTATGAGCATGAATCAATCCATCAAAAATGTCCCAAAATTGATTAGATGTATGTTCTGCAGAAAGAAAGAAAAAGACACAAATATCCATTGGAAGTAAGAAGAGAGCGTCAAATGATAAATAACAAGTCCTCAACTATTAACTTCTCCATAATAGCTTTCCAGTTTTCAAGATCAAGTATGACGAAAAACATTGGGACAAGAGAGAGATTAAAAAGGTCATCTTAACAAGATCCTCGATAAAAATATTAAGACCATGAAATGTCCATATAATACAAAATTTGGCACTTCTACCCCTAACTATAACAAACCCGGGAAGAGAACAACAGAATACAGAGGACGATAAAATCAGCTACAGAATAAAATGCAAAAAGGCATATCAAACTCAAAACTCCAGGCGCAGAGCAACCAAGGCTTCTATATGATATAATATGCTATAATTATGGGTGGACAACTCAAGTACCTAGGGTAGTTTAACATAGAAGTGTACATAATTACAATATTGCTACAATATACTCCGTAGTATTTGATGTTTTTTGACAGATTTAGTGTTTTTTTTTTTTTTTTATTTATTTAATTTAAAGAAATTAATTTATTTATTTTTCTCTCCTTTATTACACACTTTTTCAACAACTACTTTCTTATAGATTTTACCTGGTTCATTCCGGATCCTTAATTCTATTTCGGTTTTTAAAAATCGTTTTAATCTTTTCTCTCGATTTAAATTTTAAGTTTTTATAAAAGAAAGACGAAATTTGATTTTAAAACCCCTAAGTTTACCTTGACTTTCCATTACATTTTCGTTCCCCCTTTTTGTTTTTCATCTTCCCTTTTTTATTCGCATTTTGAGGCGTACGTTCACCCATAGACGGTTCGAAAGGATGATTCATGTCAGCCGACCCCAAATCATTTTGGGATTAAGGCTCTGATGTTGTTGTTGTTGTTGTATACTCCGTAATAGACAACCACTAAGCATTATGATGATGAAAACACTTAGATACAAACTCACCCAACAGCAGATGTATCCAAATCATTCTTTGAGAGGATTATTGTGATCATTGAAACATGCCGAGTAGTTTCCAGGCTGCAACAATTGCATAAACATCAGTGAGCTGCAGAACACATTCAGCCTTTCCAAGCATATTTCAGTATCACGTATCAACATAGGCAACAAAACCATTGAAGAAACACTATGCTAAAAAAGGTAGCTATGGGAAACTTACGGAAGAAGACCTTCTTCGAGTGGCTCCCAAGTGTCAGTGATATCAGTGGAGCCAATTGATGTGACCTGGTGCAGACCAACAATTCTTCGCTGCATTTGTGAACACCAAAGTAAGATGAGAAAGGTCTTTCAAAGATCCAAAGAGCAAAGTATTATCAGAACAATTTCCAAAACAAAGAGTACCTTAATCAACTCCACGATTGTCACAGTCTTATTGATTGCTCTACCCATTGCCTTGAACACAATTTCATTGGCATTTTTCTCCTGCACAGGAAACATAGGACAAACAGAGAAATGTTAGCAGAAGAGCATCACATAACAGTGTATGCAAGATAGGAAACAAAAATTGAGAGGGGACAACACTGGGGATATCATAAAACTTACAGAAAATCAGAAACAAAAGCATAGGGGTCCGAAATTACACATCCAAACATTATGTAGATATAGCGGAAGATGTGATGCAACATTGCAAAGTGGTACGAGGTTGCTTGCAACGTATCAAAGTGAAAAGTCAAGCAAAGATGCCACAAGGAAGGTATTTCAGTAATACACATAGAGCTATATGTTGGATACTAAAGAAGTCTGGCAGCTTTTAATGCTTGATTAACCTAATTCTTCCTTCTTTTTCCTTTCTTTTACTTCATTTATATTAATACACACCTTGCGCCTGAGTATAATACAAAATAAAATGCAGACAAGAATTCCAAAAAAATTAAAATAGTCTATTATACCAAATCTACAAAGGAACTAACTTTAAAATCCTACACTCATAACATTCCATAAGTTCTGGACTGCTAGAGACAGCTTGTACCCTATTGAAATGGGTTACAAGGAAACAATGTAACCAAAAAACCACATTACTAATCAATACTCTCTATATACGCAGATTGCAGCTACAGTACCATAATCATATCCCATAACACGGAAACCCCAGAAAATTAACATCCCTCATTTTAAAAAGCAGCTTTTTCCGTAATTTTGAATCTTACTTTACCTCCGCCACATGCTCCTTCACTCCAAGGTCCATTGGCTAAAACTCCCCATATTCTCATAGCCAAAGGCATCCCAAACTCACCATTGCATTTACAATTTGCACCTAATTAATCCATAGTAATCCAAGCCTTGGTGCCTCACTACCATACCAACCACAAAATCACAAAAATTGCTCAAAACATCAAACAGTAAACAATTTCCTATATTCCAAACCAAATAACCACAACTTCCATACCTTTATCTTAAAAGCGCTAAAACTAATCAAGGCACAATCGGAAAATTCAAATTTCAGTACCACAACACTACTAAGCCGCTCTCAGAAGGGGGGCCTTGGTCACTACAAGTCACATTATCTCAGGAAAACACACAATCGCCGGTATTCACAAACTGCAATACCATAAATCCATAACAATAACCCAAACAAAAACCACACCCAAACGCGGTCGCTATCATAACAACGCATATCCAACAGTAACCACACTGGCCTGCACAGCGCACCTACCAAACCATCCCAAAACGCGTTACCACGTATCCAATTATTACCACACAAAATAGTCGCCTTACACACTAACCCTAAAAAAATTCCCCTTTTCGACGCCGGAAAATACAATATTCACAAATATTCCACAATATAACAACACAAAACAGTCATAATTAATAATCAAAGGTAGCAAACAAAACATTGATGAATAATTTACAAAAATAAAATTAATAGGGTTTATAAAGAAACCTGAAGAAGAGTCATGGCGTAAGTGATGTAACTACGCATACGACCTTGACTAGTAATCCTAATCTCGTTTTCATCAATCGGTGTCTCCACCTTCGGCTTCTCTACCTTGACGTATTGCTCCATTTATCTATCTATCTTCAATTCAATTAAATAAAAAAACACTTTTAGGGTTTTTAATCAATCGATTGATAAAAGAGGAAACGCAGAAATCGATTGAGAGAAAGAGGAAGAAGAAGAAGAAGAACCTGGAAGAAGAAGGAAGAGTGGCGTTCGGCTATGTAGAAATTGTGGTGAGGTTTGTTACTTTGCGCCCTAAGACTTGAAAAACTGCAGACGGTTTTTGTTGTCCTGATTTTTTTATAATAATGAAAAGATGGGCTTTTTGTAATTGTAAACTACCCTAAAATTCTGTAACCACCTGCTTCAGTTTTTGGTGCAATCCGATCTTATCTACTTACTTGCTTTTCTCGGGTTCGGGTTTTGTATTGCCGGTTGGGCCGGTTGGGAGGAGTATGTTAAAGGCGGTTTTATAAGTCTTTTGTAAAACAGTTTTTAAATAAAATATTGTAAAATCATATGCAAAAGACATTTTTTGCCCCCACACCACCCCACTTGTTGTTTGTCCTATTAGAAATGTGGTACTATTGTATTTGACCCGTCTTTAATTATAGACGGATATGTGCCGTCTATAATGAGATTTTGTGTTTATATATATTGTCATACCTTATTGTCTTTAATTTTGTTGGTCAATTGCAAAACACAAAATAATTAGTCCATTTACGTGTATACTAAATAACTCATTTTTTTTTTTGCTATGTTCGGATGTTCCAAGTCCGGCCCAAATCTTTGGTTTTTTTTCTTTTTTCTAAAAAATATGTTAGTATTAGAAGTTTTCGAATTATTGTCGTCATTGATACATTGTGTGTAGTTTGTTAAATTAATCTCTTGTTTAATTTGTTGGTTTTGATTAACGAGTGGAAATTTAGAGTAATTTGTTGGTTTTGATTAACAAGTGGAAATTTAGAAGGATATAATGAGTTGTTAAAGCCAGGAGCAATGGTAATTTGTCTACGCTAAGCAGCAAAGCCAAAGGGGTTGCAAAACTGCAAAACACAAATCTAACTCGTAGAAGTACACAGTAAGGACTAAGACGCGAGGTAATATGTCCACACTAAGCAGCAAAGCCAAAGGGATCGCAAAACTGCGAACCATACATCTAACATGTAGAAGTCCATTTTATTTTGCTTATTAAATACGGAAATACAAAGCATTATTTTACTAAGGTTCGATGTCAATTGACTTGATTTCGTGTTATTACATTACTTATGATCCACCAGTATCGAGGAGTATTGACATCGGTACCATACACTTCTTGAAGCTGAAATATAGCAGCAAAACATAAGATCAAGCATTCGACATATTCCAAGTCCTACATGGGCCGATAAATCCTGCCTCCCCTAGCTTTGATCAACGGATCAATGATCTTCCTCCATCCATTATAATCGATGGGAGACCCACCATCAGGCAACAAAAAGCCATTCACATAGAAAAACGGTGTTCCAAAGACCCCTCTTGAGCAGCCATACTGCGTATACAAAACAACGTTAGAGATCAGTATATGGATTAGAAACTGGTTGTGCTTGACATAAAGAGATTCCTTCCTAAACCGAATTGGAGAAGAGCTGAAGAGCTCTTAAACAGTTCAACGAGAGAAATGAAGGTTTGGAGTTTGTAATCTAACCTTGAATGAAACTCTGGTTTTTAGATCAGAGTTTCTATCTTTGAAGCCGGATTTGATAGCAGAATAGTGGGATTGACCTGCTACCTTTGCAGCAACTTTTGCAACACGGTCTACAACCTCAGACTTGCTAATGTTCGCCGTCTCTGAGTTGTAAAACTTCTCCTGCACACCAAACAGCAATGCTCACAACAAATGTATACTCTCTAAGGCTATACCCAAAACCCAAGCATCCAGGAGAAAGGATAATCAACGTGCAACAAAAAATCGCCATTCTGTATTACATTTGTAAACCAAGATGGCAGTACATCTCAAGTCAATGATCGAACAAAACACAGTAAGCCAATATATTTAGGTTTTACACTTTGTTACATAAAGGGTTGCGAAAGTTGGAAGTACTGTACGAAGTACAATTCTTTGTGTTTGTTAAGCCTGTCAACTTTCAAGCCAACATCTAGACATGTAGTACAGCGGAAACTCATTTAAGTATTGTCGCGAAAAGGAACTTACAATTAATCAATCAATCAAACAAAACTGTCTGGTAGTTTATTGGCTTCTGACATTTACCTAAGCATCAATCTCTTTACTTTTATATTGTACGGTCGAATAGTATACTTTCCAAATGGAACTTATGGTTGAAGTTAAAAGTAGAACCAATCATAATCATAATTTACACACCTTGCACCAACTACCAATTAAACTTTATTTAGCTTTAAGACGAATGCGTGATATTCCACTAAAATTCAAAAGCAAGGTTCAATAGCCATTGATAAAGAGAAGATTTTTACTTTCTAACAGTTCTAAAGATAAAGGAACATCAGAAATTCTGAAACAAAAGTCCCATTTTCAAGCAATTACACATGTATATGTACGTAACGTGCACACATCAATCTGTGCTAATCCTATCCAACCTTCCTAACAACCAAAGTGATACTCCGTATTAGCCTACACGAATGTAGGTTCAAGGTTTCAGATACTAGTAGTCGCAGAATGGTGCTGGCTCAGGCTAAATGATCAGACAACTGACGAATGCAATAAAAACATACTCGTACAACAAAAGAAATTCGAACTAGCCAGCTGATTTAGTAATATCCCAAGGACGAAAGAATACACAGAAATGAATTGGACCTGAGTCTTGAAGAAAGTTTCCCACAAGGGATAGGTTGCAGAGCTGTTTAACCCGTCAACAATGTGCAGCGCTCGAGAAGTAACAAATGCATTGTCATGGTACCTGTAAAACACAATCCAAACAGCATCACTTCACTAATACACAGTTTGTGAAGCGGAAAGTGACAAATAAGCCCCATAAGTTTAACACTATGTGCAAATAAGCCCCATAACTTTATATTTTAGTGCAATTCAATCCTCTTATAAAAAATCTGTAATATTAAAACATAAAAATTGAATTAACACAATTAATCAATAATATACTGACCCGTCAGCAAAATGGGTAGTAACTCATTGGTAAGACTGTGTACATTCGACCCCCTTTTGAGACACTGGGTAATGTAGAGTACATGTATATAATTCCGAATTTATTAGTGATCAAATCATATAAAAGCATATCATCTTTCATTTCATTAGTCTTTATGACAAAAACAAAACTAAATAAATGATCAAGACAAAAAGAAAACTTTTAAAACTCGGGAACCTAGCATTTCCTTTTTAACCACTAGACCAAGACGTCGTCAATAAACATAACAATACTGATTCTACATTAATAATCACGTCATCGGGCTTAGTAATTTGTGTTCAAGGAAAACAAACATTAGAAAAACGTAAAGAATTGACTGAGACACCCATAACTCAAAAAATGAAGCAAAAGAGAAAGGGATTGACTTACGGAAGAGGGAAAGGGTGAACAGTGAGAGAAACATGAGAAGCATAATGGTTTAGTGCTTGTTTCAAAGGAGGCCAAGCATCTCTTGAATCAGGGCAAACCGGGTCGAAAAATGCTTCGATTAGGATCTTACCCGGGTTGAATTCGGACTTCTTCCCATACACAAACCCATCAAATTGGGCAGAGCTTGATTGGGCTCGGACTACCCATTTTGCTGATGGGTCGGTTGGGAGATTTATCAGAAGTGATAACAAAAGAGATGGTACAAGGAGATGGAACACGTTCATTTTTCTGCTCATTTTTGGTAGTGTTTGTGGTTTCAAATGTGTCCAAGTTCAGTTTGTATTGAGTTGATGTGTGGTGAACATGTGGTATTTATAGGTCATCACTCGATTTTGTGTGACGGAAACTTCATCCCTTAATCATGAGGACATGGTTAAATTTTATAGATTTTTATGTTAGTTATTTTTCTCTTCGTAAAAAGATACTGTATTTATTATTTTATTTTAAGTTAGTGGTTATCTCTTTGTGAGAACTGAGAAGACACCTATTTACGCTTTAAAAAAGTATTTTGTTTATTACTCTTTTTAACTTATTTTTTTTAACGAATTTATAAATTGTTTTCCAAATATAGTTAAGGTTATATTGAAAGGTAAAATGTCAAATAATAGGAAAAAGATCGTGTAAAATTAAGGGGATAATCTTCATAATGATTTAGGACTTTAATTATACAAAAAAAAGATTACTTTATGATTTAAAGAGTTATGACTAATCATGATCACAAATTCTCATTTAAGACGGAATGATGATGAACATGGATGAATGTTGACGGAAAAGCATACTAAAGCCTAAAAGCGACATTCATGTAGTTTAACCATGCGTCATAATTTGACCAAGTTCTCCAATCCCCTATATACTAAATGAATAGGAAAAATTTAAAGTTTTCCCGCCTAAAATATTTTCCCTATTTTGATATAATCTCTTATATTCTTTCCTATTTCAATATAGTTCCTTATTTAAGATTTGATTCTAGGTTTTTTTGATGATAAAAACTTCGTTCTCGAAAAGATGAGTTGTAGCTAAAAGATATGCTATTAAAAAAGTTGTAAAACAATATTATTAAATCTGTGTAAAAACGTTTTTTTCATTAAAACACATATTTCATGTTTTGAGTATTACTTAAATTGTTTTTTTTTTCTCTCAAATCAAAATACAATGATGAAAAACGTTAAAAAATAATGAATTGTCAATTTATACTCTATAAATATAGTATACTAAAAGGTAAAATTCTATAAATACCGTGCATGCAGCACGGGGCCTATACTAGTTTCCATAAAATGGAGTAGGAGTTTCTGTTTTTTCGGATATGATTTTTTGTATGAGATTAGATATCGTGTTTTCTTATTATCGAAGAAAAATAGGTCAATTACAAAGTTCAAACAATACCAATCGTTGGTTGGCGCAGTGGTAGCATGGGGCTGCGCTTGGTAGGGAGGTCTGCGGATCGATCCCCCACAACTGCGATTGGGAGGGGTTTAAATACCGTAATCCTTGGACACGCCCCGAAATCCGGATTAGTCGGCCCAATGTGGTTCGGATTACCGGATGGTTTAGACCAAAAAAACAAAGTTCAAACAATCAACAAGAAAATTTAGCGACGATTTAATTTAGCAATTTTACGACAAGAGCTTCTCTCTTCATATGAGACAATAAAATAATCAAGTTATACTTAGAAAATAATTTAAATATAATATGATAACTTTCAAAATAGATAAATACTCGTATGACTTATGAACTTAAAAATCTGAGTTACATAAGTCTCCTACAAAGTCTTGCACAAAGAGACAGTCTTAACGTCCTCACAAAGAGTTAAGAAATAATGACCAAAGTTTGTCAAGTTTTTTATCATTTCAATTTTGTTTAGTTTAACAATAATATTTTACCATTATACTTGTAGGTAATTAAAATTCTTCCTTTGAAACATCATTTCATAAAATTATGGGTTATTTCATAGGAATAATCCTTCCTATGGGTGGTCTGCATTAATTACTCCATCCTATCAATAATTCCAATTAAATCCAACCTATACACCATACCTTCCCATATAATGATCTAAGGTAACCTAGCTACCTACTCATAAGGTCATACAAAAAAAAAAAAAAAAACTAAAACTAATAAAACAATACTAAATTCTAAAATCAACAAAAAAAAACTCTCTTTATCTCTTCCCTGTCCTCTTCTCTCGGCTCTCACTTCTTCTTTATCCCACCAAACAAACGCCTACCATATTCATCACCACTTGATTCCTCTTTTCCGATCATCAGACACCCTACAACCACACTTCACCATTATACAAAAATCGACCACACAATACCCAACATCAATGACGACGGTGTGTCAATTAGTGGTAATAAATTCCATAGCTACAGACCTCGAAGGCCTCTCCACCGAAGCTCTTTATGGTTATCTTTATTGTCGTTGTTGCCATGATGGTGTTCCGAAACGCCAGGAGAGAAAGAGAAAGCGGCAATTTGGGTGAAATAATTGGCGTCGAATCGTTAATTAGTCAATATAATTATGAAATGGAGAGTAGGGATTTTGAGGTTGGTATTTTTAGGGGTCTGATATCGGATATATGAGCTATGATGTCGGAAAATTGGGGGCTTAAGGTTAGCAATCGAAATCGTATGAGAGCCAAAGGACGAGGAAGGATTCAGGGTAAAAAAACGATGAGGAGGTTACAATTAGGTGGGGTCATGTGTCGATGGTGATGAGGAGAAAACAAGGGAAGACGGGGAGTGTGAAGGACGGTGGTGGTGGCACCAGAAGGGAACAGAAGAAGTGTGGAGGGTGGAGCCAAGGAAGGCACTTTTAGTGTCGGTGGGAAGAGGGAGAGTTAGGAGCAACAGGCGCCTTTGAGGAACAATGGGGGTGGGGAGGAGTGGTGGTGCTGATGGTGGTTAGGGGATAGGTTATTTAAAATAATGTCGACGGTACAGGAGGGGGTGGTAGAGGTGGTCGGCAAGATGGTTGTTGCGAGGTAGGCTTTTGGATGGTGGATGGGTGAGATGTGTGTTTTTACAAAAAAAAAGGGAAGGAGATGATAAATTTAAGAGTTAAATAAAGAGGGAGGAAAAGGTTACCTGATACAACCGGTCAAAAAATCGAGTGAGTTTGTTATTGGAAGATATGATGTATAGGTTGGATTTAATTGGAATTATTGATAGGATAGAGTAATTACTGCAGACCACACATAGGATGGATTATTGTTATGAAATAACCCTAAAATTATTTGTAAATTTTGACATAGTTTGAAATTAAATAAAGCGTTCTATTGAGAAACAAACTTTAATTAAAAGACAGTTGAAGGCTAAAATTTGTGACAATATATAATGTTCCGAATTTCTTTATAGCCTAGTATTTAGTGGATTTTTCTCAGCATTAAATCATTATGGCGTTATTCTATTTTTTTTTTCAACAATTTGTGTGAAAACTTGAAAAGTAAGGCCCTGTTTTTTTAAGTTTAATAGAGCTGAATTGGAGTGAGTTGAATGGAACTGAACTAAGTTAAAATTTGCTGAGATGACTAGAGCTAAATAAGATGAGCTGAATTGAACTTAACTTAAAGAGCTGTTTGGTCAAGCTTTACAAGTGTTTTTGTAACTTAAAAAGTAGAAGTTGCGTCAAACACTATTTTTTTAGGGATTTTAAAACTAGTTTTAAAAAACTAAAAACTATGGACTAAGAAATAATAACCCCTAAAAGTAGAAATAGCGAATTGGCGTTTCTACTTCTACTTCTACTTTTGTTTACACGATAATTCATCACATGCCAAAAACAAGTTGTTCAAAAATTTTGGCCAAGTATATTAAACTAATGAAAACAATTTTTTAAAAAAATTAGGCCAAATACTCACAATTTTTTTTTTTGAGAAGTAGTTCATAAAAAGGCTCATTTTAAAAAGAAAAAAAAATCTTTTTTGCATAAACAAGGTTGAATAGCCCCTAAATTTTATTATGACGCAATTTTATGTTAAATACGTCGAAATTAAGCCTAAAAGAACTAAGCCTAATTACTTTGACCTGAGAGATAGTCTCTCACTAACATTAATGAGAGACAATTAATAATTGCACTAAAAACCATCTAAAAAAGGAATAAATAAAAATAATAACTACCTCTTAGAAAAGAGATTTTTGACTAAACATTAGTAAGAGACCGTCTCTTTTAATAATTTGTGAACAAATAAACACTTACGCGTGGCAAATTTGTTTATAAGTGGCAATTATGAGGCAGTGGTCATTCAAATGGGCCATGCTAGTACGGTTACTAATGCTATCGTTGTAGTGGTAGGTGTGACCGCTTCGAAGGGCCTTGTTGCTAATAAAAGCGTAATTTGGACCAAATTTGTATTCGATTTTTTTTTTTTTTTTTTTTTGATAAGGTAAAGAAACTAGGTTAATCAGAATCAACCTATAGCATCCTCTCGGATGTGAATGGTAAACGAAAGCGAAAAACTTTCAAAATACCAAAGAAAATCATAAAAACATAAAGAAAAAATGAGGGCAAACAAAAACTCAAACAAAAAAGATTAACTTTTCAAAAGCCCATGAGACAATTTAACTTTAAGAAAACTAAAACAAACAAGTCTAGAGATCTAATTAGGCCCTGTTCTTTTAGACTGAAATTGTCTGAACTGAACTGAACTTAATGGAGCTGAATTGAACTAAATTGAACTTAATGGAGCTGAGCTGAACTGAACTGAACTGAACTGAACTGAATTGAATTGAACTGAACTGAACTGAACTGAACTGAACTGAAATTATAATAAAAAGATTATATTAATATTAATAATAATAATAATAATAATAATAATAATAAATATTATAATAAAAATAATACCAATAATAATAATAAATATTATTATAATATTATTCATTAATAATAATAATATATTAATATAATCTAATAATAATAATCTAATAAGATATATAAAAAATAAGATATTATTATAATAATAAATACAGTAATAATAATAATAATATATTAGTAATATAAATGATAACATTATTAATAATAATATAATATATTAATAATAATAACTAAAAAATAAATAATAATAATAATATTATAATAATAGGTCTAACATAATAACTTATTAACATAATAATATTAAATATAATAATAATAATAATAAATATGTGATTAATAATATTAATAATAATGAGTATATTAATAAAATAATAAATATAAAATAATAACTTATTAATATAATAATATTAAATATAATAATAATAATAATAAATATGTTATGCATAATATTATTAATAATAAATATATTAATAAAATAATAAATATAATAGAATAATAATAATAATAATAATAAATGTATTAAATATAAATATAATAATATAACAATACGAATTAATTATTAATAAATATAATAGTAACATAATAAATATAAAAATAATATAATAATAATAATAATAACAATAGTAAATACATTAATATAAAAATAATAATGATATCAATAAGAACAATATTAGTAAGGTTGAAATAAATTGATATGAACTGAACTGAACTGAACTGAACTAAACTGAACTGAACTGAATTGATCTGAACTGAACTGAACTGAACTGAGCTGAGCTGAACTGAACTGAACGGAGCTGAACTGAACTGAACTTATTAGAACTGAAATTAAGTCCAAAAGAACAGGGCCTTAGTCTGTACAAGATTCTACCCGAACCGGCAAACCGGAAAGAGTCAGATCGGACAAAAAGGTATGCTGTCCAACTTCCAGTCATGCTTTAATGGCGTTAAGCTGCAAAGCTTCGACATTGAAACGCATACAAATAAAATAATAGACACAACGAATTTCAATTGTCGGTCCATTGGTAATGTCTACGGGTTTGCACCAGACCTCTGGGTCGGTCCGGACCGGTCTCACCTATAACAGGTCCGGTTTTCGGGTTGCATTAACAGGTCTCCAGTGCGAACCGGGTCGGTCCGGTTTAAACCTTTGAACATACCTGGACGAAAATGCAAGAATAATGAAAGAAGGTTTTCAGAAAAATGGTTACAGATCTTCATAAAGCTATTGTTTTGTTCTAATCAATCAACAGATAATAGATCTAAAAAAGGTCTATTTAAAATTCTTGATTTATACCATCATTCTTAAGATATTATGACTCAAAAAGCTCTCTTATGCTAAATTGGGGAGCAAATAGAGTCAAATCTTATAAATGTAAAAATCAAGGAATTTTGCTCAAGAAATTTCTAAAGAAAATGATGAAGATGAAGGTCTAGATGGGAAAGAAAACCAATGAAGGAATTCAATACCTATAATTCATTTTTGGGTTTTTTTTTTCTTTTTAGAGAACTCCCTCTCTCTAAATTTAGAGAGAGAGCCATTTTTTTTACGGAAATTTCCCATGGTACCCTCGAACTTTGGCAGATTACACATGGTACCCCTCATTTTAAGTTTCTACACATGGTACCCCTGTATTTACCTTTTTCTTTCCTGCATACCCTTAATGGACTTTCCGTCATAACACCGTTAGTTTACATCTTTAAACACGTCATTACCTCTTGCTTTTACCCATAACACATATTTTAATCCCTAATCTTCATCTTCTTTCTTTACATCTTCAAACCTAATCTCACTTATCCCCTCTTCCACCACCACCACTATTACCACACCACCACGGGCGACCCACAACCACCACAACCAACGACACCATACAATCCCACCACCACCACCACTGATGACGCCCTCTCACCGGCGACGTATCTCTCTCTTCTTCCTCATCGGCGACACGTTTTAGACCCACGACACCACCTTTAGACGACCAGATCTGGTGTCTTGAAGGGAGGGGAAAGAGTTTTCATGTTTCAAGGACGGATTTTGTGGTGTTTTGTGTGGTGATTATGGAGGTAAGTAGTAATTTTAAAGGGTAGAAGAAAAGGAATTTTATGTGGTTTGTTGGTAAAAACGTCCAATTGAGGTTTTCTGAATAGGCTCTCCTTCCCATTTAATTTCCTCAGATGAATGATTAACCTTTCTTGGCTTGCTGGCTTGGCTATTTTCTCAGTCTTGTCAACAGAGGCATTTTCTTTTTCTATTTCTTATTGCTCCTCTTCAAGATCTTCTTCCACGTCTTCCTCTTTCACTTCAACCATGGCTATGTCCTTCAATTCCTCAGGAGAATAATTTGAATAAAACTCTCCCCATATTCTGTTAATTAATCTAGTGGTTTTAATGGTGGCTGGTTTATCTGTTTAACGAATTGGTGGGAGGGAAAGAGGAAAGAGACGGCAGTGATAGGTTTTGGACTGGTTTGGCAACGTCGGCATGGTGGCGTCGACGTGGTGGTCAAGGAGGGCGGGGTAGGTGGCGACAATTAAGAAGAAGATGATGATAATGTGTGGTTTGGGAATTTAGATATTAAAGTTAGTTTAGTGTATAATATGAAGGATTAGTGTATTAAATAACCAAAAAAAAAAGTTATTAGTCAGATAAGTAACGGAGTGATGACGGAAGTTTGGCAAAGGGTATTTTGGGAAGGAAAAATGTAAACACATGGGTACCATATGTAGAAACTTAAAATGAGGGGTACCATGTGTAATCTGCCAAAGTTCGAGGGTACCATGGGAAAAAACCATTTTTTTTATTCTCGAGTTATGGTAAATTTGTATTCGAATTGGATTGATCACAAAGACAACTAAATTTTTCGGGTTGAAATATCTCCCTTCATAAGGTTATTTTCGTCTAAAACTTTCAGATCACTACTACAGATACAGGCTATAACAACAGGTAAAAACCGTTGTTAAAGCGACAGTTGTAACAGCTATTTACAACAGTTAGGTTATTTACTAAAACCGTTGTGGAAATTATTTACAACGGTTAAAAGCCGTTGTTGTTGCGAGTAAGTCGTTGTGAAAAATTTGACAAAATTTTGGTGGGAAAGATATAACAACGGTTATAATATAAAAAACCGTTGTTATATCTTTCCCACCAAAATTGTGAAGACTTTTAACAAGGATTATATTTAAAAAAACCGTTGCTAAAAGTAACTGTGAACCCCCGCGGTTATACAAAAGAATAAACATATAATTAACAGCGGAAAATATGTAAAATTTTAAAACTTTGAGGCATGGCCGTGGAGTTCACTGAAAACCTTTGAAAACTATTTAACCTAATTATTACTTTTACAAAATAAAAACATAATACGAATAGAAATATGCAAGGGATCTCGGATCCCTCCAAATTTAAGAAATGTAATAACGAATGATAATTAAAAGGATGTATCGTTGCCTCAACAACGTTCGCTAGCCACTCGTCTTGTAACCCCCAGCATATAAAACCGCGTATAACACCGACATGTCACCTGTCATTCATAAAAATGAATGCCACGGTCAGTGAGGAGTAATTCAGGTGTCTTACCAGCCGTATTACAATGTAATAACGTAAGTACAACACAAAAGCCATCAGCTTATCAAACATACAACATAGAAAAGATAAATAAAATCATGTGATAACGGAACTTACACCTTTCAAAACGTGTCCCACTTTACTACGATCAAACACGACATCGTAGTAAAGGAAGCACGAGGACAACTCATGACCAAAATGACGTATTGGACTGCCGTCAATGTACAAATGCTAAATCAACCATAAAGAGTAAACCACGATCTCCTGGTAGGACAGCTAAATAGCATCACGCTCTCGGGATACAACACATACCCCGACAATCATCGGACTACAACACATAACCGATATAAGCAGTCCTAGCTTAAGTACAGTACCGGCCTTTCGGTAACCCGACACTATACTCTCGGAATACAACACGTATCCGATTCAACGGCTACGGTAACTTCCCGTAACCTGAGACTCGTAACCGGGCTACACCACATAACCACGGCCGAGTAACTTTAATCCGGCCACCTAATCCACGACACGTGAATTAGGATCCGAATTGAAACGATCGTAACAAATGAGATTGATTACCACTAGTATAGAATGACAAACACACTTAGACTCACTGTACTTACATATCTAGCATGGACTAACCATACAATACAAAGGTGGAAACAACCACGAAATACGGGAATGAGAATAAACACACTTAAATATGAAAATACCACCATGTATTGGCCGACCAATCTATCTAGCATCTCGTACCTGTTCCAACATAATTAAAGTACATATACGACCCATAATGCTTACTGTCTCACTTGCAACACAGTACAAATATAGCAAGACAATTCCACAAAATAATATACCATTTTCTTTTATCAAAACCGCATCCAAAACAATCCTTACTTGCCAGTATACGCCGTCTCAACAATACAATACTCTAACTAGTATCCGACAATCTCTACATGTAAATATAAACCGTCTCAACTATACAACGGACTAACTATTATCCAAAAACGATCCTTACACGCCAGTACACACCGTCTGAAATATACCACAACTAAACAAAATCCCAAATAGCATCCCAAAACAATCCCTACATGTCAGTATACACCGTCTCAACTATAAAAGACAACAATTAGCATCCAAAACAATCCATACATGTCAGCATACACCGTCTTAAATATACCACTTACTAGCTAGCATCTCAAATGATCCCTACAGGTCAGTATACACCGTCTCAATCATCTCCACATATCAGTATACACCGTCTCAACTATACAACTGACTAATTAACATCCATAAGGATCCCTATATATAATTATACACCGTCTCAATTATAAAACAGACTAACCAGCATTCGAAATAAACATATTTTACAAGTAATATCGAGTAACCCGTCATCGTTACCTTTTTCCGATCGAACTAGTCCTTCATGACTAACAAATCTTATACAAGACCGTCTATCTTAGCATCTACAACCGTCTTATAATAAATAAAGCTGAAAGTATAAATTGGGTTTGTAAAAATACATGACGAAAATGAATTTTACTTACAACGGATTGTCAGGAACGATGAAAGCAACACTATGGAACGAAAATCATTGATAACGGATGACAAACGGAGTGGCAAAATCAATTTAAAATTAAAAAAAAAGAAACAGAACGAAAAAGAAGAAAAAGGAAGGGAGAAGAAGGAATGATTCGTGAAAAATGAGGGAGCAGTTAGCTAGCTAGCTATTTATTATACGTACGTTTCTTCATCGTTAAGAAATTTCGCTAATTTTTAAAACCGTCTCGAGTTAAATAAAACCGATTTAAGAGAGAGTCCCAAAAATGAAAAGAAATTAATAATAAAGAAATTTAATGAGTGAAAATAAAACAAACTCGGCTAGTTAACGGAATTAATACGAAATCACTTCGAATCAGACTTAGCGGCGATTTTTACTGAATTAGCGGATTTTAAAGATTTTTGCTAATTTAACAGAACAAACTCGAAATAGCTAACTGAACGATTCTTCTCAGATCCGTCTGGAGCCCACTTAACTCGACTTCGATAAAACGGACTCGAGAAAGAAACAAAATTTATTAAATAAATAAATAAAAAGTCAGCTAAACAACTTGAGTTGACTTTTAAAAGAACTTATTAACGATTATTAAATTTAACGTAAAAATTATAATGAAATTAATTAATTAGCCGAGAAAATAAATATATAAATCGTTAACCAACGTAATTAAATACCAAGTAGCAATTAAAATAGTTTATCCAACTTAATAAAATACGGGGTGTTACAATCACCCCACCTTTAAAAAGTTTCGTCCTCGAAACTTGAACTAGAAAAACAAAACTCAATGAAAAGACAATTAGTCTTAAAAGATGTCTGTTGACAAAAAGGATACAAAAATAAAAGTTAAAACCAAAACAATCATTTAACAAGTTTTCATGAAAGGTTTATAACATTAGTCTCGCCCGATTGAACGATCGAGTGCCCGTCGCGAACAAGAACTCAGTCGGTCCAATTACAAGACAAGCCAAGACAAGCCGAAACAAAACTTAAAATTAATGTGTTAACAAGTGGTGAACAAGGTATTAGACGTCTCCAATAACAGGCTAAATCATTAATCCAACGTCAAAACAATTGAAACTTCATATAAAATCTCAAATTTATATATAGTGAAAATTTACATTTGGTAAATCACATTTGCAAAAACAGATAAAAATGTGTAATACAATCCAAAGATAAAGCAAAATTTTTAATTTAAAGGAAATGACTTCTCAAAATTCTAATATTGATTAACGAGAAGTAGTATAAACTGAATCGTTGGGAAAAGGAAAAGTAAAGAAACAATGATTAAATTGACACAAATTCTCCCTTGTGACGGAAATACCCGTCGCAAACTTGCGACGGGTCAATTACATACCATATTAATCGCGGGTCGGGAAACATGATACGGACAACTCACTGTTGCTCATTTATTGCATGCTGTACGTGTGTGTACTTTGCATGACACTTATTGTCAATTATTTGCAATAAGTCGTATTTGCCTTTAATGCCAAATTTTTGTCATAAATGCCATATCTCTCTCATTAATGCTACTCTCCTTCTTCCTTCTCCTGCGTCTTCTTCTTCAGTTCCAAATTGTGATCCTCCCCATTCAAATGAGTCTATTGTTCAACATTTTTAAGAAACCCCAAAAAAACAAATACCATTAAAATCTTGCTTGTGTTCAAAATTATATATGCGTCTTCAAGTCAATTGTCAAAATTTACATTCTTAATATCTCAAAAAACTTCCGATCAAATCAATTGTCAAAATTTACATTCTTAATATCTCAAAAAACTCCCGATCAAAATAATGGCTGACGAAAATGGAGCCTTAATTGACGTTACTATGGTGGACGAAGATGATGATTATGTCATAATTCAAGGAAGGTTGACGGATAATAGTAAAGGTATGTATAATTAGGACACATTTTTATAAATTACAACAGAATGTTCACATTTATTTCACAAAGGTGTTTAGTTTTGTGGCAAATGTCAACTGTCAACTAGAATAAGGCATATAATGTAAAATGTAGTTGTTGTGTTGTATTTTATTCATGTCTATACTTTTTATTCTGATGTGATCCACTTAACTAGATTATGGAAGTTCATATAAATACACATGTTGGTATTCAGAAAGGTCTATACTTTTAGTTCAAATGTTACCATGTCAACTATAGTAAGACAGATATTGGAACTTGCAATTGTTGTTTAGTATTGTATTGATGTTTATATTTTCTTGGCAAATGTCACCCTGTCAACTAGACTACCTCAGTTTGCAATTGTTGTTTAGTACTGTAAAGATGTCTATACCTTTTGGGCAAATGTCACCCTGCCAATTAGACTATCTCAGTTGTCACAGTACTGTATTGATGTCGATACCTTTTGGGCAAATGTCACCCTGTCAATTTGACTATCTCAGTTTGAAATTATTGTTTAGTATTGTATTGATGTCTATACCTTATGGACAAATGTCACCCTGTCAATTAGACTATCTCAGTTGGCACTTGTTGTTTAGCATTGTACTGATGTCTATACCTTTTGGGCAAATGTCACCTTGTCAATTTGACTATCTCATTTTGAACTGACATAATATAGTTAATTTCTGTTTATATTTTTTGGGCAAATGTCACCCTTTGGACTTCACTATCTAAATTCATTTAAATGCACTTGCTCTTTTGTATTTGATCAGTGGCCATACTCTTTTATCTAATGTAACCGCGTCAACTTCATTAGGTACTAATTTTTCCAAGTCACTATCTGGGAGGACAGCAGATAAATGGGAAGAGATCTACGAGATGTATCGGAAACACTCACAGGCTGTTGGTTTCAGCATTAGGAAAGCCACTTCTCGTAGAGCAAACGGGCCTGGCACACCTGAAATCGAGAGATACTTTGTATGCTCATGTGAAGGAAAACATGAGAATGGTTTACCTCAAATTGCTCTTAACCAATCTAGGAATGCCGCAATCACGCGGTGCGAATGCAGAGCTGGCCTAAGATCGCAATTAAACGAGGATGGGCAGTGGGAAGTATTGCAACATATCACAGTTCACAACCATGCATTGACCCCCACGCAGTGGCAGCAGCATCACAGATCTGAAAGGCGAATAAGTGATGCAAAGGCAGAGACTATTAGGGCTCTGACATAAGCGTTAGTCCGCCCATCTGTACAATACAAGGTGGCGACTGTTGCAGCGAGAGGTGAAGCATTTGTGGGACACACAAAGAGGGATCACATAAACTTTGTGCACAGGCTGAAGAGTAAAGCGATTGAGGGCGGTGACGCAGCTACACTTGTTAATATTTTAACGAAAAGACAAGCGGAAGACCCTGGTTTCTTCTTCCGTGTGCAATTCAATGAAGAAGGGAGGCTATGTCACCTATTCTGGTGTGACTCAATGATGAGGGAGGATTATCGATTGTATCATGATGTACTTATCTTTGACACAACGTACCGCACCAATAGGTACAATCTTATATGCGGTGCCTTTATCGGTATAAACAACCACTGGTCCAATGTGATGTTTGGGTGTGCTTTTATATCGGACGAGAAAGAAGAATCATTTCAATGGTTGTTCAACGTGTTTAATGAAGCTATGGGTGATGATCTCCGTCCTGTCACCATTTTCACCGACCAAGACAAAGTGAAGAGTCTATTGATCCAAAATACTCAAGAGGGGGGTGAATTGAGGATTTAAAACTTTTTGAAAGCTTTTTCGATTATACTAATGTAATTGATTATTTAAAGTTTATTGATTAAACTTTAACTAATCGACTAATGAAGGTAAACGTAATAAACGAAACAAACGAAAGAACGAAGAGACACAGGGTTTTGAAGTGGTTCAGTTTCACAAGTCGAAACCTACGCCCACTATTCTCGATTAATAAATTTAGTACCTTTCTACGGATTACAAATTTACTAACCCAACTCGTACAACTAACTCTAGCTGTAACTCAATGAGTACCGTTAAATACTCGAGTGACTAACTTACGTTAATAAGAAAGCACTAATGATTCTAACAAAGGTTCACGTTAATGAACAAGTTAAGAATTCAACTAAGCACTATTATCTTATAACGATAAATGAAGAACGAGTATGCGAGTTTTATGACACACGATCTTTCAAAATAGCAAATCGGTTTTTCTGTTTAAAACACACGGTTTTGCTTGTAAAATTAAAATTAATTTTTATGCTTAAGGTCTCTATTTTTGATGTTGTAAATAGCAAAATATTTATAGGAGAAGGAAGAGTAGGCTACACGGTTTTGTCAAACCCTAATAGCCGAAATAATAAGATATAAAAACAAATTATATCTTCTTATTATCTCTTTCCTAAAAGCTTTAAAAGATAATAAAGAATATTCTAAAAGATAGAATATAATCTTTCCAAATATGATCTTTTACTATAAATTCTAAGATTATGATAAGATTTCCTAAAACAAGAATATCTTTTACCATAAACAAATATATTAAGTAAGATATATAAGATATGTAAAGATATTATTATAGAATAAAATCTTTACCTAATATACCCTAGGTAACACGAGATGTCACGGCTCATGTGCCTTGTGACTCGTGCAAACCCTAGTCTTAACATATGATTAGAATTTAGGTTTTAAAAAGGCTATACAGAAACCCTAATTAGTAGCAAGGTCCAACTCATAAGTTGATCCATCAAGACTACCAATTAACGTTTACTATAAAACCGGACTCCTCACTAAACCGGGCTTTATTATATAAACACTTTTATTAAAACATTTAAAACAAACTTTAAACAATTAAAAAATAATTTTCGAAACAATTATAAGTCGTGTATAAAAACTCAAAGATTTCAATGTTATAGTAGAAGATCACTATAACATTGAGCTCTTTTACTAGTAATGTTATAGCCAAAAAGCTTATAACTTTACTAATCAAGAAACTCATTCTTGATTACCATTATAAGATAATCACCTATATTATTCTAATCTTCAAGGAGATCTTCGAGTATAGGCTACGTCATCATCCAAGCTTGATTAATCTTTAGACGAACTTCGTCTTCACATAGTTCTTGAATGAATCTTGAATTGTTTGATCTTGAACGAAGGCTTGGATTTCTCACGCAATTGTCACAATCTTCTTTGTTGCTCGTAATAGATTAGTTCTAAAATACTTAACAAACGATTACATGCAACAAGTATATAGAATGTAAAATACCTTGACATCATCAAAACATTAACATATAAACTATATGGTTCAACAAATTCCCCCTTTTTGATGATGGCAAGTCTCCTAAATTTGTGACTAAGTAAAAAGTTCCCCCTCAATATAATACCGTTATCTTGATAATAAATATTTAACGCAAGATCACGACGATTTTTCAGAAACCGAACCTTAAGAACTTTAAGAGACAATTGGTCTTGACAAGGAGCAAGCTTAGGTAGATGCTTACTATAGACGTTCTTTCCCCCTCTTGACATCATCGAAAAGTTAAGAACAAATGAAAAATGACTAGAATAATATAAGACGATACAAGAGATAAAACGTCATAGGAAATAGTAATAACACGCAAAAACTATAAGCATCCAAAAGATAATGATCATACAAACTAAGAATTAAACATGTTTAAAGCCGAAATGGGCCGAATGAACACATGTCTAATGAAACACTTGGGACATAACCACAAGCGCATTGCCAAAATGGGCCGAATAAGAAGTTTGATTAACACACCATGAAAAGAAATAAAAAGAAAGCTAATGAAGGTAAGGGATAATAATGGTAAGGCAGGGAGATCAAATGTTACGGGTCTTATACGGGTTTACGTAGTCGGGCCTAGTACGATGCTCTAAGTCATCAAGACGGTCAAACGAGCTTCGAACCAGCTGAGAAAGTGTACCAATGCTCCTCTCAAAGTTAAGCACTTTCAAGGAAAGAGATTTTGTGGCCTCCAACGTAAGAGCTTGATCACCCGCCATGGCTTTCCCGTGCATCACCAAAGCTCCACCCTAACTCGTAAGGAAGGTGAGACGATCACCGTGTGGGAACACTTCCCCATGAATTGCCTTCAACTCCCTCTCAAAACCCGCTAACCTCTTGTCCACTTCCTCCATCCAAGAGTACACCCGAGTAGCATCCAAGCCCGAGTCTAAAGACCGAGATGGTCCAACCCGTGACAACACCGTAGCCAGATTAGTCGAATGCTCCTCGAATTTCTCCATTAAACCACTCATAAATCCCTCCAACTTTGACTCGATAGCTCCTAAACCCAAATCCACCGTGGGTTTCTCAACATCTTTTGCAAGAAGCAACTCGGGCACTAACACCGTAACTGTCAGGCCCCACCACTCGTTTTATTTCCAACAATCTAGACACCCACATACCATAAGGCAAATCGATAGTGGTGCTCAACTTCTCCTTAGTTACCGTAAGACTCGTCTGAATTATACGGTGCAAGACAACACTACCCAAATTCACCTTCTGACCTTCCAACCAAGAATAGACCATTATAGCTTCATAACTCGACACCTTATCACGGCCTCCTCTCCTCGGCACCACTGTGTTCCATAAAAAGTTCAAGAGAAACTTGATTTTTGCCGAGAGAGGACGAACCACGATATTACCTCCCTCCGTCATCTCCTCAAAATACTTCTTTACCAACAACTCCTTTTCACTCACAACATTAGACCACTCAAGACTCGGATTTAATTCAATTCCTTCATCGGGAACCGAAAAAGCAGAGCAAAAATCCGAAACAGAGACCGTCACATCCACGCCATTAACAACCGCATACAAGACTACTTTCTTAATTGAGACACTAGCAAAGAATTGAACCACCTCAACTGGGTAAACAGGACCCGAAAACTGACTAATGTGGCTCCGCCCTTGAAAATCAAGAAAATTAACAAAGAAAGCAAGAGCGGGAACACTAACCAACCAAGATTTCGGATAGTACCTACCACCATGAATGGAATACCTCAAAACTCGATTAACTACGATGCTTTCATCATGAGTAAGCCGAACACGATTTAACCCTTCCTTGGTCGCGGCTTTTGAAGCATCCCTAAGCAAGGTACGAGCAACACCATTCCGAACTATCACCTCGGGTTCCTCCACAGCTTCACTATCATCAACAACTACTTTATTTTTACCCTTGAAAAGACGACGTCTTTTGCCTTCGGACACCGATTCGTCCCGACTACGAAACAGGGGCGAATTTTGGTTTGGTTGTGGTGAAGGACAATTAATGGAACGAGGATCATGTGGTGGTAGAGGTGATGTTTGGTTAGGAAAGGGGCGGTTTTGGTGGTGACGGGTTGAGGATCGGGTATTTTTTGCATGAGATGGATTCATGATGATGGTGATTGTTGAAAAAGGAGGTGATGGTGATGGTTTGAGTAAAGAAGATGAATTGTGATGATGGTAAAAATATGAGAGAAAGAAAAGTATGCAAGTGGGGTTGGGTGGACGGGTAACACGCAATAAGGAGGGTAGAAATAGGTGTAGGCTAGGTATAGGGTTAACAAGTGGAGGTCAATTATGGTAAGTGTCTTTAATTAGGAATAGGTATTATGATAGGTATAGGAATTTATGGTGATAAGACAAGAATTAGGAAATTGATTTTATGTAGGAAGTATGAGCCGTGTATAGGAGAGCTATTTGGAAGATTTTTATGAATTGGAAAGATAAAAATATGGTGTGTTTTGTTTATTGTGATAAAGAATAAGTTTGTATAACAATTAAATTCTAAATAACAAATAGAATTTTATGATAACAAATATTTCTATAAACGAAATTATTCATGCAACGCAATATACGGACACAGTCATACAATCTTAACTTAACTAGTCAGTCATAAAAAGATTGAACAAATATAGAAGCTTAGGTACCACCAATTAAACCAATTTCCAACCGTAAAGTCTCAAATCGTTCTCTAGCTAATGATTTTGTCAAAATGTCTGCCCATTGTTTTTCAGTACTACAAAATTCAAGTTTTATATTCCCCTTCTCAACATGGTCTCGTATAAAATGGTGTCTTATTTCAATATGTTTGGTACGTGAATGTTGTGCGGGATTTTTAGAAATAATTATCGCACTAGTATTATCACATAAAATAGGAATACATCCTACGTCAACACCATAATCACGTAATTGTTGCTTAAGCCATAAAAGTTGAGTACATACCAGTCCTGCAGCAATATATTCGGTTTCAACAGTTGAGAGAGCAACCGAATTTTGTTTCTTCAAACCCCACGTGATGATACACGGTCCGACAAAGGTGGCGACACCCGACGTGCTTTTTCTGTCTAGAGAACATCCTGCGTAGTCGGCATCGGAATAACCGACTAGATCAAAATTGCACTCCATTGGATACCATAGGTATAAGTTGACCGTTCCAATCAAGTAACGCAAAATTCGTTTTACGGCCGTCATATGCGTTTCTTTGGGAGACGAATGATATCTCGCACAAACGCATACGCTAAACATAATATCGGGTCTACTTGCGGTCAAATATAATAGTGACCCAATCATCCCACGGTAAGTAGTTTCATCAACCGATTTACCGTTTTCATCCAATGTCAATTTCTTGTTCTCGACCATTGGAGTAAGCATAGCATGTGAATTTTCCATTCCAAATTTCCGTATCAACTCTTTGATATATTTTTGTTGATGGATCTTAATGCCTTCATCTGTTTGTTGTATTTGTAGACCTAGAAAGAATTTCAATTCTCCCATCATACTCATCTCGAACTCGGAAGTCATCAACTCAGAACAATATTTGCATAGGCTTCGGTTGGTCGATCCAAAGATGATATCATCGACGAATATTTGAACAACCAAAAGGTCAGAACCCTCAATTTTTAGAAATAGGGTTTTGTCGACGGATCCTCTACTGAATCCACTGTCAAGTAGAAACTTAGATAATCGATCGTACCATGCCCTAGGTGCTTGCTTTAATCCATAGAGGGCTTTATCCAATTTGAACACGTGATCCTCAAATTTGATATTCTTAAAACCAGGGGGTTGTTCAACGAAAACTTCCTCTTGTAGATAACCGTTCAAGAATGCCGTCTTGACATCCATTTGGAAAAGCTTCATTCCCTTGTGTGCGACGAATGCTATCAGAAGTCTAATAGCTTCAAGACGAGCAACTGGTGCGAAAGTCTCGTCATAATCTATTCCTTCTTGTTGATTATATCCTTGGACCACTAATCTTGCTTTGTTTCTGACAATGACTCCGACATCATCTCATTTGTTCCTGAAGACCCACCTAGTTCCAATGACTGAACGATCTTTTGGTCTAGGAACTAAATGTCAAACCTTGTTTCTTTGGAACTGTTGAAGCTCTTCTTGCATAGCTATAATCCAATCTGATTTAGTGAGAGCTTCATTGATATTCTTTGGTTCGATCATGGACAGAAAAGAGTAGAAAGAGCAAAAATTGTTCAAGGAACATCTTGTTTGAACACCCTTCTTAATATTTCCAAGAATATTGTCCATGGGGTGTGAGTTCTTGTATTTCCACTTCGTTGAAGTGCTTGGTTCTTCCTCGTTATTCGAGCTTGACGCAACTTCATTTGGCTCGGAATTAGAGAAAGTTCCCCCTGAATCCAATTCGGGTGTTGTATTTGAGCCGATTATAACCTCGGACTCTACACCTTGATTTGGATTTAATGTTACAGTAACATCATCTATAACATTGGTTTGGGAGTTCTTGTCTTGAGTCAATGTTATAGTATCATCAACTATAACTTTGCCTTTCTCCTTTTTATCTTTTGAGGAACGAATAAGTTCATCGTTTATTCCCTCAATCTCATTATCCTCTAACTCCAAATCCGGGGGATCGTCTCTTGAGAGACGAAAGTCGGGTTCATCCAAGTCTTCTTCCTCATCCTGTACTGGCTTATCAAACACGTTATCTTCATCAAAAATAACGTGGACACTTTCTTCAATACATAGAGTTCTCTTATTGAAGACTTTGTAAGCCTTGCTATGATCTGAGTATCCTATGAAAATCGCCTCATCACTTCTAGGGTCGAATTTGCTTAAACGGTTTTTACCGTTATTATGCACAAAGCACTTGCTCCCAAAGCAACGAAGATGGGAGATGTTAGGTTTTCGACCTCTAAGAAGTTTGTAGGGGGTTTTCTTGAGGATAGGTCGGATCATAGCTCGATTATGGATGTAGCAAGAAGTACTTATGGCTTCAGCCCAAAAATTACGAGGTAAACCACTACACAGAAGCATTGTACGTGCCATATCTTCTAAAGTTCTATTCATACGTTCAACGACACCATTTTGTTGAGGAGTTCTTGGTGCAGAAAAGTTATGCCCTACACCATTAACTCTACAATATTCTATAAAAGTTTGGTTGTCAAAATTCGGTGCAATGATCCGTATGAATAGATACAAGATTAGTCTTATATTTGTTTTGAACGCATTTCATAAGACAATCAAATTCATCAAAAGTTTCATCTTTTGAGTGAAGAAAGATAGGCCATACATACCTTGAGTAGTCATCTACAAGAACAAAGACGTACCTGGATCCTCCTCTACTCCTTACCTTCATAGGTCCACATAAATCAATGTGTACCAATTCCAAGGCTTGATTTGTGCTTACTACTCTTTTCGGTTTAAATGATGATCTTACTTGTTTGCACCTTGCACACGTGTCACACATCTTTTCTTGGTCGAACTTGATCTTAGGTAACCCTTCAACCAAGTCCCACTTCTTGAGTTTATTCAAGGTTAGTGAGCTTATGTGACCAAAACATTTATGCCATAGGCAAGGATCATCAAGTGTAACTTTCATGCATGAAAAAGAGTTAGTAGGCACAACATTTAAATCTACCATATAAACATTCCTTTTTCTGTGGCCTTCAAGAATAACATTGCTAGTTCCTTCAATAATAATGTGACAACTATCAGTATGAAAAACTACTTTGTTACCTTTGTCGCATAGTTGAGATATGCTTAGCAAATTGTGTTTTAGACCATCCATGAGGTAAACGTCACTGATTGCGTGAGATTTAGAGATTCCGATTTTGCCAACTCCGATTACTTTACCCTTTTTATTGTCCCCGAATGTTATTTTTCCTCCGTTGAAGGGCTTGAGTGAAAGAAACAGATTTTTATCTCCGGTCATGTGTCTTGAACATCCACTGTCGAGATACCATTGATTGTTTTCTTACACTTCTTCCTGCATAAAGGATTAGATACAGTTTTTAGGTACCCAAGCTAAGTTGGGTCCCTTATGATTAGTTATTCTAAATACTAAATCCTTTCGAACCCAAACACGTCTAATGACCGTTTTTCTAACCTTAGGTTTGTTTGGTTTGGGAGGAGTTCTAGGGTTAGGGTTTTCTCTAGGTCTAGGAATTTCTCTAAATCTCTCTTGACTATTTCCCTTGTGAATAGGTTTACTGGGTTGAGATCTACAAGGGCTTTGTGAAGTGCTAGGTTTCTTGGAGTAGTCAAAGGCCATGTCATAGAACCAACAAAATTTATTGTTCCTTTCTTCGTTAGGTTCGTTAGTGGGAGTTTCCTTATCCTCGACAACTGTGTCAACAGTTTTGGCATGTTCGGCATTTTTTCGTAAATCATGAGCCTTTTTGACACAATTGATTCGGATGTGACCCGTATGACCACAGTAATTGCAAATCAAATATTCAGGAAGATCAGCAACTTCCTTTTTCTAAAATCAAAATCCGAAGGTGTTGATTTGCATTTAGAGTGATATCTACGGCTGTAGCACTCATGTCCTAACCCCATCTTCATATTATTATCAGATTGTTCGGTTAGGAATTTTGGGACTTTTGTGCTACCTTCCCACTTGTCATGGACCTTTCTAGCGTGTAGAAGTAGGTCTTTTAAGGCTTTAATTTCCTCTTGACATTTCGTGTGATCTACATCATTGTCCTTTTTAAAGTTGTCACGAAAGTCTTGGAATCGTTTATTAAGAATGAACACAACATCGATGTGTTGTTTCTTAACGTTGATCATATCGGTCTTAGATTCTTTCAATTGCTTTGAAAGAGAATCTATCTCTTTCTTTTGGTCTAAGATCACTACTTCATTAGATGTGACCTTAGTTTCCAAAAGTTCTTTGACTTTTCTAAGTTCTAAAGTTATAGCTTCATTAGCTATAACTTTGGCTTGAAGGTGTTTGATGTTAAGTTTTAGGTCGGAGGTTATAGCTTCATTAGCTATAACTTTAGACTCTAATTCCTTCTTTTCAGCCATAGTAGAATCTAACGTTGTAGCTTTCTCAGCTATAACTTTAGATTTCAACTTCTTAGCTTTAGTCTTGAGAGTATGATTCTCTTCCGCGATTTCGAGAATCTGTTCCTTTAGATCTTTCAATTCCAAATCCTGTTCGTGACACTTATCAAGAGATTGTTCAAAGAATTCAATTAAAGCACTTTTTGACAATTTCCTAACACGTTTTTTAAGCTCAAGATAACTTACCTCTTCATCGTCATCCTCGTCTGATTCTCCAAGAAAGCAATAGTTTGAGTGAGAAATTGTGCTTTCATTGTCACTGTCGGAGATTAGGTCAAGACTAACACTCGCCGAGACAAAGGTTTGCTACTTCGTCGTCTTGATTCCTCGTCATCTTCGATTCAAGGTCTCCCAACACGAAGCCATCATAACTTGCTTGAATTCTCTCTTTGTCTTCTCACGCTTCGTCTTGTCCTTTATCTTCTCCCATGTTGGACAATCCTTGATCATATGACCAGATTCTCCACACTTGAAGCAACCTCTATTTGCGAAACACGATTTTGATTCAGCAACCTTTTTGTTGGACGATTTGTTGTTGTTGTTGTAGGATGATTTTGTTTGTTTATTTCGAAATATTTTGTTTTTGAAACGGCGCGCAAACAGAACAGTTTCATCCTCTAATTCAGAGTCAACTTCTTCGCTCTTTAAGGCCATACTCTTATTACGACTTGGTTCAGCGTCATCTTTGTTAAGAGTAATTTCATGGGCCATGAGAGCACCAATGAGTTCTTGATAGGATAGGGTTTCAAGATCTCGTGATTCCTCCATTGCAGTGACCTTAGCTCGCCACTTCTTAGTAAGGCTCCTAAGAACCTTTCTAGCAATATCCTCGGTACAGAATTTCCTACCTAGGTTTTTTAATTCATTTATTATACTTGAAAACCTTGAGGACATACTATCTAAGGACTCATTAGGCTCCATGATGAATAGCTCATATTTTTGCATGAGTAAATCAATTCGGTGCTTCCTAACAATGGAAGTACCTTCATAAGCTAATTCGAGTCTATCCCATATCTCCTTGGCCGTGGAACATGTAGAGAACCGATCAAACTCGGTAGAAGTCATTCCGTTTTGTAGAAGACTTATTGCTTTGGAGTTCTTTTCGGCTTTCTTGTAGTCGGCCTCGACATAGTCCTCTTCTTTCTTTTCATAGGTAGTGCCTTCCTCGGATGCCACAAGAATTTTGTGTGGTCCGTTTTGAATAATCCTCCAGCACTCCCAATCGTGTCCTTTCACATAGTGAGTCATCATGTTTTTCCACAATCCATAATTCTTCCCATCAAAGACGGGACACTTGAGATATTTGGAATCCATTTATCACGTGATAGGCAGCGGAATATAAAACGATAAGATAAATGAAAAACAAGATAGATCAGCCTCTTAGCGGTTAGGCAATCAAGAGCACGAGGCTCTGATACCAATTGAAGAGTCTATTGATCCAAAATACTCAAGAGGGGGGGGGTGAATTGAGGATTTAAAACTTTTTGAAAGCTTTTTCGATTATACTAATGTAATTGATTATTTAAAGTTTATTGATTAAACTTTAACTAATCGACTAATGAAGGTAAACGTAATAAACGAAACAAACGAAAGAACGAAGAGACACAGGGTTTTGAAGTGGTTCAGTTTCACAAGTCGAAACCTACGTCCACTATTCTCGATTAATAAATTTAGTACTTTTCTACGGACTACAAATTTACTAACCCAACTCGTACAACTAACTCTAGCTGTAACTCAATGAGTACCGTTAAATACTCGAGTGACTAATTTACGTTAATAAGAAAGCACTAATGATTCTAACAAAGGTTCACGTTAATGAACAAGTTAAGAATTCAACTAAGCACTACTATCTTATAACGATAAATGAAGAACGAGTATGCGAGTTTTATGACACACGACCTTTCAAAATAGCAAATCGGTTTTTCTGTTTAAAACACACGGTTTTGCTTGTAAAATTAAAATTAATTTTTTTGCTTAAGGTCTCTATTTTTGATGTTGTAAATAGCAAAATATTTATAGGAGAAGGAAGAGTAGGCTACACGGTTTTGTCAAACCCTAATAGCCGAAATAATAAGATATAAAAACAAATTATATCTTCTTATTATCTCTTTCCTAAAAGCTTTAAAAGATAATAAAGAATATTCTAAAAGATAGAATATAATCTTTCCAAATATTATCTTTTACTATAAATTCTAAGATTATGATAAGATTTCCTAAAACAAGAATATCTTTTACCATAAACAAATATATTAAGTAAGATATATAAGATATGTAAAGATATTATTATAGAATAAAATCTTTACCTAATATACCCTAGGTAACACGAGATGTCACGGCTCATGTGCCTTGTGACTCGTGCAAACCCTAGTCTTAACATATGATTAGAATTTAGGTTTTAAGAGAGGCTATACAGAAACCCTAATTAGTAGCAAGGTCCAACTCATAAGTTGATCCATCAAGACTACCAATTAACGTTTACTATAAAACCGGACTCCTCACTAAACCGGGCTTTATTATATAAACACTTTTATTAAAACATTTAAAACAAACTTTAAACAATTAAAAAACAATTTTCGAAACAATTATAAGTCGTGTATAAAAACTCAGCATTTCAATGTTATAGTAGAAGATCAGCTATAACATTGAGCTCTTTTACTAGTAATGTTATAGCTGCAAAGCTATAACTTTACTAATCAAGAAACTCATTCTTGATTACCATTATAAGATAATCACCTATACTATTCTAATCTTCAAGGAGATCTTCGAGTATAGGCTACGTCATCATCCAAGCTTGATTAATCTTTAGACGAACTTCGTCTTCACATAGTTCTTGAATGAATCTTGAATTGTTTGATCTTGAACGAAGGCTTGGACTTCTCACGCAATTGTCACAATCTTCTTTGTTGCTCGTAATAGATTAGTTCTAAAATACTTAACAAACGATTACACGCAACAAGTATATAGAATGTAAAATGCCTTGACATCATCAAAACATAAACATATAAACTATATGGTTCAACACAAAGCAATGACAAACGCTCTTGAAGCGGTATTTTCTGTTTCAATTCTTAATTTTCGCACCTTATCCAACAATCCTTTAATATGTGACCATTGATGCTATGTTATGTCAGTACTCAGTAATCATTCTAATTTCAACAATTAGGATAAATTTGGTCACAATTTGGTCAGTATTATATCACCATGTCAACTGAGTTTAATAGATATTTGACATGTCCACATAATTCCAATATGTGATGACATGTATTACCAATTAAATGTTGACACAAAGTTTAGACAGGTGACCATATTTAGGACTAATGTTTATACTAATATCAATTCCACAGATATAAACATCTACACTCGAGATGGTAGCACTATTTTCTATGTTGAACAGGTGTACCCACAAAGTAGACACAGGCTATGTCAATGGCATATCCAACAAAATGCCATCTCTCACTTTGGAACTTTAAAGCATGATAGGCCATTCCAGAATATGTTCAACCAATGCCTCAATGGTTGCTTTAGTGAAACTGAATTTGAAGCGACTTGGCGAACTATGACGACAGAGTATGGCCTCGATAACCACCTATGGTTCAACCGACTATACAGCCTACGAACCAAATGGTGCACTGTGTTCAATAACATGTACTTTTCAGCGGGTATTCTATCGTCGCAAAGGAGCGAGAGCACAAACCATGCAATGGGTTTTCAAGCTTCAAAAACAACTTCAGTTACCGAGTTCTTTGGTATATACGAAACAACTGTCCGGAGATGGAGAGAAGAGGAGGAGCTCAAAGAATTCAACTGTATTAGAGCGACCCCGACCTCCGTGTTCCCCCTTGTGGACCTATTGCAACACGCGTCACAGATTTACACTCTACATCTGTTTCGTGTTTTTGAAAAAGAGTTTGGTCTTGCCATGGGTACCCGCGCATCTATTGTACAATCCGAGGATTCTACCCTATTGTACAGGGTCCACACTGGCGGCAATGAGGGATCATCCCATCACGTGACCTATGATTGCGGGAACCACCTAACTGACTGCACTTGTATGAAGTATCAAGTGATGGGTGTTCTATGCAGTCACATTATTAGGGTCCTCCACATGCACTCTGTCCAGGGAATCCCGTCTGCATATATTCGAAGGCGGTGGACGAAGTTCGCGAAGACTGAGGTGTAGAATCGTTTACTCCCGGTAGACATGCGCCGAAGCGCTGCAAATGAGGCCGTCAATTGGCGACGTTCAATGTTTACAAATGTCAACAATCTGATAACAAAGAGCCAGAACGTTAAAGAGGCTAGGGCAATTGTCGAGAACTTCTATGGTACAACCAACGCTGAAGTGACCGCTCTACTTCAAAGCATTGCTACGGATGCGGACAATAACACCCAACCATCTGAAAACCGTGCTGTTTTAGACCCCGTTCGATGTACGACGAAAGGGAGGAGCCAAAGGAAGAAAAGGGCCCTCGGTAAGAAGAAAAGAGCGAAGAAAACCAATGACAACGCCCAGTTCAATGCTGATTCCTACACGCTAGTACCGCGGCTCCTGTGAGTGCTTCAGCTATTCCTTCAGTTTCACCTTTTGAGAGCGACACCTACCTACTACGTATCATCTTGGCGCAATAACTATGGCGTCTCTTAGTTTTTATTTTCAAATTATGTTAAGAATGACGGACACGTGAGCACCATTGCACGTGACCACCGTTAAATTTAGGTCATTACATGACCACCATCGCACGTTTTCGCTGCACTTTTGAAGAGGTAATATAACGTCTATTTATGTCAACATGTGCAGCATTATTCCCAAACTTTTAGGTTTCCATTTGCCATTACATCCAACTAAAATTGCCCTTAAATCACATAAGACAATCAATTACATAATAGAATGTTACCATATATAAATTCACAAAATGTCAGAAAATGTCACCATATATAAATTCATAACATAATAGACAAATATGTTCACATAATATTAACATTACAGAGAAAATTATGTCACAAAATGACATCCATCTTTCATGGCTTCCTGACCACCACTAAATAAGTTGTCATCATCTTATACATGCTAACACAATGGCGAAACATGTCAACATGTCTTCAATGTTGACCTATTAAAAGTGACAACATAATGGGGGAATTTGTCATCATAAGACACCATGCTCATGTATCTGTCATGAAACCTTCACCTGTTATCATATGTGCTAAATAACTACTGATCATCTTTTATGTTGCCATTTCTGTTCCAAATGTTACCACTAAATAAGTTTTCATTATCTTTTACATGCTAACACAATGGTGAAACATGTCAACATGTCTTCAATGTTGACCTATTAAAACTGACAACATAATAGGGGAATTTGTCAACATAAGACAACATGCTTATGTATATGTCATGAAACCTTCACCTGCTATCATATGTGTGAAATAACTGTGATCATCTATTCTGTTGCCATTGCTTATCAAAATGTTATCATATGTGCTATACCAACACACATTCTTACCAACATAAACTTATCATAACATGTTCAAAAGCATTCGCCTTACCAGTTACAACCATCAATCCGTCTGTGACGGAGATACCAAACGTCCAAAATAAAAGTCAGTCACCACATTTACAAAACAACTAACCGAACATGTCCAAAATGCAAGGCCTTATACAATACCCAAAATGAGGCCATACCAAACCCAAACCCGTTGTCATAAACTGCACTACTTAGCCTGTGCATTAGTCTTCCGTGCCCTAGTGCGAGTGTTAGGCTGGGTTACCCTCTGACTGGGAGCTCCAATGTCTTCTACGCCAAGTGAAAAGGACGGTGGATGAACCATTTCCACATCAATCAGGGCATCCAACTTCTCTCCTAGAGCATTCCAAGCTGCAACAAACTCTGGATTGGCCAACGCTTGTGTAAACGATCCCTGTGATTGCGACCCAGAAGCTCCACTTGTCATCTCACTTGACTGAAGATCTACACCAGCCAGCATCCTCCTGGCCTCCTAACTCCCTCATCAGCCTCTTGTGTATAACATTAACCACAGAAAGATTCCTCCTTGTTGTCATCCAATTACGGACGCGGACCTATACAAAATTCAAGAATGTCAGCATTGATTTTAAATGGTCACATAATGATAAAACTGATTAACATTACAGAGACAGATATAAACAATATGGTCAGAAATATGCCAATGTTTTAGAGAGCATCTTACATCATAGAAAGTGGCCTGCAACTCCTCATCTGTCGGAACTCCGTCTGGTAGTGGTAGCTGGACAAATCGCACTGGAGGGTTCCTAGACGCTGGTTCATTTTCATTTGGCCTACGATAAAGCCTCTTTGGAAGGTGCCTTGAAACTGGATATGACGGAAGCTCCCAAACGCCAATACCGAAACCTTGATGATGGCGGTATGCTGCCACCTCCTGGGCCATCCTCTCCTTCATACGCTCGTACGTCCAATGCTGGACCAGTGGCAGTGTAGTGCTCTCCGGAAAGCCCCACCAAGTCAGGCGATGGAAGTACATCAGCTGCAGGAACATCAGACAGCCGCCGACGTTCTTGGTGTTCTGCGTCCTCCAAGAATCCAGTGCTGCGTTCAAACGGAGAAGGACGAACGAACACCAATCTAAACGAGAAATGGCGTCCACATTCTCCACAGCTTTGACCAGGCGAAAGTCGATACGGTTGTGGACAGTAGGAGCCAAGAATGTCCCCATAGCGAAAACCACAAACAGCTTCTTGAAGTCAGCCCCTCCATCAGGCAGCCCTAACATCTCTTGCCTAACAGCATCAAACGACAACTTGAAACGGTCACGCCAAACCTTGACCAACTCCGGGTCGTTCTTCGCCTCTATCGTGGTTTCAGAACAAGGTAACATGAAGGCGTCGTACACATCGTGCTTTGTCGACAAATCGACGCGTGCTCGTTGAAGAGGAACAACCGGGAGCTAGGATCATATTTACGCATCAACCAATCCACCATTTGATGATAAAACGCATGCGTTTTCAACTCCAATAGGCCACCAAAGCCGTTGTCCTCCACATCCTTCTTTTGAGACTCCGTTAACATACCAATCAACTTGAACAACTGCCTGGGTGACCCATGCCCATCCACTTCCTTCTTTTTCCTATCAATAAAAGTACCACAAATTGTTAACAACTCAACTTGACACCAGTGTTAACATCTTTGGTAATATGTAACCTATACACTTTTTCAACTACAAATGTTGACATTAAATACCAACCCACATACCAAAATGACAATAACTCCAGCCCACCAAATGTCCCCAAACTTGTCACCATTTTAAACATTGTTGTTAATAATGTAACCTACATACCCTTTCAACAAAAAATGACGACATTAAAATAGCAACACACATATCAGAATGTCAACAAATTTACCTCACTATGTCGCCATTTTAATTTCATTACAATTGACCAATTTCTGATCACCCTATTAATGAACTAACAAAATGAGTACCCCAGTTTTGTTACACATTCTCACCACATTCAATACTTATGTCAATATTTTCCCTATACACTATCCTAAAAAAAATGTGAACATTTTAAACATATAACATGTAACAAAATAATGTCAACATTCTCACCAACATTAAAAATATTAAAAACATATCACATGTGACAATATAATGTCAACATTAAACTTGTCACCACTTTCAATTCTATGGTCAATATTATTCTCTACAAACTCTCACGACATTAAAATAGCAACACACATATCTGAATGTCAACAAATATACCTCACTATGTCGCCCTTTTAATTTCATTACAATTGACCAATTTCTGATCACCCTATTAATGAACTAACAAAATAAGTACCCCAGTTTTGTTACACATTCTCACCACATTCAATACTTTTGTCAATATTTTCCCAATTCACTATCCTAAAAAAAATGTGAACATTTTAAACATATAACATGTAACAAAATAATGTCAACATTCTCACCAACATTAAAAACATTAAAACCATATCACAGGTTACAAAATAATGTCAACATTAAACTTGTCACCACTTTCAATTCTATGGTCAATATTATTCCCTACAAACTCTCTTACAGAAAATGGACACATTACAAACACATAACAACCCGACTAAAAATAATGTCAAAATTCAACAATATGCCAACACTTTCCCGTCAAATTGACACCCTTTCACACACACTAAAATTACCTCCAAATTGGCCCCCCAAGAAATCAAGCCACATACAAAAAAACATCAAAATGTCATCATTTTATTTGTATTTTGTAGCCTAATTATCAACCCAACAACTTCACCGAATCTGCTTACAAATTCCATTAACAAAATAGCACAAAAACACAATAACCTTGACCTCCTAAAAGATTGACTTACTTCACTAGCACCATAGCAGTTTCATCTCTCTTTCTTTTATTTGATCCTTCACCAACCTCTGTCCTCCGCTGAATCATTTTCAACGCTTTTGGCTCAAGTGGATGCTCTGCATAATTCAAACAACTTCATTTACTAAGTGTCTACAAGTTAAATACCTTTGTAAGTATGTCATTCCCATAACATTCACACTAAAATTGGTCACTTTTTTACCAGTTAAATACCTTTATCAAACCATTATAGAACATAATAGTCATGATACCCAACCAATGGTTACATATACTATATTCTCTGAACCATGTCAACAAATGCTTACATGTTTTTTAAATATCAACCATGTCAACATCTTTACTATACATGTTACCATTGTTTTTGTAAAAAACTTTACTAAACTTGTAAACATCTTTATTATTTTGAAATGTGAACAATATCGACAAAAACACAAAAAATGTAAACACCTTTACTAAACTTGTAACCACTTCAACAACAAGACGAACAATGTCGACATATACACATACAATGTCAACAACTCACCTGCAGTTACCTCCACTGGCTTTCCAACACCTTTCTTTTTCAGCGTGCTTTTCCCAACGTTTACCGCCATTTCCACAGCTTCATCCACAACGTCTATATTTTGTGTAACAAAAATTTGGTATTAGCATCATCCCAAAAAAAATGTTAAAACAGCTTATCATAAAATGTTAAAACAACTAAGATCATGCCTTCCTCAACGTAGTCCCCTTCCTCATCATCTATCTCAATATCGTCTTCCTCATCTGGTTCGTCCTCCTCCTCCACTGCTATCCCCTTCCCCTTATCTTTCGCACTTCCTAAACTGAATGTCACCTTCTTCCTCTTCCCTTTACTTACAACTACCGCCTCCTCATCAGATACTTCGTCTGCCACATCACTGTCATCTACTTCTGTTCCGGGTATGAATTCCGAAGTAGGTTTGTTTACCACGCTAGCTTTGTCGAATAATGCCTCTTCTAGCCTTGATTGCTCTCCTCGGCCTTGTGGACAGCGGGCCGCCCACGGGGGCGCTTGGGAGTGAAGGGGCTCGAAAACAAGCGTTTGCATTTTGTATGGAGTCGCCACCAATTTTTATGGGAAATTGGAACCGTTCGAATACCTCGTGTCATGTCAAGACACAAAGTAGTGACATGAACACTAAGCAATCGTTACCCTTAGCATTCTATGTCTAGAATGACTCTCGTGGATGCCAATGAACACGGGTGCTCACGGAGATCTGGAGTAAGGGGTGAGGGTACGTATTAGGAAGCTCTTTTGATCGAACACCTAATCCCGCCCGCCTCGATAGCGGCCTCTACTAATGATTAGGGAAGTTATTCGTACTTGATATATCGTCGGCTATATGCATGCAATGCAACATCCAATAGATTAATCCTAACATGTGAAATTAGCTAAGTCGGTGAACAATTAATTAGGCAAACAATTAGGGTCGAAGTAGGATTTAATGTTCAATTACATGTGGAAGCATACAAAACAATAAAATAAATAAAATAAATTACAATAATGGAAATTACATTAATTACATTGGATTAGGCGATTTATGTCGAAAATACCTTTAAAACGGATAATTTGATAAAAAAGGAATGAAAGAATAAAACACGACGATCGTAAGCGATAATACAGATACCAGCTTGATTAATACGTAGCTAATTAATCTAGGTCAAGGCGAAAAAGGAGTTCGGGGACAGTAAGTCGCCCGAACAGCGCAAGAGACATCGCGCCCTTTGGAAGAGGCGCGGCAGACGCCGCGTCTTCCCAGGACGAACTCGGGCCGTGAAGCCAAAACGCAATTGTTAACGTTAATTGGTGAATTTAATGGATTGATTTAGATTATGTACTCGGATGAAAGTGATTTACAGATTATTTACATATGATTGAGGTCATAAAACAGTAAAACATGATTAAGACGGAAATAAGACGGATTAAACATGTGAAGGGTCGATGTTAATGAACGAACCAAACAAACGAATAGTTGACTAAACATGATGAATTGATGGCGGATTAATGACTAAACAAGTGAAAAATATATCAACAATGAATCCCAGAAACTCAACATGAACGAATTGAATCCCTAGAACTCGAATTGAATATTAGTGACGAAAACCCGCAAACATGAATTACTTGGGATTTAAGTCAGATTAGATGAATTAAACATGTGAATGATGATGGTCAATATACATATGAATTATTAAACTATCATGTGAACGAATTAACAGACGAACAAAACAAAAGAAATTAAATTTGATACGAATTGCAGAGGACGGAGGAAGAAGAAAAGAAGCGAGAATCTGCGCGGCCTCACAAAGAGGCGCGGCAGTCTGCGCTCCTTTGAAGAGGCGCAGCGATTCTTTGCGTCTTTTCTCGATCGTCTGTCTCACGGAAATCCGCAAAACAGGTTTTAAAGACGGTTTTAGAAATCGGTTTTAATGAGATACTTTCGACATAAACCTTACAATTGTTATACAGTAATTAAATGCAATAAATAAAAGGAATTATACACCCTCAGACTTACATGTTGACGGAACGAGAAGAACTAAGAAGATCGATTAGTGATGCTCGACGCGAATGCAAGGAAAGAGTGCCCTCGAAAGAGGAAAACGATTAAAACAGATTAATTAGATTGATTGAGTGTAGTGGTCAAATTGGTCGGTCATGCAACGGAGAGGCTGGTACCCGGAAAGATCCGAGCTTACGTGGTCGGAAGTCCAAGCACGTAGGCGCCAATTAGTAAGAACGAAGTCTAGAATGCAAAGGGAGAAGAGAAGGGCGGACACTCGCGTGAGAAATATGAGGAACGAAGGCTCCTATTTATACTAATCACGTGAAGGAATAGGGTTTCGGAGACTCTTTGGAAGTGAATCTCGGAAAGATATAAAAAGATACGTAAATCATGCAAAGAAGGGCCTGGGAAGAGGCGCAGATGAGCCGCGTCTCTTGGAAGAGGCGCAGACTGCTGCGTCTTCCCTGTGAGGTTTCCTCCGCTAAGAAAGATTTCCGCGTTTTAGTTATGGTAGGACGGATTTAATTTGATTATCTCTTAAATATTACGGGATATTATTCGCCAAAAGATAAAATTTGATGAACATGGAATAGAAATATCCGAACTTTCCAACATTCCGACTGGGATTTAACAACTATCGAAAAATGGAGACGGTTTTTGACCCGACTCAATGTACTCTAATTATTGCCAAAACGACCGTATCGGCACGTAGATGACAACTAAGAGGTTGACATTTATATTTGAGCAATCACTTGACGATAATCTTACGAACTGTCACTAGTCGTTCCGCGAATCAAACATGCGGCCCAATCATCACCGGGTGGTTTGCGAGGGGTGCGGAAACGAGGTGTCTACAGAGGCCCCACTTTGACCGAGGCTTGACAAGGCGAAAGTCAAAGTATAGCCATCAGGTCAATCGAAGATTACAACTTGACGACTATGGCGACGCGAGGCGGCTCAAGGGGTCCGAGCCAAGGACCCGTCGTCGGAACATTTTAGAGTCCTGACTATCGGGAGGGTCGTTTAAAGTCCATTAGACTACGTAAGGAGGCTCGCCAGCCATAAGAAGAGATCATACCTGAGACTTAATCGATCTTCGCGGGGAATAAGAGATATTGAAAACAGCAGGACGTCGGTAGAAACTGCTGGGGAAATCCGCTTGCGTCAGTCTCGAGCGAATTCTGGCGAAATTTGGAAGTTGAATCTGCTTGCGTCGGTCTCAAGCGAACTCTTGTTGGGGACCTATCGACGACGAGGAACATCTTGATCGTCGTAGGGGAAACTTCGAATGAGCAGTACTGCAAAATACTACTGCGCCGGATAAAATGATTTGACGACTAGGAACATCTGAATCGTCATGAAAGAAAGTCTCGAGTGAGCAGTACTGCAAAATACTACTGCGCCAAAATGGTTGAGCAATACTGCGAAATCTCACAAAGGGGGATAAAATGAACTCGGACAATACTCACAAATATTGTCGACTCGGCTAAAATGCGGGCGGGCGAAAGGAAATCGTCAAAACGGGCCAAAGTGATAACATGTCATCGAGGAAGAGGCGCACCAAAGATGGGCCCACGAGTAACGAACTCATAACGGATTTTTGAAAATCCATCAGGAGGGAAACAAAGGAAGAGGCGCAGCAAGAGCTGCGTCTCTTGGAAGAGGCGCAGCGCCTGCTGCGTCTGTTCCCCAATTCAGCAATTCCGCGTAAAAACGCGAAATCAGAAAGGTTTTATTTCATTATTTCGAAACACAAATCCTTCAATTTCTCTCTCAAATCTTCACCATTTCTATCAAGGTTGGATTCAAAAGCTTGCTTAAAATATGACTAATCGAGGTATGTGCTTTAATCTTGCATTAATCTTCCATATTTGTCGAATTTTGAGCCGCGAACATTAGGGTTTTCGACCCAATTGATCGAAAATTTGGGGCTTTTCCCCCAGATGAATTTTTCATGCCAAATTGATACTAGAAACGAGTAGTAGGCAATGTTAGGAACATAACCATGTATTTATTTCGAATTTTCATCAAGTTTTGAGCCCTTGAGCGAATTTCGAGACGGTTTCACAGCTAGATCGAAAATTGCTTCGAAAATGGCCTTAGGATTGCCCATCTGTGATGAAATTTGATAGTAGGGACCCTTGGATGATGGGTAAACTTTCTGTCATCTCGGAAGTTTGGTTTGTGACAACTTTTGCAGGACACTTTTTAGGGCATAATCGCCGTTATAGCGAAATGCTGCCGAATTTTCGACTCGAACTCGGAACTAGGTTTTGACTTTGACTTGACTTGACCCTATCCATCACATGAGTGATTGATTTGGCGGGAACATGGCCAAGGATGGCCGGAAAGGGGCGATTCCTGGGCCTTGAAGGCTCGAAAACTACTTAATAAGGGCTTGTCGTCATGTGACGCGGCCTGGATTTGCTTTAATCGTTGCAGGTGACGATGCTTCTACTTCTGGGAGAGATCCTATGGATATAGACGCCGCTGTTGTTGAGGAGGCTTTAGAGCAGGCCTTCACCGCCGCGGTGATGGGCTGCAGAGGAGGTTCCCAGGAGGAGGCTCGCGACGGGGAGGAGATTCCGAGACGGGCCCACCTCGGACGAGGGGTCGCCACCGAGAGGTGCTCTGCGTGGCCGAGACACAGGAGAGTAGGCACCTTGTGTGGGCTGCAGAGGGTCACTTGTCCTACAGACGGTGAAGAGCTTGTAAAAATAGGAATTCCCTAACTCATTACCTATCCTTTTCCATTTTTGTTCAAATCTCTTCCAAATTTATTCCAAAACTAAAGATAGCTTTGTTTCAAATTTTAATAGGAGGCCGGGAACATCCGGTCGTTCTCGGGGTATACGACGGCGATGGAGCATTACGAGCGTATCGGAGGAGGAGAGAGCCATGATCGAGCGAGCGTTTGGTCCTCCTGGTTCGGTTTGGAGGGATATCGTGAAGAGGAAGTTGCGGGCCAACCTTAGCCTGGTCCGCGCTTTCTTGATCGATTCGGGATACGACTTCCACGTTTCACCCGCCTTTTGGTGAGGTGGGAGTCACCTTGGAGGACTACGGCATGATTTCTCAGTCCGCCGTGCGGGGGCGAGGAGATGGTGTGGCCAGAGACCGGCATGAGGGCGGACTCGGCCGAGGCGAGGAGGTTGATCGGCCGGAACTTGTCGCCGAAGGTCGTTTGCGGTCTGCGGGTTTGGTACCCGTGACCTATGTTCGAGATTACTTTGCGGGGAAGACCCCGGCATCGGTGGTGATCGATGGGAGGGAGACGGCCCCTCCTCCTTGTACAGCGAGCGGAGAGGGCTCGTCTCGTGGCTTTGGTGGTTCTTGTCTTCGATTTACCTCGGAGACAAGGGTGAGAGGTCTGTCGACGAAGCTTCTCCCCTTTCTTTCGACCGAGTTCCTTAGGGCGTTGGGACTGGTCATCGCTGGTTTTGCGGTCCTCATCCGCTTTATGAGGGCCATGGTTCGCCCAGAGCTGATGGAGAAGGGGACTTCTCCCGGCGCCGTCGACCGGACATTTCTTGTTGGAGGTATGAACCTTCCTTTAGATCAACGTAAATTCCTTTCTTTTATCCAAGATCGTCATTGACCATTTTGCTTTACAGGCGTGGGTGTACTCTTACTTTCCGGACCTCGCGCCCAAGAGGACGGAGCCGTTGGAGAGGGCCTATCCCGTGGTGAGGGATTGGGTCATGTGTTGGACGAAGAGCAAGCGTTCTTCTCACAACGTCTACCGGCGGGACGTGAACGCTTCTTCACCGAGCAAATGTGAGTATCCCATTGGTATTCATTCACATCTTCTCATATTTTGTTTTGAATTGATCATAGGAACGACCTTTGCCTTCATATTGTCACAAAGGTGCCTGGACTTGGGCGGAGTATCTTTGGAGCGCCTCCCTTTGTTGCTTGAGACCCTTCGTCCTAGGAGCTCGAGTCGGCTCGTTGTTGTGGACGCCGATGGGTCTGTATGGTATCCGGGCGAGCGGTTAGCTCGTCGCTGCTTTCGGGGTGCGTTGACGGTTCCCCGTCGATCCTCCTAGACGATGTTCGGGAGCCCTCCGAGGCTGAGAGGGAGGCGGACTTGGCCGGTGTCGGTGGCGACGACCTTCTTCTCCCTGAGGAGGATTACTCAGCGTTCCTTTACGGGAGGTTGGCGTATTGGCCGGTAGTGGTGAGTATCCTTTGTTTTCTTGTTGATTTGATCTTCGAGACTTGCGACGAAAGATCGTCGATTGATGAGAGCTATTTGTCTTTTCAGGAGGTTGAGGCGGCGGGCATCGAGCCCCCGTAGTAGTACCCCGAGACTCTCGAGTACACCGACGCTGCATCGGGAGGACGACGATCTCCGAGCTGCGTGATTTTGACGTAGCTGTGACGGATGCTGGCCTAGATGACTGGCAGCATCTGATTCGGAGGGTGAGCTCCCATTTTGCATGGTTTTCGTGTAAGAACACGTTTGACTGAATTTGTTTAATTTGCTGAGAGTTTCCTTTTGAAATGCAGGTCGCGCCATCTCGGTTCGTGGCACTATGGAGGGTGGCCAACCGGCTACGAGCTACGGCCATTGAGGCACTCGTCGGCGGTCGAGGTCGTCAGGTATGAACCTTTATATCCATTTTTCGATCTTCTTTTTTTTTGATTTTTGGTTTTCCAATTGAGTTGATTGACATGAGCCAATTCGTTGCTGTTTGCAGGATGACCGCGAGTCAGGACGAGAGTTGGCCCAGGCTCGGGAGGAGACGGCTCGCTTGTCGAGGGAGCTCGAGTTTCGGGATGCCGAGATCGCCGCTCTGATGGCGAGAGTTGCTGAGTTGGAGGGTGTCCAGCAGTAGCTTGTGTAGTTTTGTACATTTTGATTTTGAAACATTTTTGGACTTGGTTCGGGGCGCGAGCCCCCAGCTTTCTTGGATTTTTGATTTGGTCGGGGCGCAAGCCCCCAGTTTGCTTGTGCATCTGGACTTGTTCGGGGAGCAAGCCCCCAGTTTGCTTGTACATTTGCTTTTTGTTGTATATATTATGGCCTGAGTGCCTTTGCTTTCAAGGGTTGTTTGTTTGTACTGCAGTTAGTTCTTGAACAGTTTGGTAGATAACGGTTTATGCCGTTCTGTTCGCCGCCGAAATTTACATGGAAAATCACGCGATTCATACATTTTATATACACATAAGGCCTTTAATTAGCGCACAATGAGACTCAAAAGAAACGCAAAAATTCAAAAAATTTTGCTTTAAATGACCGGAAATGACCGGACGGTAGGGAGGGTTACCCCCGAAAAAAAAAAGAAAAATAGAAATTTATAAGTTAGAAAATGTAGAAAAAGAAATTAAGAAAATGAAATAAATGTATAAATGTTTGAATAATAAGAATAATTAAATGGACAATTAAATACACAAATGTGATAAAATGGCGAAAATGTCAATGTCGCCTCGAAATGCGTGCCCGTGAATTTAGGAAATCCCAAGACATGGTAAACTTCCGTAGTTTACCAAAATAAAATCCCATAGGAATAGGAAATCACGCGTGTTATGGAATTAGGAAAGATCCAAACGCGAAATTACAGAGTGAGCACTGGGAAGAGGCGCAGCATGAGCCAATGCGTCCCTTTGAAGAGGCGCAGCAGTGCCGCGCCTGTTCCCGCAGGGGTTTATTCGACGACGATTTTGGAAACAAAGAAATTAGTATAAATAGAAAGCGCCGCGCCAAGCTTTGAATCGTATAATTCTTCCGTCTTTTCTCGTCGCTTCTCCTAAAACTCCTAAAATAAATTTTCAAGAGAAAATTATCATCATGAATACTTTGGAGGTTCGCTTGAAGGAATGGACTAATGAGTTTTCGAACACGGAAAAGCACGACATGGGTGCTTATAATCTTGGGTCTTTATTGAGTTTGAAACTCATCAAGGTAGTGAAACCGTTCTTAGATGCTTGCCTTGATTATTGGGATCCAAATTATCATGTATTCGCCTTTCCGGAGGTGATATTTGTCCTTTTCCTGAGGAAATTGTCGCTATTGGCGGGTGGGACCCCGAACACTTACCCGCCATCCCTTCTACTGCTCAAGGGTATAAGAGTAAGTTCGAGAGATTTGCTTGACCGACTAGACCCGAGGTAGATCGTCTTGTTACCCCGAAAGGCGTGCGGATGTTGGATTTTATAGATCGATTCATCAACAGGGCCGACCCTACTATCTCTTATGTTGCTAGAAGGAGAGCATTTGGCCTCTGTTTGTTGCATGTGTATGTCTTTCAGGGGACATGTTGATGAGGACTTGAGAGGTGATCCGCCTTTTGAGCCTTATTGAGCAAATGGAGTCGCGAGAGCCCACTTGTCTGTGCTTAGGGAGATCATTTTGGGTTTGGATAATAGGAAATCCAACCGCGATCTGCCGTTCTTGGGAAGTCCCGTTATCCTACAGGTAAAAGACACCTTCTTTTTCTCTTTTTTTTTTTTTTTTTTTTTTTTTTTTTTTTTTTTTTTTTTTTTTTTTTTGGTGTCTAATACCTGTCTTGGTAGGTTTGGCTCATGGAACGCTCCGATTGCTTGAGCCCCCGGTTCATGCACTTTCCTATCATGCCCGTATGATTTCGATGAGGACACGGCCGTACATGGTGGACTTCACCCGGTCTGCGACTATTGGAAGAACAAGCTAAAGACCGATGACGGCCCTTTGATCGTGGGTTGTACCGTGGTGGCACCTCAAGTCCATCCTTTGGGGTGTCTTCTTTAGATCCCACTAGGTCCGTGCGCATCCCTGGATTGGAGTTTATGGTGTGCATCTTTCCGAGAGGTTGATGAGGCAAGTTGGGTTGAAGCGGATGATCCCTAGGCTTGACACCGTCCCCGAGATCGCCATGGCGTTGACTACCGAGAGCCGAAGAGAGTGGGCTATGAAATGGGCCCAGAGAAACATGTGGTTCCTGAGCTTCTCCTCCAATGCCTTGTGGGTGTCGGACTCTTATCCGAGGTGGAGGAAGGCTGCAACTTCGGAAGAGCGAAGATCGAGGAAGCGCGAGCCCGTTGATTACAAGGTGCGCGAGGGAGAGAAAGAGAAAGAGAAGCATCTGACCGAAGGAGAAGAAGAAGCCGGCTTTCAAGTCATTCCTCCTTCAAGAAATCAAAGACTACTCCCGCCGCAGAGATGGTGGTTGACAAGAACGGAGAGTCGGGCCTCGAGAAAGACCGTTGGTGATTAGGTCCAAGTGGTGCAAGAGCGCCCTGCTCGAGGTCGTGACAAGAAATATGACAAGAACGACAAGGGCAAGGGAAAGATGGAGGAATAGCCCAAGTCTTAGTTATTTTTATTTGATTATTATTATTATTGTTGTAATAAAAAGGAGGGATTTTTAGAATCTTAGCCTATCTATTTTTATTATTTGTCGTACTATTATTATTAGAAATTGAATGAAATAAAAGAGGTTATGTGGTTATGAAACCGTTGGCATTTTCTTTAATTATTCTTGTCGAATTTCAGATGCGATGCAAATGTCCTTCTATTTACATTTATTTTATATATAATGGCGGGTTGAATCCGGTGAAGGATTGCCTACGTATTCACTTAAAGAAAGCGAAATCAAACCCTTGCGCGTAGTTCGAGTAAATGTAAAAGAATAATTGTTCGAAGCAAGAGCTTGTAATGAACATAGAAAACAAGCATGAGCTTTACTTACTCTGGAGGTGCGAATTCAGTTTGTTTGATGATATGAGGATGACAAGTTTGCCAAGATGCAAGAGCATAGTGACATTCAAATAGGCCAGGGGCCGTTTATTTAGTGCCACAAGAGCGACACGTGGGTTTACGCGAGGCGCGTTTCTGTTCTATCCTAGGCATAGTACCGTTTCAGTTGGTCGAGATTTGTGGGGTTTGAAAACTCATTTCTATCCAGGTCTGTGATTCTAACCGCACCCCCTGGGAGTATGGATTTGACTAAATATGGTCCGGCCCAATTAGGTTTGAACTTCCCTCTCGGGTCGACAGGTAAAAGAGCTCTAACCGATTTGAGAACTAAATTTCCTTCTTTGATGTTTCTTGGCCTAACTCTTTTGTTGAAAGCTCGTTTGATACGTGCTTGATATGTTTGGACATTATGTAAGGCACGTAGCCTACGTTCATCCAAGAGGATGAGTTCTTCGTATCTATCCCTTTTCCAATCGGCTTCCGGGATTTGACTTTCTAGTAGAATACGCAAGGATGGTATTTCTAGCTCAACTGGTTGTACGGCTTCCATGCCGTAGGTCAAATAGAAAGGAGTAGCCCCGGTGGGCGTCCCCGACGATGTACGATACCCCCACAAAGCGAAGGGTATTTTGCTTGGCCAATCTCTATATAATTGTCATCATCTTCTTGAGGATCGTGACGACATTTTTGTTAGCCGCCTCTACCGCGCCGTTAGTCTGTGGTCGATAGGGCGAGGAGTGATGATGCTTGATCTTGTACTTGGCTAGCAATTGTTCGGTTTCGGCTTGGAAGTGGGACCCATTATCGCTAATGATCTCATGCGGGCAACCATATCGACAGATGATGTTGTTTTGTATGAACTTTGCCACATTTTTAGCTGTAAGAGCGGTGTAGGAAGCCGCTTCTACCCACTTGGTGAAGTAGTCAATCGCTACTAGGATGAAACAGTGACCTCCCTGTTCCTACCGGGTTATTTTCCCAATTATATCAATTCCCCATGCGGAGAATGGCCAAGGAGATGTCATTGTGTAGAGCAACGAAGGAGGGACGTGTTGTACGTTCCCGAAGATTTGACAGTTGTGGCAATGCCTCACATATTTGATGCAATCGGATTCCATTGTGGTCCAATAGTACCCTAGACGTGTGATTTTCTTTGCCATCATAGGTCCACTCATGTGAGGACCGCATTCTCCGTCGTGGACTTCTTCCATTACTTTTCGTGCCTGTGAATGATCAAGGCAACGTAGGACTACACCAAGAGGTGTTCTTTTGTACAATTCTCCTTGCATCAGGATGTATTGGGAAGCTAGTAGGCGTATAGCTCGTTGTCCCCTTTTGTCCATTTCTCATGGATAGGTACCGTTAAGCTTGAAGTTTAGGATTGCTTGGAACCAAGGTTCTTGTGCGATTTCTTCTTCATCGGTAATTTGATGGACATACGCTGGCTCCGACCGTCGTTCGATACACAAAGGCATTTCCATCATGTAATCTGGCATGTTTATCAAAGATGCAAGTTTCGCAAGAGCGTCTGCAAATTGATTTTCCTCTCGAGGTAGGTGTAAGTAGGTTACATGATCAAAGAATTGAGCCACTTGGTCTATCCTGGCCTGATAGGGTGCAAGGCTTTCACTTCGGATTTTCCAGGATCCCGTAATTTGGTTGATGATCAGTGACGAATCCCCATGCACTCGTAGGTTTTTGATACCTAAGCTAATCGCCGCTTGTAGTCCAATGAGACAAGCTTCATACTCTGCAGCGTTGTTTGTCACCTCGAAGTCGAGTTTGACAAAGAATCGGTGTATGCTCACCTTCAGGAGAAATGAGCAACACTCCTATCCCAAATCCTCTTAGGTTTGATGCTCCATCAAAGTATAGATCCCAAGACTCTACATCGGTTTGAAGTATATCCTCGTCGGGAAATGACCAAGTATCTATGGTTTGTGCGTCGTTGATGGGATTTTCTGCGAAGAATTCGGCGACAGCGCGACCCTTTATTACTTTCAGTGGCACATATTTGAGGTCAAATTCCGAGAGCATCATGGTCCATCTTGCCAGGCGTCCGTTGAGAACGGGTTTCTCGAAGAGGTATTTGACTGGATCCATTTTGGAGAATATCTTGACCGAGTAGCTAAGCATGTAATGACGTAGCTTCTTTGTTGCCCACACAAGAGCGAGGCATGTCTTTTCGAGTTGAGAATATTTGCACTCGTATTCCAAGAACTTCTTACTTAGATAGTAAATAGCTCTTTCTTCACTTCCTACAGTTTGAGCTAGCATAGCACCCATGGCAGTTTCAGTTACTGTGAGATATAAACCAAGAGGTTGATCTCGTTGTGGTGGCATGAGCACTGGTGGTTTAGCCAATATCTCCTTGATTCTGTCGAATGCCTTTTGACAGTCGTCGTCCCACATGGTGTGGTCTGTTTTCTTGAGCTTCTTGAAGATAGGCTCGCAAATCATCGTAAGTTTCGATATGAATCGACTTATGTATTGCACTTTTCCCAGGAATCCTCTGACTTCTTTTTCTGTTTGAGGTTGTGGCATTTCAATCAGAGCTTTGATTTTGGAAGGATCTATTTCTATGCCTCGTTGGCTAACGACGTACCCTAGGAGTTTGCCAGATGTCACCCCGAATGTGCACTTTTGAGGGTTGAGTCTCATATTGTACTTCCGTAGCCTTGCGAAGAACTTGCGAAGGTTCGCAATATGTCCCTCTCTTTCCTTGGATTTGACAATCATGTCGTCTACATATACCTCGACTTCCTTGTGCATCATGTCATGTAGAAGTGTAGTCGCGGTGCGTTGGTATGTAGCTCCGGCGTTGATCAATCCGAACGGCATTACTGTATAGCAATAGGTTCCCCATTGGGTGACGAACGCGGTCTTATGCATGTCTTCCATGGCCATTTTGATTTGGTTGTAACCCGCGTATCCATCCATGAAGGATAGTAATGCATGGTCTCGCAGATTGTCTACCAATATGTCGATGTGAGGTAGAGGGAAGTCGTCTTTTGGGCTTGCTTTGTTCAAATCCCTAAAGTCAACACAAACTCGGATTCTCCCATCCTTTTTGGGTACGGGTACTATGTTAGCTACCCAGTCAGAATACTCGGAAACTTTGATGAACCCGGCTTTGAATTGTTTGTCAACTTCTTCCTTAATCTTTAGAGCCCACTCTGTTCTCATTCGTCGAAGCTTCTGTTTCACAGGGTTTTGAAACCCGGCTTAATCGGAATCCTATGTTCGCGATATCCCCGTCGATCCTCGGCATGTCTTTGTAGGACCAAGCGAAAACGTCTTTGAATTCATTTAGGAGGTCTATGAAATCGGTTCTTTCGGTTGAGCTCAAGGTAGTCCCTATCCTAAGTTCTTTGGGTTCTAGTTCGGTTCCAACATTGATGGGTTCGGTGTCCTCAATTACTGGTCCCCCTTCCCTTTCCTGTAGTATTTCTTTGGCTACGTAGGGAGGTATTTCGGTCAAGTCTGGGTCTTGGTCATCCTCAGTATCATCATAAACAGAATTGCACTCAAGATAACGCAAAGAGTAAGCAGAACCCGATTTATTCATATTAAGATTTGAGTAAAGTTGAAACAAAGAAGCCAACCGATCCAAGGATAGTGGCGGCAAAGGGACAAAGAATTGGGGCATTTCCCGAACTACCGTGACTACTCGAAAATAAGCTAGGAGAAACGAGGGGAGTGGGGATGACGACAGAGTAGACTCTCTAATGACTTCTCTAGACTCGACTCGACTCCGACTCCGACTCGATTCGAATTAAATTCTTCGGTTCTTCTTTGAACATCTCTCCTTCTCCAGTGGTGAGCTTGAAGAGTCTTCCTTGACCGTTGGTCCATTTGATTGATTTTCTCCATCCTTTCTCGCGCTTGGTGTCGATTTCTGTGATCAAAGCGGTGGGGTTGAAGCGATCGTCTTGAAGTATCGTAGTAATGATCTCATCCTGCGCGGCCCTAACAAATCGGTCCTCTCCAAACAGGAGGCTAACAGCTTGTTCGTCTAAGCAAGGTGCTTGACGGGTTTTGACGGTAGGAACCGTTTCTGGAGGGATGAGGTAGCAATCGTGAAAGATCTCGATTCCGGCTAACTTCTTTTCGAGGTAATGCCAAGGTTCGGGAAATCCATGAAAGAGTTCCGAACTTCCTTCTTGAACGAAGTATCCATTGAGGGTAGGAAGATATGGCCTCATTTGGACTCCTACATACTTGCGGTTTTGGACTTGGGCGAGCATTTCGAGAACTTCTTCTGTTGTGGGTTTGTATCCTAGTCCAAGTGGTATTCTCGACGAGTTGCCTTTCTTGTATGGCGCGAAGGTGTTTTTCCGAACTGGGTTCAAAGGCATTCCAGGGAAGTATCCCTGGTTTTTGAGAATGTGGTTAACCACCAAGTTGGAGTAGGGATTATAGTATAAGGGTGCCAACTCACTTTCTATGACATTTACACTTTGGAAGCCCCCAAGTTCGTATATGGGATCCGCAAGGACTTGATTATTTGATTGCTTCTCGATTATGGCCTTAATGGGTGACGAAGTGATTGTCACAACTTTGCCATTTAGTGGGATCTTGATCTTTTGATGAAGGGTGGATGTTACTGCTTTAGAAGCATGAATCCAAGGCCTTCCCAGAAGTATGTTAAATGAAGCTTCGATGTCCACTATTTGGAAGTTAACCTTTCGTTCGATTGGTCCCGTTGCTATGGTTAGGTTAGCAAGTCCTACCACTTTTCGTCGTGTACCGTCATATGCACGTACACCTTGATTTGTAGGAGTCCATTCCGACTCTCTCATGCCTAGTTTGTGTGCCGTTTTGAGGGGTATGACGTTGACCGCGGAGCCATCATCTACCAAGGTCATTGGCACATTCTTCTTTAGACAGATGACGGTGATGTATAGAGCAAGGTTATGACTGGCGCCAAAAGGTGGCAAGTCTTCATCCGAGAAAGTAACAGGGTTACTTAGTTTCGGGGATTCTTGGAAGACCAAGTTGACTACATCTTCAGGAGTAGAGTTGTGTGCCACATTCAATTTGGCCAAAGCTTGCAGTAAAGCTTGGCGGTGTGGAAATGAGCTTGCCACTAGTTGCCGGCCGAAAGATCAGCCTTGGTTTTTTGTAATTGCTTGAGCAAATGATCAGTGGGGTCATCTTCGTTGTCATTTGGTGTGATGACATTGGTGGGACCGTTTTGAGTAGTGCTTTGGTATGGACGACCCGAGCGAGTTAGGTGATCCACATCTTGGTCTTCGCCATTTTGGACTATCTCTTTGACTAAAGAGTTTTCAATGAGATATTCGTCTTCATCGTCATCGGCCCAAACTCCATTGATCGCGGCTAGTTCCCTCATCCTCATGATGTCACTTTCTAGTTGTATGATTTGATCGACTAGTTTATCGACCGTGGTGATGACTTCTTGCATAGTAGCATTTTGAGAGAAGATCAATGGTACGCGTTCTTTAGGTGTTGCATTGGGATCGCGCAAGATCATTACCATGCTTTCTAATTCCCACACTTGTCTATCTACACTCCTTGCCCAGGCGATGAAGTCGGAAATGGTAGGGGAGATGGTAGAGTAGAGTCTTTCTTTCTCAATTGCATGGATTTTATCCTCGGCGGGAGAAATGAGATGTGAGCAATCTAAGGTAGATTCATCACTTGTAATCACTAGAACTCCAAGAGGATTCTGAGTGTTATTAGGCTTACCTCCTGGTGGAATTGGAAGTCGGCCATCTTCGATCATATCTTGAAGCACGTGTTTCAACTTGTAGCATTTTTCGGTGTCGTGCCCCTTACCCCTATGGTATTCACAGTAGGAATTTTCGTCCCAGAATTTGGACTTCCTTTCGGGCTCGGGAGTAGGTCCAATGGGTTGGAGTTTGCCTTGCTTCACTAGCCTTTTTAGAGCATTGGAGTATGTATCCCCAAGGTTTGTGAACTTCCTTGGTGGGCTAGTTTTCTTGGATGGTTCGAGAAGGTTAACTTCGTCGGTCTTGCTAGTAGAGCCGTATGAACGACTTGTGGATCCTTGATATCCTCGACCTACCGTTTTGGACAAGAGTCCTTTGCGGATGTCGTCTTCAATTCGTGTCCCTAACACGGTTAAGTCTTTGAAAGTCTTGATGTTTTGATATCTCAAATGGTTGGCATATATGGGCTTGAGATTGTCCACGAACTTCTCCACAAGAGTGGCCTCATCCGGGCGTTCTACTAGTTGAGTACTAGTCTTCCTCCACCTACTTAGAAAGTCGGTGAATCCTTCTTTGTCATTCTGGGTAAGAATCTCTAGAGTGCGCATATTGACTTGGATTTCGGCATTATCCGCGTATTGTTTTGAGAATTCGATCGCGGCGTCCTCCCAAGTAGCGACCTTTTTGTGATCTAAAGTGTAGAACCATTGCTTTGGGATGGTGTCGAGAGATGAAGGAAAGATCCTTAAGAACATCTCGGGTTTGATGCCTTTGATAGACATGTAATCCTTGAAGGCACGGATATGGTTCAAAGGGTTCTCATGTCCCTTGAACTTAGGGATATCCGTCATGCTAAAGTTAGTGGGCAATTTGGAATTGACGGCTTCATACTTACGATTGTTTTCCCTGTAAATGTCATCTCCTTTAAGGTACATCAATTGCTCCTCTAGGTATTGGAGCCTTTTCTCAGCTGCGGTCGTCCCCATGAGAGGATTCTCATCCTTAGACTCGTCATCGGAAAATTGTAGTACTTCACCTTTAATGGGAGGCAACCTTCCCTCTACGTCAAAGATACGGCCTTCGATGAGCTCGAGGCGGTCATAGGTTTGGTTTTGGGTAACTTGCATTTGGGCTAGCGCGGCTAGGATTTGATCATTACTTTCTTGAATTTGCTGGAGGTTCGTATCATCACTTGACCCAGGCATCTTGAAAAACTGAGTAAGAGATCGGCGACGAATCAAAACACAATCGACCATTCTATCACACTTGCTAAAAGAGGAAAAGTTTTGACTCGTGAAGTGGGTGTGTGCCACTTGTGTTGAGTGAGTTTTGAAGAAAGACAAGGTCTTTGAAAATGTGTGTCCTAGCCAACTGTAGTGTAGTTGTAGGAGTGGACTCGAAGTGAGGTTTTGAAATGGGCTTGTGGCCCGAATTTTGACACGACAAACGGACAGAGTTTTGACCGGATTTTGCGCTAATTGAAGGCCTTTATTTCGAAATTCTTGATTTGAAATTGGGTTTTGATTTTTGAAAATTTGTCATAGTTTTGTTTAGAAATGGTGATCATGTAGAGTTTTACACATTTATACAAGCATTATAACGGGATGCTGAGTGCTTTTAGAAGGGTTTTGGTTTAAAGGGTGGGTTGCCATACCGAACCATCAAACCCGAAGTCTGTGGAGAGGCTCGTGCCAAACAAGAGTAAGGCCGATTCCTAGTCCATTTCCTCAAGTAGTGAAGGCCCTTGATACAAACAAGAGTAAGCATCATGGTATGGATGACGTCAACCGCTATCCATCCTTAGGCCCAAATAAGAATTAGGACCGTTTAGACGGGACGATTGGTCGAATAGGTTGGGTTGGGCCTAGGAAGGCCGAATTAAACGGTCTAGGAAGACCGAGTTATGAAAACCGACAATTGTCTTGTACAAACTTATTCCCTAACCTTGTTCAAGTTTCACCCTAGCTACACGTAAGTATATAATCCCCAGCGAGTCGCCAAATCGTGATATGTGGGCCGCCACGGGGCGCTGGAAGTGAAGGGCTCGAAAACAAGCGTTTGCATTTTGTATGGAGTCGCCACCAATTTTTATGGGAAATTGGAACCGTTCAATACCTCGTGTCATGTCAAGACACAAAGTAGTGACATGAACACTAAGCAATCGTTACCCTTAGCATTCTATGTCTAGAATGACTCTCGTGGATGCCAATGAACACGGGTGCTCACGGAGATCTGGAGTAAGGGGTGAGGGTACGTATTAGGAAGCTCTTTTGATCGAACACCTAATCCCGCCCGCCTCGATAGCGGCCTCTACTAATGATTAGGGAAGTTATTCGTACTTGATATATCGTCGGCTATATGCATGCAATGCAACATCCAATAGATTAATCCTAACATGTGAAATTAGCTAAGTCGGTGAACAATTAATTAGGCAAACAATTAGGGTCGAAGTAGGATTTAATGTTCAATTACATGTGGAAGCATACAAAACAATAAAATAAATAAAATAAATTACAATAATGGAAATTACATTAATTACATTGGATTAGGCGATTTATGTCGAAAATACCTTTAAAACGGATAATTTGATAAAAAAGGAATGAAAGAATAAAACACGACAGATCAGAAGGCGATAATACAGATACCAGTTGATTAATACGTAGCTAATTAATCTAGGTCAAGGCAGAAAAGGAGTTCAGGGACAGAAGTCGTCCTGGAACAGGCGCAGCAGACACTGCGCCCTTTGGAAGAGGCGCAGCAGACGCTGCGTCTGTTCCAAGGACGAACTCTGGCTGTGAAGCCAAAACTGCAATTGTTAACGTTAATTGGTGAATTTAATGGATTGATTTAGATTATGTACTCGGATGAAAGTGATTTACAGATTATTTACATATGATTGAGGTCATAAAACAGTAAAACATGATTAAGACGGAAATAAGACGGATTAAACATGTGAAGGGTCGATGTTAATGAACGAACCAAACAAACGAATAGTTGACTAAACATGATGAATTGATGGCGGATTAATGACTAAACAAGTGAAAAATATATCAACAATGAATCCCAGAAACTCAACATGAACGAATTGAATCCCTAGAACTCGAATTGAATATTAGTGACGAAAACCCGCAAACATGAATTACTTGGGATTTAAGTCAGATTAGATGAATTAAACATGTGAATGATGATGGTCAATATACATATGAATTATTAAACTATCATGTGAACGAATTAACAGACGAACAAAACAAAAGAAATTAAATTTGATACGAATTGCGAGAGGACGGAGGAAGAAGAAAAGAAGCGAGGAATCTGCGGCGCCTCACAAAGAGGCGCGGCAGGTGCTGCGCTCCTTTGAAGAGGCGCAGCAGTTGCTGCGTCTTTTCTCGACTGTCTGTCTACTGGAAATCCGCAAAACAGGTTTTAAAGACGGTTTTAGAAATCGGTTTTAATGAGATACTTTCGACATAAACCTTACAATTGTTATACAGTAATTAAATGCAATAAATAAAAGGAATTATACACCCTCAGACTTACATGTTGACGGAACGAGAAGAACTAAGAAGATCGATTAGTGATGCTCGACGCGAATGCAAGGAAAGAGTGCCCTCGAAAGAGGAAAACGATTAAAACAGATTAATTAGATTGATTGAGTGTAGTGGTCAAATTGGTCGGTCATGCAACGGAGAGGCTGGTACCCGGAAAGATCCGAGCTTACGTGGTCGGAAGTCCAAGCACGTAGGCGCCAATTAGTAAGAACGAAGTCTAGAATGCAAAGGGAGAAGAGAAGGGCGGACACTCGCGTGAGAAATATGAGGAACGAAGGCTCCTATTTATACTAATCACGTGAAGGAATAGGGTTTCGGAGACTCTTTGGAAGTGAATCTCGGAAAGATATAAAAAAGATACGTAAATCATGCAAAGAAGGGCCTGGGAAGAGGCGCAGCATGAGCTGCGTCTCTTGGAAGAGGCGCAGCACCTGCTGCGTCTGTTCCCAGGAGGTTTCCTCCTGCTTAAGAAAGATTTCCGCGTTTTAGTTATGGTAGGACGGATTTAATTTGATTATCTCTTAAATATTACGGGATATTATTCGCCAAAAGATAAAATTTGATGAACATGGAATAGAAATATCCGGAACTTTCCAGAACATTCCGACTCGGGATTTAACAGCTATCAGAAAATGGAGACGGTTTTTGACCCGGACTCCGAATGTACTCTAATTACTGCCAAAACGACCGTATCGGCACGTAGATGACAACTAAGAGGTTGACATTTATATTTGAGCAATCACTTGACGATAATCTTACGAACTGTCACTAGTCGTTCCGCGAATCAAACATGCGGCCCAATCATCACCGGGTGGTTTGCGAGGGGTGCAGAAACGAGGTGTCTACAGGCCTCTCCTGCAACAATGAGCAAACTGAGGGCTTGGCTTTGTGCCAAGCGTACTCACTCCGACGCTCAAGTCAGTGAACTTATTGTGATTAAGTAGTATGTTGCTTGATGACGTGTATTGTAGAGAGATGAGAGAGATAATACCAATTTAAGTGGTTCTTAGGTTAGATTCTGGATCCCCTTCTCAATGAGAGAGGTGGAGTATTTATAGACTTTCACCTTTTGTCACGTAGTGGCCAAGTGGGCCAAGTGGCCTAGCAGGTGGAAAGACTGATCAGCCCTCGGCCGAGGGACCCCTAGCAGACCGAAGGGCCCTGTTGACTTCATGCCGAGGGGTTTTGGATATGAGTACGCGGATGTGTCTCCCGGCTGGCTAGTTACCAGGCCGAGAGACGGGTGACTGGCCGATAGGCCGTCGGATATCTTTGTTTGAAGTCGTTGACTGGCAGGATATCTTTGACCTCGCTCAATGTGTTGACTTGGTCACGTGGTGCAGAATATGCCCCATCAATTTGCCCCAGCGTAGTCTATGCCGTGGTATGGGCTCCGATGTATGTTGAGCGTATATTCTGCGCAAGTGAAAATTTTCTTACGCCTTCTTCTTCTCCTCCTTATTCAGACAGGCCGTACCATATCCCCCTCCACATGGATGGGTATTGGACATCAAATGTGGAAGAGAAGATCTTCTGGCGGCGGACCCAAGATTGAGAGTGCTTGGGTGTGCTTTCGATTGCCCCGGCCGTGCTACCTAGCTTGGTTAGTCATATTGCCGGCGGAGAACAGATACTTTAGGATTTTGCTTTGAGGAAGATGAATAGGCAAAGGGATATGAAGGGGTGTTGAAGACGCTTGTTCTTGTTGCATTGATTGACATTCAACTGTTGCGTCGATTGACATTCCGTGTACGCATGCCTGACATGTGTCTCTTCGTTGATTGGCTGACGCTTCATGGGCTGCGCTTTGATTGGTCCTCCTTTGTGGGCCTTGGCCTATAAATACCAGATCTTTGAAGTGAAATTGGTTACTAATTTCATTCATTCCAAAAATTTTTCTTCTTTCTAGATCTAGAACTTCAAGTGTTTCTTTCTCTTCCAATCTTCAGAATTTTTACGTCGGCGTAGCACTTTTCTTCAAGGTAAACCAAAAAAACTTATCATCTTTTAATTTGTTTTAAGTAATTGTTGTGAACCATGTCTTCTGCTGACGCCGGTCCCAGTAACCGTGCACCGGGGTTCCCGGCGTTTTGATGAGGAGGAGGCGGTGAGCGCGTTCGTTAAGGTCGGGGGGCCCTAGGTCTCCTTCTCCTGAAGTTGACCGCAAAGTCCTGGAGCAGTGGGAGGATGATGACGATGTTGATGATGATGAGGAAGGGAATCCTTCCGGTGGGGAGAGGTCAACAGTCCTGCATCATTATGATGCCTGTACTATCGGCCCGATCGTGCTTGGATCGATAAGTTCATCCGCTCCTCGGCTCTGAATTTTTCAAGATCACTTCTTTTTCGGCCGGGGTACAACATTGTTGTCCCCGGAGAGGGTCGAGGCCGTCTGTTGCCCTCCCCCGGGTCACATCGGCGTATATATGAGGCACCTGGAGTATGGTCTCCGGTTTCCTCTCAATATGTACGTCTCTACCATAATTCATGCGATGAACGTTGCGGCGCGCAGCTTCACCCTTTGGCCGTTAGGACTATAGTCGGCTTCGTGTGTGGTCTGTGTCTCTTTAGGGGGGTGATCCCAACGGTAAATTTATTCCGCCGAATTCATTTTCTTGAATGAATGTTCAAGGTGGCCGGGGTGGTATAGCGTCCGGACCGAGCCAGGCTATCTCACCGTGCCTAAGCTCACCTCTTGCAAGGGCTGGAAGGAACGGTGGGTGTATGTCGAGGTCCCGGATGATTATCCGTTGCCTCGGTCTTTTCAAAGACCACGTTAACTTGCGGTGCGAGCAGCGGGGAGCGTGAGAAGATGATCCCCAAGGGCAAGAATAAGATGGACGCCGCAAAGTCCGTCTCAACGAGGACGAGACGCGGGCATTGAAGCTTTTCGAGGTGGATGACGATGGGACGCCGAAAGTTTGGTTGCCCCGACGCAAGTCATCCGATGGACGAGCCGCTTTGCCACGTCGGCCTCATACCGCCCCCCTAGCACGGGGTGAGTGGGGTCGGTGTGAGGCCCATTTCTGTTTTAGCGTTCTTGTTTTTGTGCCTTGACTTGTTTCTTTGTCTAACTCTTACTTTGTTTCTTTTACAGAGAACTTTGGCTCGGTTACGTCGAGCAATTCCTCAAGAAGATGGGACTTGACAAAGATGGTAACGTGCGGGAGAGGAATCAGAAGGTCGATGTACATGACCGCCGTCCGTCGCCTCTCGACCTCATGGATCAAAAGTCAAGAGCTTGGACGAGGCGGAGGCTCAGGCCGAGGTAGCTGCTGCCATTCCGCGCCGGGTCCGAAAAGCCAAGTCTCCGGCGGCTACGGTGCCAACCTCGATTCCGCCTCCAATTCCCGCTGTCCGAGAAGAAGGTGGAAATCGTCGACATTGTCGACGGGAGGATTCCGATCTTGAGGATCTCCACTTAGGCGTAAGAGGAAAAGGCCTACCCCTACCGCCGATGCTTCTGCCGCCACAGCTCATGCTAACGAGGGCGCCGAGGGAACGGGTCAATCGGCCAAGAAGAGCAAGCCCTCCTCGATGATCTAACTTGCGCTCGAGTTTAGCCCGGCTCATTAGATATACCTGATGACCGGCTCTCTGGTATGTCCGTGAACGTTGACGTGGACTCTTTGATTGAATTTTTGTAGATCAACCGCCGAGTCATCCCAATTACGAGAGGCCATGCGGACGGCGGGAAAAATGCCACCGCCGACTCTATACTCGCGTCGATATCCAACGACCAGCTCATAGCGGAGGGTACAAGGCTGGGCAAGAGGATTGGGAAGTGGTCCGAACTGGCCGGCTTTCGCATTAGGGAGCAAGAAGAGGCCCTGGCCAAGACGGGACCGTTGATAGAACGGTGAAGCTTGATGTTGTCGCCGCAAAGGGGTAGCCGGGAAGGCTAAGCTTGATCTCCTTCTTTGCACGAGCGCGTGTGGAGGAAGTTGAGAAGCTGCTGTCGGCCGAGAAGGCCAAGTTAGAGGCTGCTGACCTCGCCGCCGCCAAGTTCTTTGGAGGAACGGGACAGTACAAGGGCGCTACGACGTTGTTGTCGCCCAAAGGAGGAGTCGAAAAGGGCGTACCGGCTCCAAAGCGAGTCACATAGGGGTACCAGTGCTATCCTTGCCCAAAGGGAGAAGGATATTGAGATGCTTCAAAAGAAGATTATCCCCGCATGTGTGCTCAATATAGGGACTGGCCACCGAAGAAACCTTCGGGAGGTGATTGGGGAGTCGTATCCGGATGGCTCATTTCCGTGGCCAAAATTTGACGGGCTGTTCGACGATAGGCTTGAGGCTAACGAGAAAGCTGCGGCGGACAAGGCTGCCGAGGATGCGAGGGCCAAGAAGGAGGAAGAGGCGGCGCGGAGAAGGCGGCCCTTCTTTGAGAAGACGAGGCGGCGAGAGAAGAGTCCATTAAGGCCAAGGCCGAGGATGCTAAGGTCGCCAAGAAAGCCGAGGATGCTAAGGCCGCCAAGAAAGCTGAGGATGCTAAGGCTGCCAAGGCCGCTGAGGATGCTAAGGCTGCCAAGAAAGCTGAGGATGCTAAGGCTGCCAAGGCCGCTGAGGATGCTAAGGCTGCCAAGAAAGCTGAGGATGCTAAGGCTGCCCAGATTGCATCTAAGTCGCCCACCAAGGATGATGCTGCTGATGGCGGCAAGGGCAAGCAGCAACAGGCATAGGGAGACGGGCGGTCGTCACCAGCTCACCGGCGTCTCGGATAGCTTGACTATCCAGGGGCCAACTATTAAGCCTTTTCTCCCTGCCATCCTTTTGGCGCTTCAAAGAACCAGTCCGTAACCTTTTGCTTTACTTTTCCTTGTATTTTGTAAAACCTTGGTAGGTAGAATCTTGGCTCATCCCAAAGGGGACGGCCGTCGTCTGTATTTCTCCTTCTTGTAACTCGTTATCTTTTCCTTAATGAGAATTTGCTTGCTTTGCCTCTGGCTTGGCCGAGGCCTTTGATTTACTCCTTCACTTGTCTTCTGGCGTTAATTAATTGAGCGCTTCTCGTTTTTTTTTTTACCTTTGGCTTTAGCCGAGGCGATTTAGAATGCGTATCTCAACCGTGTTTAACGTCTTTAAACTTCGGTCTTAATTTGCCGAGGGCGATTCGTTAATTAATTGAGCGCTTTTCGTTTTACCTTTGGCCTTAGCCGAGCGATTTAGAATGCGTATCTCAACTGTGTTTAACGTCTTTAAACTCGGTCTTAATTTGCCGAGGGCTCGCGTTTCACTCGTCTCTTCCCGGCCAGTTACCGGGGCAACGGAGTTTACGTTTTGACCGCCGTTGAACATATGTTAGCATATCGGCTCGTCCCCCCGTCACTCCCGTTAAAGGCCGAGGTGATCGAGGTTTTGGCTCTGTCTGCTGTGTACATATGTTAGCATGCCTTCTTCTTTGGGGTGACCGCCGTTGTGTTTTCCTCGACATGACTATGGAGGGGATTAACACTTTGATGGAAAATGGGGATGACTCCTATTTAGATATGAACATGCATTGGGGTGCCAACAATTGTTTTGGGCACCTCCGCTATACAAAGTATTTTCTACGAGATTGTCGGTGTTCCAATGACTCATCGAGGTACATCCCCATGTCCGTCGGCCTGTGTACCGGCCTCATTTCTTCAACTACCTTGTAGGGACCTTCCCGATTGGCCGTCAACTTGCCATGAATGTTTCCTTTATTGGTGGCGGTGACTTCCTTAGACCGCATCACCTACCGTTAGATCCCTTTTGTGGACCCTTCGGTTGTAGGCCCTTTTCATTCGGCTCTGATATATCGCTAAGTTGAGGCGTGCTGCATCTCGGCTTCCTTCGACCAGGTCTAGGGAGGTTCTTAGGCCTTCCTCGTTTTCATCCGGGTTAAAAGTGGCCGTTACGAATGTTGGCACCGTTGCTTGATCGGCGGGGGCTTGAGCCGTAGACTAAGTGGAATGGACTGTGCCCGTTGCCTCTTTCTCCGTGGTTCGAAGGGACCACGAGAACGCCGGTAGCTCATCGGCCCATCTTCCCTTGAGGTCTTCAACTGTCTTCTTCAAGCCGTTGAGGATTGTTTTATTGGCTGCCTCTGCCTGCCCGTTGCTCTGGGGGTGGCAGACGGAGGAGTATGCAAATTTGATGCCAAGTTCTTCCAACCAACTCATTATTGTATCACTCCAAAACTCTCGGCCATGGTCGAACACCATGACTTGGGTAACCCAAAACGAGTTATGACGTTTTCCCGATCACCTTTCTTACGGCCGTCGCGGTCTTGGCGATCTTGCTACGACCTCAACCCATTTGGTGAAGTAATCGACGGCGACGATTAGGAACTTTCTTCCTCCGGATGCCGTCGGAAATGGCCCTAGTAGATCCATTCCCCACTTTGTGCAAAAGGAAGGGGACTAAGTACCGGCTGTAGGTCTCGGGAAGGTGCATGTATCACCGGAGCATGCATCGATGGTTGTTGCATTTTTTTTTTTGTTTCGAATCTTCAAGCATGGTGGGCCGGAAGTAGCCGGCTCGGAGAGCTTTGTGGGCTAGTGTTCTTGCCCCCATGTGATGACCACGAGATGCCTTCGTGTACTTCACAAGATTAGCTCTGCATCGGTGGACCGACACACTTCAGAGTGGCCTTGTCACGGACCTCCTGTATAACTCTCCTTCAAACACCAAGTACCTTGCTGCGATCCTCTTTATCTTTTGTGAGAGATTGCGGTCCTCCGGTAGCTCATGTGTCAGTTTATACCTCTTTATCGGAGTCATCCATGTCGTCTCGGCCTCCACGTCGCACACCATGCCGATGGTTTCGTCAATGCTTTTAGCGTTCTCGATGTCCACTAGCACGGTTGGTGATATTCCGATGGTTGAACTGCCGCTTTTTGAGAGCGTCGGCCCGGTTGTTCTCGGACACAGGGATGTGTCGCATTTTGAATGACTTCAATTTTGAGGTCTCGGCTTTTACCTTTTCCAGGTATCTTACCATCCCATCGTCCCGAGCTTCGTACTCTCCTTCGTATTGGTTAGTTACCAAGAGAGAGTCTGTTTTTCAAAATGATGTGTTACTGCCGGCGGCTACGGCTAACTCAACTCCGGTTATCACTGCCTCATATTCGGATTCGTTATTTGAGGTTGAGAAGGTAAACTTCAAAGCGTACTCGAACTCGTCCCCGTTTGGGCCGATGATAAGGATGCTTGGCTCTGAGCCGTTCGTTGTGGAGGATCCATCGGTATATACCTCCCACATGCCGGACACGACTCTTCCGATCGTGCACTCGGCCAAGAAGTCCGCCGCCTTTGCCCCTTTATCGAAGGCCTCGGTTTGTATTGAATGCCGAAGCCAGATAGCTCCACTGCCCATTTGATAAGCCTGCCTGACTGTTCGAATTTTTCCAATGCTTTTTCCAACGGCTGGTCGGTTAAGACCGTCATGGGGTGTGCGTCGAAGTAGGGTTTCAACTTCCTTGCGGCAACGACCACGCAAAAGGCTGCTTTTTCAATCGGCGGGTAGTTTCTCTCGGCGGCAACAACAGTGTATGGGCGATAAAGTAGATTGGGTCTTCTTTGCTTGTTTTCTTCTCTCGACGATTACGACCTTTCGACCGTGGCCGAGGTTACTGCTAAGTATAGATATAGCGTTTCCCCCAGTGTCGGTGCCGGCAGGGTCGGGAGTTTGCGAGATGGGCTTTCGATTGTTTGAAGGTCGTGCTCTGTTCCTCCCCCCGCCAGTCTTTATTCCCTTTTAGCACTTTGAAGAATGGGGTGCTCTTGTCGGTGACCGAGAGATAAAACGGGGCAAGGGCCGCCATCCTCCCGGTCGATTCATAACCTCTTTGCGATTCCTTGGCTCCGTGCAGTCTAGAATTGCTTGGACTTTCTTCGGATTGGCGTCAATTCCCCAGCGCTAACAAGCACGCCGAGGAATTTGCCGGCCCGGACACCGAAGTTGCACTTTGTCGGGTTAAGCTTCATCTTGTATTTTCTTAGTGAACAAAATGTCTCGTGTAAATCGGCTAAGTGCTCGCCGTCAGACTTGCTCTTGACAATAGCATCGTCGACGTAGGCCTCAATGTTTCGCCCTTTTTGATTTTGGAATACTTTGTCCACCAGTCTTGTGTAAGTCGCGCCGGCATTTTTCAGACCGAATGGCATCATTTTGTACATGTAGGTGCCGTGTATGGTGATGAATGCGCATTTAGGCATGTCTTCCTCTGCCATGAATACCTGATGGTATCCTGAAAAGGCGTCGAGCAGGCTCAGCATTGTGTAGCCTGCCGTTGCGTCTATTAAGCTATCTATCCGAGGCAAGGGGTAGCAATCTTTCGGGCATGCTTTATTAAGTTGCGTAAAATCAACACACATCCTCCACCCCCCTGATGACTTTTTAACCATTACAACAATAGCTAACCATTCAGGGTATGTACAAGGGATGATAAAGCCTGCCTCTAACAACTTATCAACCTCGGCCTTGATGGCATCCTCCTTTTCGGCCGAGGAATTTCGCACCCTCCTACGCTTCACGGGGCGGGCGCCGGGAGTACGTTCGGCTTGTGAATGATGACCTCTCGGCTTACACTGCATCTCGGCGGGCCGAGTACGCAAAGACGTCTTTGTTCCTCCTCAAAGGGTCTAGGAGATCGGCCCGAATTTTGGCTCCAGTAGCCGACACCGACAGCGATTACGGTGCGTCCTGGATCAATCTCTATCTCGCTCGGTCTCCCCTTCGACCATGCCGACGTGGTTGGTGCTCATTGGTTCGTCCTCCTGTCGTAAGGATGGGCTCTTCCCTTTTTCCTCTTTCTTTGCCACTTTGAAGGATTGCATGTTGCATCCTCTTGCCGATATTTGGACGTTGACCACCTCGTCTTTTTCGTTCTTTGAGACGAGTTTATGAACCTCCCCGCGGTCCGAGACATACATCGTGTCGGGGCCGGATGGACATTACGGCATCGACCTCACTCAGGGTGACACGACCGATGAGAACGTTGTATGCGGATGAGCCGTCGATGACCACGAATCGGACATCACATTC